>NC_090756.1:41338342-41343482 GCF_036898095.1 Palaemon carinicauda | reverse complement strand
CTTACCAACGATCCACGCCAGGACCCTCCAACTATCTCTGGGTAGATTCCAGCTGTGACTTAGCAAACCAAAAAAAAAAATAGATATTAGCAAATAAATGGATTTTCTAATAAGTAATAATTTTCATAATTTGTTTCCAAGAAGCAAATGAGACTCAACGTTTCTATAGTCAGCTGAAGACTCAAAAGGTTGACCTATAGGCCCCCAAAAAACCCATCCTTAGCCCTCAAGAATGGTGGGGTTCCAGACACTGAAAAAACTAACGAGTTTGAGCGGGACTCGAACCCTAGTTTGGCGATCTCCAGGCAAAGATATTACATATTCATGATGAATCATTATTCATAATGTTATCGAATTACGTAAAGTCTAACAAATCAGACATACAATGTAATGTAGACTTCAAGGGGATTATATTTAAGATAATATAACTACATTTAGATTTACCCCATCTCTCGTAATTACTCTGCTGGGGATATATAGGTTTATGACAATTGGTTTTCTAACAATGAGACTGTAACAACAGTGGTGACGATGTTTATAATTGCGGTAACAGTATAGAGAGAGAGAGAGAGAGAGAGAGAGAGAGAGAGAGAGAGAGAGAGAGAGAGAGAGAGAGAGAGAGACTATATTTCTCATTTAATGAGATGAACATAACTTTTCTCAGGATATCGTCCACTTGCAAACTCAAGTCTTTTATTGCGATCAAAATTAATACCACATTATTTTTTAACTATTGTAATTGCAGTATATAGTTACCGAAAATTACAGAACACATATGCATGTGGGTATAAACATACATACATACATACATACATACATACATACATATATGTATATATATGTATATACAGTATATACAGTATATATATATGTATATATATATATATATATATATATATATATATATATATATATATATATATATATATATATATATATATATATATATATGTATATACAGTATATATATATATATATATATATATATATATATATATATATATATATATATATATATATACAGTACATATAATATATGTATATCTATCTATATATCTATCTATCTATATATATATATATATATATATATATATATATATATATATATATATATATATAGATAGATATATATATATATATATATACATTAACTCTAAGAATTATACTAAAATATATACAAAAGGTTTTACCTTTTTATTATGATATTGATAATCTTTGATGATTTCGACTACATGTAAGACTCTCTCTCTCTCTCTCTCTCTCTCTCTCTCTCTCTCTCTCTCTCTCTCTCTCTCTCTCTCTCCTCCTCTCTCTCTCACTCTCTCTCTCTCTCTCTCTCTCTCTCTCTGTCAAGAGGTTACCCACGAAATAAACTTATGGAATGTATTTACAATAATTTCTTATGTGGTTATTTAACGGTTTATGGAATTAAATAATTATGTTAATACAGATTACACTGTATATATCAATCATTGAAAAATATAAGATCTTTTTCTCCTATCATCGAAAGAATCTATTACAGAGAAGTGATGAACAATTAATATGAAATATTCTAGGAACAGTAACAACCTTATGATAACTCTTTCCTACATAATCTATAAAAACTTCAAAAAAAAAGACAAAAAAAAATTGGAGGAAAAGAAGCTAGAAAGGATAGCAGGCATTATTAGAAAATATAGCTTCGTTACTGTCGATTGCGCAAAAATCGTAGGTCCTCACCAGGCCTCTTTTTTCTCCATTCCAATAAGGACTGTGTTGGCTTAAGCCAGCTTAATCTAAACCAAGCAATTAAAGCTTAATATACGGGGCTCAGCTCACCCGACATATTATGATATATCTTGAATCAGTATATATCCTGTTTAATTCTCTCTCTCTCTCTCTCTCTCTCTCTCTCTCTCTCTCTCTCTCTCTCTCTCTCTCTCGAGTTGTATCTGTGTGCCGGTGAGTGAATACACTTGTGCGACCCTAAAAATATCCTGATTTAACGCGGATAACAAAAGGCTATCGTGTGCAATATAGCTACAAGTTTTCGTGAATAGTCGGTGATTAGTTTGAGGTCAGAAAATTGGGAGAAAACGTCGGCATAGAATAGTTATCTTGTGAATTACTAAAAATCTAATCTAGATGGCTATGTACAATACAGGCAAGGCTTGGAGAGACATCGCTGGACTCAGCAAAAGTAAATTCCATGAGTTGGCCAAACAAGAGCTTGACCGTCTGATAACAGAGGTCACTAGTAACTCCAACCAGTGTGACGGAAAAATATTCGCAGAGATATTGAAACAATACGATCCAATAAGCTGGAGCAAATCTGCGGAAAACATCAGCAAAATGATAGAAGAAATTTCAAAGAAGATCCAAGTGATAAAGAGACTTATAAAGAAAGTTTACATCAGTCAACACATTCCATCAAAGAACAATAAGTCCAATATGGTGAATATGCTGATTGATGCATTGGGAAAAAGAATGCCGAAATGGTGTAATACATGTAAGATATGGTATTCCATTAATAATCCTCAACAATTGATTAGAAAATGTGATGCCTGCCATGTTCCAACACACCCTACATGTGCTGAAATACAGCAAAAAGAAAAAAAAATAGACACAAAGGTATTCTGCTCAACATGCTTAGTCTGGATAGAAACTATAATTAAGTCGAGACTAAATCTGCAAATAGTTAAAGATAAAGAAGAGGAAGAAGAAGAAGCAGAAGAAGAAGAAGAAGAAGCAAAAAAAAAAAGAAGAGAAAAATGAACAGGATGTGTAAGGATGCAGAGGAAATCATTGATATAACTTATGATGCCATCCAACAACATACTTATGAGGAAATAAATTATCAGATGGAAACAAATAATAGACCCAAGAGAGACTACCCGGACCTACATACTTTAAGGGAAGAGCAAGAACAAGAAAAAAAAAAAAAGAAAGATATAGTCTGCAATTTGCTGAAAAGAGGGAATTGCAAATTTGGCGAAAGATGCTACTACAAGCATCCAAAGATATGTCATAATTATGAAATATATCGTAAATGTGCGTATTTAGACGGATATGGAGACGAATGCAGAGATCTCCAACCAAAAATATGAAAAACCTAAAAGAAGGAAAAGGATGCAGTTTCAACAAAAAATGTCCATATATGCATCCTGCAACCATGAATGAAAGTAAGAAAACTCAGCAAACTGAAAAGAAAAATGAGAGCAAAAATGAAACAAAAAAAGAAACAAAAAAGCAGGCCGTGTATATACCGCGCTATGAACCAAAAGCCCCAAGATATGAGGCCTTCCAACCCAAATATGCACATTTAGAGCCCAACTACAAAGAATGCATCTATAATGCCAGGGGTTGGTGCAGATATGGGGATGATTGCAGGTATACACAAAAATAAATATGAAGGCGAAAGAGTAAATATAATAAAAAAGTTGGATTTTTTAATGGCAGAATTCCGGGAAATGAAGAAAAGAACATCATATCAGAACAGGAAGGAAGCATGGGAGAATCCATATTATTACCAATATTAAATAATGGGGATGAAACACAAACCATAATAGTGATGAATGCACAGGGTTTAGTCACGAGTAACTCTAAAAGGAAAATAGAGTTCTTAGAAGAACTAACCCAAATAGAAAAAATAGATATATTAAATATAAGTGAAACATGGTATTCCCAAGAGACTGGCAGTGATGAACAGATAAAGGGTTTCCAAACTTATAGATCAGAGAGAAAAAATAGGAATCAAGGGGGAACCGCAATATATGGAAGAGACATAAATCAAGGAAAAGTCTATGAAAAATACAGCAACACAGAATGTGAATTGATTGCGGTAGAATTTGAATTTGAAAAACTAGTGAATATTGTAGTTTACAGACCCCCAAATACTAAGGAGTTAGACATAATAATAGAAAAAAATAGATGATATATATAGAAACCATAAAGACTGGAATATACTCCTATCCGGAGATTTTAACTTTCCTTTCGTGGATTGGAAAGAACTGATAGAAGAAAGTGGTTGTATGTATACATATAAAAAGGAGAGTAATAGTAGCGCAGAAGATAAAAGGCAATTTGAAAAGCTTCAAGATATGATATTAGAACATAATATGCAACAAATAAACCACATTCCTACAAGAAAGGAAAATGTCCTAGATCTAGTATTTGTGAATAAGGTGAATCATGTCAAAGAAATAATAGTGTATAACACGGGAATTTCAGACCACAATGTCATAGAATTGATAGTCCATTCCAAAGCAAGTGATCGCAGAATTAATAAAAGCACAAAACTTTGGGAAGGATATGGAAAATATAATTTTTACAGTAAGAATATAAAATGGTCAGAAATAAATGAAGAACTGAATAAAGAATGGAAAAATGTATTTGTAAGTGATAATATACAGGTAAATACGGACATACTGTACAAAATACTGGAAAAAATTGTTGAAAAATATGTACCAAAAAAAAAACAATAAACAAAAGACGTGCATACCAAGAGACAGAAGGATCTTATTTCAGAAAATTAAAAAGTGGAAGAAAAATCTTGCAAAAGAAAACAATGTGTGGAAAATGATGGAAATAAAATGTAAGATAGAAAATGCAGAACAAAAGATTATACAGTCAAAAGAAAATTAAAAAGGGACTTAGAAGAAAGGACACTTCAAAATATAAAAAGAAACCCCAAAGGACTTTACTCCTATGCAAAAAAGATGATTAAAGGGAGATTAGAAATAGGCCCTCTAAGAATTGAAGGACGGCTAACGAATGAAAAAAAGGAAATATGCAACATATTAGCAGAAAAATATAAGAGTGAGTTCACGCCAAGAATTGCGAATGAGAATAATGAAACAGAAATGAGAGAAGAAAATGTTGAATATCTAACGGATATAGATATTAATGAAGCAGATATTGTCAAGGCTATAAACGAATTTTAAAATGGATCGGCAGCTGGACCAGATGGAGTTCCAGCGATTTTGTTAAAAAACTGCAAACACTATCGCGAAGCCACTTGCAATACTGCTAAGACAAAGTGTAGATATGAGTGAGATATATGTTAAACATAAATTAGCTTACATAACCCCTCTCTTCAAAAGTGGATCAAGACTAGAGCCAAGCAATTATAGAACTGTTAGTCTAACATCACATATCATGA
>NC_090756.1:41300842-41333342 GCF_036898095.1 Palaemon carinicauda | reverse complement strand
AATAATAATAATATTAACAACAACAACAACAACAACAACAACAGCAACAACAACAACAATAATAATAATAATAATAATAATAATAATAATAATAATAATAATAATAATACATAGTTATGTTTTCTGACTTAGCTCGTAGTGAAAGAGCTTTCAACAACTATGTTGTTTCGATTTAAAATATTTCCAATGAATCCAAAATTTTGGAATATGTTCCATTCTTTATTTCCGATGATTAAAAACAATGTGGATGATGTCACCATAAAGCTGAAAATGTTATCGGTAAAGAAAAAAAAATTATAATAGATTTAAAAAGAAAAAAAAATATTATAGATTTTTGAGTCGTTAGATAGAAATATTTGAAGGCAACTCTTGAATGGCAATGGCAACAGGTAGTGACATTGCCCTTGAAAGCGGGACAACCCCCTTGAGACTGCCCATATATATGATCAGCGCCCAAGCACTTTCCCCACCCAATATTAGGACCAGGGAGGGCCAGGCAATGACTGCTGATGACTCACCAGGTATACCTATAGGCTCCTCAATAGCAACCATACTTACCTCAAAAAGATGGTGAAGTTGCAACGACCAAAGGAACTGACAAGCTTGGGCGGGATTTAAACTCCAGTCTAACGATCACCATTTAGAGACGTTGCCAATAGGCCACAATTGATTAAATGGAAAGTGACCAAGATTCGGATAAACAATTATCGCTGGTTCTAGAAATGAAGTAAGCAAATAAACATAAACTAAATAAATGTAAACAATGATAAAACTCTGATGTTGTCTTGTTTATTTATCATTTGTGTTTTTCTTCTAGTTTGTGATATTCTCAAAGGTTTGCAATATAATCTATTGTTGGATGGATCATTTGACATCTTGATTTTCATGATCTAAAAATCTTTGCAAACTCCTTCAATAAGTTTTATATAATTATCTTGAACTGATTAAGGATTGCTGATTTATCATTGCAAAACTTTATTTCTATCAGTAATTTTTTACAAGAACTTCAGACCTTCGTTGTTTTTTGTAAAAAAATAACAAAAAGAAATATATTTTTTTTTTAGAATTAAAGATCTTTATATCATTTATCAGTTTTAAATACTTTAAACTCACAAGAGAGAGAGAGAGAGAGAGAGAGAGAGAGAGAGAGAGAGAGAGAGAGAGAGAGAGAGAGAGCATAATTCTTACCTTCAGATCTCTTTTTTCTTCTTGTTTCTTCCGTTTTTTTTGGCTAAGGATCCTGGAAAAGGAAATAAGTTATGATATTTTAAGGAGTTTCAAAGATTGTATTCTCTCTCTCTCTCTCTCTCTCTCTCTCTCTCTCTCTCTCTCTCTCTCTCTCTCTCTCTCTCTCTCTCATGAGGTAACAAAAAGCATTTTGACTAAAAGAAGCTATAAAAATCGTCCATAATCTGCCTCCAGTGAATTTGCAAATCGTATAACGTGTTCAGTCAAAGCGAAGGTTAGAAAAAAACGATATTTCTATAAAACAGTGGTATTGGCTATGTTCATAATTTTGAGATGATATTATTACAGAAATGAAAATATATCATACACATTTTTGCAGTGGTTAACAAATCTTAGATTTCCAAACATATGCGAGATTTATCCTAGTATAATACACATTTCAGATAGGCCTGAACAAATTTAATGTTTAAAAAAAAAAAAAAAAGATTCAGAGATTTATGATAAATTTGGTAAATCAAATTTAGTCTGTTGATCCCATTGACTAGAGAGAACGCATCAGGCATCCGACCCCTTAATGCAAGGATAACGGTAACAGTTAATTGCGTTTTGCATCACACATTACCTATTGAAGCTGTTTTGAACAATAGAAGTTCCCGAAACTCGCGTACAGAGAGAATTACGTAAACTCAATAGTCTCTCTTTGACTGGATAAACGTCAGGAACTTCACCCTAATCCTGATTGGTCGGCAGCACCTCGCCTTAATCCTGATTGGTCGGATGCTATAATCGGAATAGTGACCATAAGTAAGAATGAGTTTGTGCTGGGAATACAGGTATACGGGATTGGGTGGATGGGAATGCTTGCATAGAGGAATAAACCTCTTTAGTAATAAAATACTCAATCAAGGCTTTTGCTTATGTTAAGTAAAAATCTTTTATACATATAATTCATGTTTTTTTCTTATTAAAGCAAACGGAATATATTTTCTCTATTGCTTATTTCTAATGTTATTTATTATTTCAAGGAAGTTGTTGCTTTTATCCTTAATTTGCAGAAACTCCACCGAGGTCCTGAGGAAATAATGAAATTATATAAGAAGAAGAACAACAACAACGGCAACAACAACAACAAAAACAAAAACAACAACAACAACAACAACAACAATAATAATAATATTATTATTATTATCATTATTATTATTATTTTGTTAAATATAATGGCTGATTCAATTGATCTTATACTCTGTCTTCTCAAAGGCTCTTATTATCTTTTTCTCAGGAATACTGCATACACCCAGTAGCTGGGAAAAAGTCATCCTTCCTGGTGAGTAATCAAATTCAGGAATATTAGGCTAATCAAGGTTTTAATGCAAAGTTTACAAGTTAGGTAAAATTTACAAGTTGGGTAAACTAATAGAGTGAAAAAGCTACGGGTTTCGGTAGTGCTGTCTCCCTTCGTCAGGTTTGTGTAGTGGAAACAATGATAGCTACGTCGTTTTATATGGCAATTCTGGCTTAGGCAGCAAATTTACATTGGCTGCCTAGGGCGTTGTGGTATGAGTAAATAGAGGGATTGGTAAAATGGCGGGTTCTCATTGGCTAAGCCACTTGCCGAGAGCGGCTGTAGTTCAGATAGACTACCTTTCCACTCACTCATAGGTGATGAGTAGTCATGTTATCCTTCATTGGCTGGGCTCTGATTGGTTGGAGCACTCGCCGAGAAGGTATCAAGACTAGGAAGGCTGTCCAGTCACTGATCAAAGCTGTCTTGGTTGGTAGTCTTGATTGGTTGAGTTGTCTTGGCTGGAGATCTCAAGGCTTGTAGTGTTACTCCTCAGTGTGTTGTTCCATCGACAGGAAGGGAGAAGGAACCTTTTTTGGGTAGTGTTAAGTATCGGTTTTTCTCTCTGTATAAGTAGAGCTTCAAGTATTCGAGGTCTTCTAATATCTGGAGCACGTCCGATTATCTTAGTGTTCTTGATTATTTCCTCACGTTTAATGTTGTTGTTATGGACGTGGAGGGTATGAGATCTAATGCCAGCTTATTGCAGAGTGTCCGGATGGTTTCTTGGTCATGCCTATATAACGTCCAGAGCATCCTGAATCAGGGCATAAGTAGGAATAGACCACAATAGTCTATCTAAGGATGTCCTGAGTCGGTAGGGCTGCGTTGTTCCTCATGATGAGGGACCTCGTCTTGGTGGTATGATAATATATAATCAGCTTAAACTATGTCTTTTACTTCATAGGGGAGACGTGGTTCTTTATTATGTCTCTCACGGCTTTTTCGTCTTTTTGGTAATTGTTATGCATAAACCCTTTATAGTAAAGGTTGATGGTGGTGGTAGTGCTCTCAGTTGGTTGTTCACCTTGGTACCAGGTGTCCATGGCTAGCTTGATCTCTTGTCTAACTTGCCTGTTAGAGTAGCCATTGTTCACCAGGACCGGGGTGACTCGGTCGAGTTTTTGATGTGTGTCAGCCCAAGACGAGCAGTGGGAGAGGGCCCTGAGGATGTAGGCTTTCATAGTGGAATCGTTGTACCTGGCAGGGCATTAACTGTCTCCATTTAAGCATAAGCCAAGGTTAGTAGGCTGAATGTTCACATTAGTATCAAATCCGGTAGGGTTGGGGGAGATGAGTACATCAGGAAAGGGCAGCCGTCCATCGTTGTTATGCTCCACAGTAAACTTCAGGGAATTGCACTCCTTAAACGTCCTGCGGAGAATCTCGATGTCATGGGTAGAAGTGGCCATGAAAAAAGTATCATCTATGTATCTCACGTACACGTCTGGATGACCTGTCTGTAAGAAAACCCTCTCTTCAAAAACTCCCATATAAAAGTTGACAAAGAGCACACAAAGGAGAGAGCACATCGCTACGCCATCATTCTGTATGTACATGTGGTCCTGTGGGTAGTACAAGGGGGGGGGGGCTTCTCAGTACATATTTCAAGCAGGTTGCAGAGGGCCTCCTCAGGGACGTTCAGGGTAGGAGTAGATGGGTCCCTGTAGACTCTCCAGGATCAAGTCGATGGTCTCTCCAAAGAAGCCATGGTGCCACTGCTGGGGGATCCTTTCACCTTACTGAGGAACTTAGCAGATGAGGCGACGCTGTCTTTGTCCGAAACATAAGGAGTCAAAAGGCTGTTGAGTCTTTTTGCCAGGTGGTAAGTCGGCATTGGGCATTGGCTAATAATAGGTCGGAGTGGGTTGCCGTTTTTATGTGTCTTTACATTACCATACAGGTAACCAGGGCTAAAATCCCCAGTGATGGTCTGGAAGTGGATGGCGTTTGTGACTGCATTGATGGTCTCAATAGTCTTATTAGCTTCTCTTTTGTTCTCCTTTATGGGGTTGTAGGAGAGCTTTTCAAATTTGGAAGAATCCCCTGGTATCAGGTCGAGTTTCCTGTGATACACTTCCGTGTCTATTAAGACAAACACAGCAGTCTTGTCTGCTCTCTTCACAATCACATTGACCTCCTTCCTTACGCCCACAATCCATAAGAGCTTGAGCTAAGAGCGGGGACTGGAGGTCATCAGCAGTTCTTAGGGCCCTTTGCTCTTGATGACTGAGGATAAAGTCGATTGAAAGTCCGACTTCTAGCTTCTTGTCTGTGGGTTTGGGGCTTCATGTGAAGTTACAATTGAGTCCAATCTGGAGGATTTCATCTTGGGTGGCAGTGTGGGTATAAGATGAAATATTTATATAGTCCTGCTTGGCTTCAGGTATACGAAATTTGACTCCATTAATATCAATAAGCTTCTTGTGAATAGTTCGCAGCCTCTTAGCACAGTCATGGTCCTTAAGGGCACAAATAGCCTGGGGGATGTTGTCCGGGTTTGCCAAGCAGTTTAGAGCAAGGTGAACAGCTTTTTCTTAATGGTCGTCTTCATCGTCATCAATAGATGCATCACTGGTAATGTTGGCATCATCGAGGGTTACAGTTTCCACATCTGATGTGTAGGGATTCCTTTTGATATTTTTCCATTCCTCCACCAGGTGGCTCAGGTGCTCCAAGAGTTTTACTTTCACCTTATACTTGTTGCATAGTTATCCGTGGAGGAGGGTCATTTGGTAAGCACTGGTCCTTGGGTCATCTCGGGCTGAAGGGTCATGCAGTCTGAAGTTTGTTTATTTGGGTAGTAGACCCAAATTAAAAATAATGGCTGTCTCAAATGCATTGATCTTAAACGCTGTCTTCTCAGTGGTTCTTATTATCTTCTCAGGATTGGGCAAAAGTCATCCAGGATTGGAAGAAAGTCATCCTTCATGGTGGGTAGTTAAATTTAGGAATACTCGGCTAATCAAGGTTTTAATGTAAAGTTTACAGGTTAGGTAGAATTTACAAGTCGGGTAAACTGATAAAGTAAACAAGCTACGCGTTTCAGGAATGCTGTCTCCCCTTCCTCAGGCTTGACTGGTGGAAACAATGATAACTATATCCTTTGATAAATGGCAATTCTGGCTTAAGCAGTCTGAGGAAGGGAGACAGCACTCCCGAAACGCGCAGCTTGTTCACTGTATTAGTTCAACCTAACCTGTAAACTTTACATTAAAACATTGATTAGCCCAGTATTCCTGAATTTGACTATCCATCATGAAGGAAGACTTTTTCCCAATCCTGGATGACTTTTGCCCAATCCTTTTCATTTTTTTTTTTTTTTGCAAAAGATAAAAACGGATTTTTTTTTCAAAGATGAAAATAAAAATATCTTTTTTCCTTTTCTTAAAATATCAAAATCAAAATTTCTCTTCTTTTCAATAGATAACAATTAAAATATTTATTTTTTTGCAGATGAAAATTAAAGTGCATATTTCTGCACACATTTAAGAATTGCAGTAACCTCAGATTCCAATAAAGCTCAGGAGAGAAATTCGTAATCTTAAGGAAAGCAAAGTTTTGGGAAAACGTTATTGGATGAACTTCAAAGAGATCAAGAAGTCTAGTGCTGACTTCATGCAATAGGTAATAACTGTTTTATGGCTTTTAAATTTATCTTAAATCACAATATTATATCATATATATATATATATATATATATATATATATATATATATATATATATATATATATATATATATATACATACTATATATATATATATATATATATATATATATATATATATATATATATATATATATATATATATATATATATTTATATATATATATATATATATATATATATATATATATATATATATATATATATCATACTTGCTGCGAATGATTTTATGTTGAACAGGCTGACATAAGTCTGTCTTTATACTTTATATATGAAAGATGTATTTTAATGGTGTTACTGTCCTTAGAAGATTTATATCAATTGTTCATTACTTCCTTTGTAGTTATTCTATTGGCTTATTCATTTTTCACGCTGGGCTATTTTCCCTGTTGGAGCTCTTGGGCTTATAGCCTCCCACTTTTAAAATTAGGGTTGTAGCTTAGATAATAATAATAAGATAGAGCAAAGAAGAGGAAGAGGCCGGCAATGGAAAAGGTTTTTGGACAGCTTACTGCAGGATGTCAATAAGGAAGGAACAGCTGGACAATTTATGCAGACAGGACCAGGTGGAGGCAATTGACAGCCCTCGTCGAGGACATGGCACCCAGATAGATAGATAGAGAGAAAGATTTCTCATGTAATTTACTTCTTTCCTTATTTCCTTTCCTCGCTAGTCTATTTTTCCTGTTGGAGTCCTGGATTTATAGCATCCTCCTTTATCAACTACGGTTGTAGCTTAGATGATGATGATAATAATAATAATAATAATAATAATAATAATAATAATAATAATAATAATAATAATAATAATTTTGTTGGTGTTTTATTTTTAAAATCAAAATTATTAAAACCTATTTCTGATTGCAAAGCAAATTGCTTTATCTTCCCTAAAGTCGTAGCATTATGTAATGGGAATTAAATTCATTTATATGGTATTGGAGTGAAAAAAAAATTCACTATATTTTCCTAAGATAATACAAATTTCAGTTATTTACAAATAACCCAGTGAGGTTAAGAAACACGGAAATAAATAAACTACAAGAGAAGTAATGAACAATCAAAATAAAATATTCCAAGAACAGTAACAATTTTAAAATAGATCTTTCATATATAAACTATAAAATATAAATTCAATTTGATCTTTTCATCGTATATAGTAAATGTATTGAAAGAAGAAAAAAACACCTTTATTACGTATTTGACCATAAGAATACAAAATACATGACATTATTAATCTATTTTGGAATACATCTGTCTCCATGCGAAGACAGGTAATGCATTAAGAGATAAAAAAGGAGAGATGTATGTAGATATAAAATAGACAAATGACCTTTTCAGGGATAAGATATATCTGATATTGTTTGTCCAATTGCTTCTGCACAAAGTTCCTCATAAAAAGGTAAATAAGTGAGGAGTCCTCAACGTGGTAAGAGTGTTTGTGTATCACCATACTAGGTTGGTTTGCTGTGAGCGATCAGACGAAAATCTCTCACTATTACCAACCCAGAGTGGCCAGCGTGTGAGTAAAAACTGACCAAACCAAAGAAATGAATAAGGGCATGTTTACAGATTTAAAGGCAGCTCATGAATGGCAAAGGCAAGGAACAATGACATTGCCCAAGAGACTAACCATATATACATTTGATCATCATCTGAGCCCCATCGCCACCTAACCTAGGACCAGGGAGGGCCAGATAATGGCTGCTGATAACCAGCATGTAGAGTTATAGTCTCCCTTAAACACCCCATTCTTATCTCACAAGGATGGTGATGTTGCCGACACTATAAGAACTAACGAGTCTGAGCGGGACTCAAACCCCAGTCTAGGGCTAGCCAGACAGAGACGTTACCAACAGGCCACCACAACCCTTTGTACTGCCGTGCACTAGAAACGGCTGATTTGTTGTTGTTATTGTTGCGGATATAAAGGTACCAAAAAATGTGTTATATTCAACTTTCAATCATGCCTACAATTGTCATCACTGGGTTAGAGGTAATCTTCTAAACACAGATTTCTTTTTTAGATTATATAGTCCACCATGATTGAACCTTCCAGCCCAAGTAATATCTTCCAAGGGTTTTCCTTCTATGAATATTAGGGAAGAACTAAAGCGATGATGATATTTCTAACAGGATTAACTCTGTATTATTCTGCTTGCTCGCTTGAAGTTTCAAACTCTCCTTAGAGGTTTCATATATATATATATATATATATATATATATACATATATATATATATATATATATATATATATATATATATATATACATATACATATACATATATATATATATATATATATATATATATATATATATATTATATATATATATGCTATATATATATATATATATATATATATATATATATATAATATATATATATATATATATATATTCATATGAGCTATATATTATACATCTACTAATATCTGGTTTCTCTCTACGTTGGGTTAGAGATCCAAGGGGGAATCAACTCCAATTGACTTAGCCTCAGTTGAGATGTTAACTCAATGGAACCTTCGTTTTTTAACCCGGGTTCGGTTCCCCGGCCGACCAAAAGCTATTATCTTTGAGTTTATTCCCCCTTGGGTCTCTGAAACCGAAGTACAGAGAATCCAGTTATTAGGAGGAGAATAATATATGGCCTATATGAATATTTATAGGAGTACAGGTGATAAAAAAATCAAAACAAACAGAATTAAAGACTTGCAAGATGTGCTTTCAAACAAAAAATGTTGCTTGATGCAAGTAGAAAGGAAAGTGCAAATGAAGAAAGGTACTGTATTCATAAATAAGAAGGATTTAAGAAATCTTTTGTGTTCAGATAAACAGAGAAACATTTTGCCATCAACAAGCATTAACTTCTTTAATTTTCCATTTTCCAACAATAACACTTTTCACTCCTCGTTTATCGACTTCATTTTGAGAAGGAAAAAGTCCAAAGACTCATATTACTTTCTCTGATTACTTTCGTCCAATTTCGTCATTAACATTTCTCCTGGTTTCTCCATGCACACTAACACTCAGAGTGTTGTTACTCCATCTTTTCCATTTAATAGGTTTCGAAATTATTTTACGATGGGCGTTTTAATATAAAATGTTTTTTTTTTCTGTTTTATTTTGAGATTGATTTGAATGACTTACAAACTTTGTTTATACTTGTGGTGATCTCCAACTTTCGATTTCTGAAACTAGAGTTGGAATACCAACTTGAAGAAATCTTTGTATAGCTGGAGTTATTGGGTTATTTGACTGGTCAAAAAGTCCTACACTGGCTCTCTCTCTGTGGCTCATTTGTATTTTGCCTACACATACACCAAATAGTCTGGCCTCTTCTTTCCACCAGCTCCTCTGTCCTCATACACCTGACAACACTGAGATTACCAAGCAAGTCTTTGCTCAAGGGTTTAATTATTGAAATGTAATTGTTCAGTGGCTACTTTCCTCTTAGTAAGGGTAGAAGTGATTCTTTATCTACGGTAAGCAGCTTTTTTAAGAGAAGGACACTCCAAAAACAAACCATTGTTCTCTAGTCTTGAGTAGTGCCATAGCCGCTGTACCATGGTCTTCATTGCCTTGGGTTAGAGTTCTTTTGCTTGAGGGTACACTGGGGCACAATATTTTATCTTATTTCTCTTCCTCATGTTTTGTTGAAGTTTGTATAGTTGGTATAAAAGATATTTATTTAAATGTTAATGTTCTTGAGATCTTTTACTTTTTCTCGTCTCCTTTCCTCAATGGGCTATTTTCCCTGTTGGGACCCTTGGGCTTATAGGATCCTGCTTTTCCAACATGGGTTGTAGCTTAGCAAATAACCAAAATAATAATAATAGTAACTGTCTACAATAAAATGTTCCGTATAACTGTATTTTTTGCAAATGCAAAATGTAAAATGATAAATAAAAAAGTATTTTCTAACATGGCCAGTGGCAATGTGCAGCCACAGTATACCATATGCTCTTTCATGCTTAAACAAATACAAAGGAAAATGGAAGAAGGACTACGTTCAAAATTTAATTAAGAAATTGTAAAAAATATATAATAAAAAAGTGTAGTAGGATATAGTAGCACCTCGGATTTTGGTTTTATTTTTATTTCTGACATTTACTAAGTAAACGTCAAGATTGTAATAACGGATACACACACACACACACACACACACACACACACACACACACACAAATTCTAAGTAGCCATACATAGATAAAAAAAACTGATTTTCGAAGTATCCATGACTATTTAAACATCCAAAGTATGAAAAGCAATCATAAGATGGAAAATGTCTCAAACAGAAAATATTCTCTAGAAAAAAGACGGAAAAGATCATCTGAAACTCAGTCATCTTAATCTGAACCAACTTAACCTACCCTAAGAAGCCTCAGACTAGACTAGAGAATTGGTCTTTCCTTCCTTACCAGTCTCTGGACTAATACAAAAGTTAAATTTGCGGACTTTGCTGAGCCAGGAGGTAGTCTTTCAGAAACTTCCCTGCCCCACTTTCTGCTGGAAGGGAGTTCGAGTCCAGCTCAAGCTTGATAGTTTTAATTGCAACCTCACCGTCCTGGTGGGGTAGAGACCGAATTTGCGGGAGCTTAAAGGTCTACGTGCTGAGTCATTAACAGCCATTGCCTGGCCCTCCCTAGAGAGGGGGATTGAGTGCTGATCATATGTATGATATCCCTACTGTATTCTGGGACAACAAAGGTTAAATAAAAATATTCCAA
Organism: Palaemon carinicauda; assembly: GCF_036898095.1. Taxonomy (NCBI): domain Eukaryota; kingdom Metazoa; phylum Arthropoda; class Malacostraca; order Decapoda; family Palaemonidae; genus Palaemon; species Palaemon carinicauda. The sequence continues at coordinate 41,322,416 of NC_090756.1, read as the reverse complement.
CTTGAATGAAAAGAGAGAGAGAGAGAGAGAGAGAGAGAGAGAGAGAGAGAGAGAGAGAGAGAGAGAGAGAGAGAGAGACAGAGAGAGAGAGAGAGAGAGAGAGAGAGAGAGAGAGAGAGAGAGAGAGAGAGGAGAGAGAGAGAGAGAGAGTTAATCTTCGTGATACTGACTGGAAACAAGACAGCTGAAAGCATTTCATGTCTATTGCAACAATCCTGTTGCTCTGAAATCGCCTCTGGAAGATTTATCTGAACCGGATGATGCCATTGGAAAGGGTTTTCTGGATACATGATTAAGTTCTTCTTTTCTTTCTTTCTTTTCTAAGGAAGAGCCTTAAATAAAAGGCCTGGGATTGTTATTATTTGTAAGATAGAGATAGGATAGGTATCTGTTGATCTATTTACCTATTTACCTAGATATGTGTTTATCTATCTACGTAATTATTACTATTATTATTATTATTATTATTATGATTATTATTATTATTATTATTATTATTAGCTAAACTAAAACGCTAGTTGGAAAAGCAAGATGCTATAAGCCCAAGGGCTCTCAAAGGGAAAAAATACCCCAGTGAGGAAAGGAAATAAGGAAATAAATAAACGATAGAAGAAGTAATGAAAATTAAAATCAAATATTCTAAAAACATTAACAACATTAAAACGGACATTGGATTTATAAACTATAAAAGGACTTATGTTAGCCTGTTCAACATAAAAACATTTGCTGCAACTTTGAACTTTAGAAGTTCTACTGATTCAACTACCTGATTAGGATGATCATTCGACATCTTGGTCACAGGTGGAATAAAACTTCTATAGTACTGTGTAGCATTGAGCATCATGATGGAGAAGGCCTGACTATTAGAATTAACTGCATACCTAGTATTACGAACAGGATGGAACTGTCCGGGAAGATCTGATTGTAAATGATGGTCAAAATTCTAAAAAATCTCTGCAACATGCATAATGAATTATTAGAACGACGTTGCCAGAGATTAATATCTTTTCTGTTTCGAGAGTTTGAAATTCCATTCGCTTTTCCTAAATTAGGTTTATTTAAATTCTTGGGTTAGAGTTCTCTTGCTTAAGGGTACACTCAGGAACAGTATTCTATCTGTTTCCTCATTTCTTATCCTCACTGGGCTATTTTTCCCTGTTAGAGCCCTTGATCTTAGTGCATCTTGCTTTTCCAAATAGGGCTATAGCTTAGCTAATAATAATGATAATTAGTTTATATGAGGCATACAAAAGAAAGGTTAATGTTATTTAGTCAATGAGCGGTTTCATACTTAAGTACGATCCTCTACTTATAAGTAAAACTGTTTTCCTTGCAGATATTCTTTACCAGTGTGCAAAAAAGAAAAAAAAAAGGTGTCAAGTGTCGATTTCTATCGACTGGACGAAGAATCCCTTGGAGGAAGGAAGAAGTGAGAAAGAAGAGCAGAGTCCGAGAAGGATTTCGATTGATTGAAGGAGTTTGAGCGCTTGATCCATTACCGGGACGGAGTCTTTCTTTGTTGGAGAAGAAGCTCTCCATTTCTCGTCTCCTCTACTCGCCCGCCAGGGTTCAAGAGTCTCCCTAAGGGTTCCACAGGATGCCTTGCAGGACTCTGTATAGGAGAGGACAGAGACAAGGAAACTACTGTTTTCTCTTTTACACTCAGTTTATTATTATTATTATTATTATTATTATTATTATTATTATTATTGTTGTTATTATTATTATTACTTGCTAAGCTAAAACCCTAGTTGGAAAAGCCGTATGCTATAAACCTAAGGGTTCCAACAGGGAAAATAGCCCAGTGAGGTAAAAAAATAAGGAAATAAGTAAACTACCTAAGAAGTTGTGAAGAATTGAAATATATTATTTTAGGAACAGCAACATTAAAATAAATCTTTCATACATAAACTATTAAAAAAAACAAGAGGAAGAGAATTAAGATATAATAGTGTGCCCGAGTGTACCCTCAAGCCAGAGAACTCTACCCCAAGACTGTGGAAGACCATGGTACAGAGGCTATGGCACTAGCCAATACTAGACAACACTAGTTCGATTTTGGCGTATTCTTCTCCAAGAGTCTGTTTGTTTCCTGTGACTCTGCGTAGCGAAGGATTTTGGTAAGGAGGTCTGGAAGAGACGGATACATTGACCTAGGGCTACATGTGTAGAATGAGGCCCCGATGTATATGGTCAGTAAAAAGGAAAAATTAAAAAGAAATGAGTACAATATGATTAATAGAAATAATTTCTGGACACAGTAATTAGGCGGTTTATTACATTAATTTGCATATAATAATAAAGTTATTGCAATATTTAGATTTGAAGCATAAAATTCTCGAGTTTAAAAGCTTCAAAGTGCTAAAAAAATGCTAATTGTATATCCATTTTGAATGTTTAAATGTTCATGGTGAGACCAAAAGAATGTGCAATGAGGTTGAGTTGAAAGCTTTAAAGGGAACATTAACCGCTATCAACATGAAATATTAACAACCACACTAAGTGTTAAATACCTTATAAGTATTAACTGATACATCAACTATCAACAGCCAAATGAAGTGACAGTGACAATGCCTTAAAGACTGATCATATATACAGATGATGAGCGTCCAAACCCCTTCTCCACCAAATTTAGGACCAGGGAGGATCAGGCAATGGCTGCTGGTGATTCAACTGGTAAACCTAAAGGCTCCCCCTAAACTTCCCAACTTTAGCTCACAAGGAAGGAGAGGTAAGAACCACTACAAGAAACTATCGAGCTTTAGAGTGTCTCGAACCCCTATCCAACAGATCACAAGGCAGGGATATTTTCAATAGGCTACCAAACACCTTATATCTATAACCATAACATGTTTAGACTTTTAAATTATGCTGTGAATTGAAGTAGCACTAGTAGGCCTATGGAAGTTATTCCATGAAATTTAACATAATCTTGATACTTCTTCAGACAGGTTAGCGTTTTCACCTATTTCATTAAAGTATTAAATTGCATTAGTTATAATAACGTGTTATCTATTCGTTTCAATTACACTAAAACCTACTGCTAATTACTTGCTCTGTGGAAACAACTTTCTTTACTTAACCGCAAAAACTTAGAATTGCTTTCTGGTTAAGTGATGTGATTAATTCGACTACAAAAACTGAATTCCTCCCAAGTGAATCATGAGCACCTTTCTTCTTTAGTTTCAAGTCTTCAGTGTGAGCAACCAAAATCTCATCTCTATAATATCTACTTTACATTTATTGTTACTTACTTCACATACAGTTTATTTATTTCCTAATTCCCTTTCCTCACTAAGCTAGTTTTCCCTGCTGAAACCCTTAGGCTAATAACATCCTGCTTTTCCAACCAGGGTTATAGCTTAGCTAGTAATTATGATAATAATAAAACCAAATAAATATGAGTTATTGAGTTAACTAAAGAACACAAAGAAAGCAACAATCTTCTCTGCTTCTTAAAGGAAGGAATGTTATAAGATTCAATGTAAAAGGAAGGAGGAATTCCAAAGCTTGAAAGTTAGGGGAAAGAAACAGCCACTGAACTGTTCAGTACTAGGCCTAAGAGAGGGTACCATAGAAAAGGAACTGTTTGCTTTAAAATGTTTAGAAATAGGGTTATGAAATCAGAAAAAAAAACCTGTAAATAAAAAAAAAAAATAAAACAAATACACACACATGAAAGGCATAGGCAAATAAAATTAACGCACTAACGTTGAAAAAAATCTCAGCATTTCTGGCAACAAAAGCAAAGATACATTATCCCCGGCAGCCAAACACATGCATCTTCTTATGGCTGACCCTCAATCTTTCCATTCATCTCTCTGAGGATTGTGAGGCATTTTGAAGAAGAGGAGGAGGGGAAGAAGGAAGATGGTGGGTTAAGAAGGGAACAACTTTCAAGGGGATATTTATGTCATGAAAGAATCATTTCAAAGAACCTGTGGCTTCGTGTGTTCAAAAATAGGTCTAGTTCTAAGGTCTCTCTCTCTCTCTCTCTCTCTCTCTCTCTCTCTCTCTCTCTCTCTCTCGCCAAATATCCCCAGATAATATACAAGTTTTTCTTTTATAAGTTTTAAATTGGCAGGAAATTCCATGTATGGTATAAAAGGAATACTCTGTAAGTTACAGAACTGGCCATTAAGAAACATTCTCGTAATTAATTAACAAGTTTACCCCAACACACACACACACACACACACACACACACACATATATATATATATATATATATATATATATATATATATATATATATATATATATATATATATATATATATATATATATATATACCATGTGTCAATTCTTATTCACACGAACTCAAGATGTTTAATCCTTTCTACTTATAAAATTAAGTAAAAAGACATAATTGAAAAATTTTACCCGACAAAAATGATCAAATATTGATACATTATATGATGAAATATTAAAATCCAACATTTTATGACACTTTGGGTTTGTTTTAATTTCTTGAAGTCAAATTGGCAAACTGTCAACCTCATTTTGATTTTAATGAATTCACAAAAGTTCCAAAACGACATATTTGACCCTATCTTGATCTTGAGTTCATCTATTTCATTTTCTAAACTTAGAGACAATATGAACTTCATAAGTTCAAACTATGTTGAACAGGCTAGCAAAAGTCTTTTTAATAGTTTATATATGAAATATATGTTTTAATGTTGTTAGTATTCTTACATGTTTTATTTCAATTGTTCATCACTGCTCTAGTAGTACTTATTTCCTTATTTCCTTTCTTCGATGGGCTATCTTCCCCTGCTGGAGTCCTTGGGCTTATAACACCCTACTTTTTTCAGTTAGGGTTGCAGTTTAGCTGATAACAATAAGCACTTAATATATAAGAAATGAAGCTATAAGAGAAATCACTCAAGTGCCATATGTGGATGAGATCATGGTGAGGGGTAGATGGAGATGGTTTGGGCATGTTCTTCGCACTCCCCAAGAGAGATTAGTTCACCAAACATTTGACTGGGCTTCACCAGATACAAAAAAAGTTGGAAGAGCCAGGCCTACATGGCTGAAGACTATGAAGCGTGAAACAGGAGATGGCGAATGGCGAAGTATCGAATTAAAAGCTCAAGATAGAGACGACTGGCGAAATCTAACCGAGACCATTTGCGTCAATAGGCGTAGGAGGAGATGATGATGATGATGATATAAACAAGTTACAAAAAAGACCGCAAAATTCTCTCTCTCTCTCTCTCTCTCTCTCTCTCTCTCTCTCTCTCTCTCTCTCTCTCTCTCTCTCTCTCTCTCTCGGCCACAAACAGACAGGCAAAATGGATAAAATCAATTGCACTTCTTGCATATGAAATAATATTTTTTTTCTTTCATTTTAAATTCATAAAAACTTGAATAAATTTTTTTCCTTTACCTTCGCAGGAGCAAAAGAATAGAATAGAAAAGATCGCCCACTACTATTATCTCCCGGGCCAGATCCGGATTAAATATGAAAAAGAGAGATGGATATCAAAGAGAAAGAAATAAATAAGGATTTGGGTCTTATTTTTCGATTATTTTTTTCATTTTGAATATGATTTTTTTTTTTGCTTTCTGGGGAAATGGAAATGGTTGAGAGGTTTTTTAATATATAAAAGAAGAGGATTTTTAGTTATATATTAAATCTGCCTTTGTCTGTTCACCAAATTGATTGATTTTTAATTGGATCTGGATAAACAATTTTCTCAAATCAGGAGAAAATGAAAACTGAGAGAGAGAGAGAGAGAGAGAGAGAGAGAGAGAGAGAGAGAGAGAGAGAGAGAGACTGAAGGGATCAGACATAGATTTGATAGAGCGAGGCAAAGAAGACAAGAATGGATTGGAAGATGAAAACAATGGCAAAGAAAAGATTGTACCAATGTAGATATATAGACAAAAGGAATGTTACTTTATTAGATTTAATTGTGGTATAGGTACGGAATATATATATATATATATATATATATATATATATATATATATATATATATATATATATATATATATATATATATATATATATATATATATATATATATAGGAGAGAAAGTGAAATGGTAAAAGGGATTGGACCTGCCAGAAAGGCTGTAAGCATAAAGAATCAGGTCAAGAAGAGGAAGAAGAAGAAAGGGCGTGGATGGACAAGGGGAGAAAGCGCAAGAGTAATAATGATAATAGATCAATAAATAAATGTGAGTCACGGAAAAGGTGAAGATAAAGAGACGATTATTATTATTATTATTATTATTATTATTATTATTATTATTATTATTATCACCAGGTTAGCTACAACCCTTGTTAGGAAAGTAGGATGGTATAAGGCCTAGGGCTCCAACAGGGAAAAATATCCCAGTGAAGACATGAAAAAAAAAGAAATAAATAAACTACAAGAGAAGTAATGACCAATTAAAATGAAATATCGCAAGAAAGATTAAACAATAAAAAATATCTTTCATACATAAACTATAAGAAAGATAATTAGGTTAGCCTCTTCATCATCAAATAAGATATTTTGAAAATCTATTAAAGCAGAAATTATGATATTAAAGGCTCTTCTTTTTCCTGGAATTGATTTGCATAGATGAATTGCTAATTTATTGGGTTGATGAATATTAGAATATTGCTTCAACGTTCTTTAAAAGGTCAAATTTGCAGCAAATATTTTTTGTTGTTGAACAGTCTGACATAAGTCTTTTATTATAGCTTGTATATGACAGATCTGTTTTGCCATTGTTCTAAAATATTTCATTTTGATGTTCATTACTTCTCTTTTAATTTATTTATTTCCTTGTTTTCTTTCTTCACTTGCCTATTTTTCCCTGTAGGAGCCCTTGGGCTTATAACATCCTGCTTTTCCACCTAGGGTTGTAGCTTAGTTAAATATAATAATAATAATAATAATAATAATAATAATAATAATAATAATAATAATGATAATAATAATAATACTATTTTTACTAGCTAAGCTGCAATCCTTGTTGGAAAGTAGAATGCTATAAGCCCAAGGGCTCCAACAAGAAAATATAGCCCAGTATGGAAAGTAAATAAATAAATGATATAAGAAGTAATGAACAATTGAAATATTCTAGAAAACAACATTAATAATATTAAAACAGATATTTCATATATAAATTATAAAACGACTTATGTCTGGATGGAAAAGTCCAAGAATTTCAGAAGGTAAAGGATGGTCAAAATTATGAAAGATCTTATGCAACATGCATAATGAACGAACTGAACGGCGGTGAAAGAGATTAATATCTATATCAGGAATAAGAAATTCAATAGACCGTAAGTTCCTGTTCAACAAATTAAGATGAGAATTAGAAGCTGAAAACCAGACAGGAGTACAATACTCAAAACAAGGTAGAATGAAAGAATTAAAACACTTGACTGATCACTGAGAATCACCACAAATCTTATAAAAGACTTTCTCAATAAGACGATTTTTTTGTTTAATTAAAGAATACATTGACCTAATGTGTTTCTTAAGAGTAAATTTGCTGCTGGGAATCACACCTAAAATTTTCAGAGTTATACATGTTAAAGAAACATTATCAATGCTGAAATCCGGATGTTGAGGAGCCACTGTCCTTCACCTACTTAATGATAGTAATGATGATGATAACGATAATAAATCATTGTAAAGAAAATAAGCTTTAAAAAAATAGTAAAAAAAGAAGAAGAAACAGAATTTAAATGTTAATTTTTGTTAAAAACCCCTATAAATATTCACTGTTATTCACTAGAGATTAATATGTAAAACTATCATCTAAATCACGATTAGAAAATGTACAGACAATTGAAAAAATAATAAAATTAATATATGAATATATGCAAATAAGGTTAAAATATTTCTGTTCTATTCCCCAGCGGCTTAGACTAAAGGGAAAATTGCTTTTAAAGGTTTAGAATGCACCCATGAATGCCAGAGGCAAGGGACAGTGGTAATGCCCTAGCGGCTGACCACACACACACACACACACACACACACACACACACACATATATATATATACATATATATATATATGATCAGTGTCCACGCCCACTTTTCACCTAAGCTAGGACCAAGGAGGGCCAAATGGCTGCTGATCACTCATCAGGACTCATCAGGTAGACCTATAGGTTCTCCCAAACCTTCTTCATATCACAATTATGGTGAGGTTGCAGACACTAAAGAAACTATCGAGTTTGAGCTGGACTCGGACCCCAGTCTGGTGAGCACCGGGCAGGGGCGTTTCCAATAGGCCTCCACAACCCTGAATTTAGTGTAGATCTCGTCGTGATTACTATAGTTGTTAAACCCACACTTTGCAAAACTATCCAGATATAAAACAGTGCTTTTACTCATTTTCTTTTTCTCTATCTTGTTATGATTTTGGAAACTTTTGCATTTGCTATTGTCTACTCTAGAACAATAATATATTTCTATTAATCATCTATAATCATAGATGAACTTTAGTTTATGGGTTGTGGTTGCCTATTGGAAACTACCTGCTTAGCATTATGCTGGACAGAGGTTCGAGACCCGATGAAGCTCGATAGTTTCTAGTTTTATCTGCAATCTCGCTATCCTTGTGAGCTAGGAACGATTCATCAGCAGCCATTGCCTACACCTCCCTGGTCCTAGCTTGGGTGGGGAGAGGGTTTGGGAGCTAATCATAGGAACAGTTGGACACAGGCGTCCATGGCACACCCCGCCCAGAGTAGGTGCACACTGTCACACCCTTACTGCATTGTGAGCAACAAGAAAGCTACCATAGAGAGAGATGGGTAGGTGCTGCACACATTAACTCGCAGCGCAGTTACAGTTTGACAAGCTGCACTTCTCCAAGAATCCGTGTATCCAACCGTACATATGGTTATTCTTAGGTCATTGTCATCTGGTCTTCATGAGTGACATTTTGAAAAGAATCTTTTCTACTTTCAATGAGGAATCAATGAAACAAATTATTTAATGTTTATTCGTAGAGATTTATAAAATGAAATAAGTTTCCCGAAATCAACTTTTGGATGCTTCAAAGCAAAATGACTTCTTGAATTAATCGACCCAAGCACAAGATTTCGGTTCTAATTTCCTCTAAAAAAGACTTACCAAAGGACTTGTATTGGGTATGAACTTGCCCTAGGAGTTGTATTGGCCTTGGACTTATCCAATGACTTGCATTGGGCTTGCACTTGCCCAAGGACTCGTATTGGCTTTGAACTTACCCAAGGACTTGTATTGGGTTTGGACTTGCCCAAGGACTTGTATTGGCTTTGAACTTACCCAAGGACTTGTATTGGCCTTGGACTTACCCAAGGACCTGTATTGGCCTTGGACTTATCCAAGGACTTGTGTTGGGCTTGGACTTGCCCAAGGACCTGTATTGGCCTTGGACTTATCCAAGGACTTGTGTTGGGCTTGGACTTGCCCTAGGACTTGTATTAGGCTTGGACTCTGCCAAGGACTTGTATTGGCTTTGAACTTACTCAAGGACTTTTATTGGCTTTCAACTTACCTAAGGACTTGTATTGGGCTTGGGCTTATCCAAGGACTTGTATTGGGGTTGGACTTGCCTTAGGACTTGTATTGGGCTTGGACTTGGCCAAGGACTTGTATTGGCTTTGAACTTGCCCTAGGACTTTTATTGGCCTTGGACATACCCAAGGAATTATATTGGGCTTGGACTTGCCCAAGGACTTGTATTGGCCTTGGACTTACACAAATGACTAGTATTGGGCTTGGACTTACCCAAGGACTTGTATTGGCTTTGAACTTACCCAAGGACTTGTATTGGGCTTGGACTTACCCAAGGACTTCTATTGGCCTTGGACTTGCCCAAGTACTTGTATTGGGCTTGGAAAATTTACCCAAGGACTTTTATTGGGCTTGGACTTGCCCAAGTACTTGTATTGGGCTTGGAAAATTTACCCAAGGACTTTTATTGGGCTTGGACTTACCCAAGAACTTATATTACGCTTGGACTTGCCCAAGGACTTGTATTGTCCTTGGACTTACCCAAGGACTAGTATTGGACTTGGACTTACCCAATGACTTGTACTGGAAATTGACTTGCCCAAGGACTTGTATTGAACTTGCTCAAGGACTTGTATTTGGCTTGGACTTACCCGAGGACTTGTATTTGGCTTGGACTTACCCGAGGACTTGTATTGGGCTTGGACTTGCTCAAGGACGTGTATTACGCTTGGACTTACCCAAATGACTTGTATTGGCTTTGGACTTACCCAAGGACTTTTATTACGCTCATACTTACCCAAGGACCTGTATTGGTTTTGTACTAACCCAAGGACTTGTATTGGGCTTGGACTTGTCCAAGATCTTGTATTGGGCTTGGACTTACCCACGGATTTGTATTGGCCTTGGACTTACCCTTGGACTTGTATTGGGCTTGGACTTGCCCAAGGACTTGTATTAGGCTTGGATTTACCCAAGAACTTGTATTGGCCTTGGACTTACCCAAGGACTTGTATTGGGCTTGGACTTACCCTAGGACGTGTATTAGGCTTGAACTTGCCCAAGGAATTTTATTAGGCTTGGACTTACCCAAGGACCTGTATTGGCTTTGGGTTTACCCAAGGACTTGTGTTCTCATTGGACTTACCCAAGGACTTTTATTGGCTTGGACTTACCCAAGGACTTGTATTATATTTGGACTTACCCAAGGACTTGTATTGACTTTGAACCTACCCAAGGACTTGTATTGGCCTTGGACTTACCCTAGGACGTGTATTAGGCTTGAACTTGCCCAAGGAATTTTATTAGGCTTGGACTTACCCAAGGACCTGTATTGGCCTTGGGTTTACCCAAGGACTTGTGTTGGCATTGGACTTACCCAAGGACTTGTATTGGGCTTGGACTTACCCAAGGACTTGTATTATATTTGGACTTACCCAAAGACTTGTATTGAGCTTGGACTTACCCAAGGACTTATATTGACCATGGACTTACTCAAGGACTTGCATTGGGCTTGGGCTAGCCCAAGGACTTGTATTGACTTTGTACTTACTCAAGGACTTGCATTGGGATTTGGACTTCCCCAAGGTCTTGTATTTGCCTTGGACTTACCCAAGGACTTGTATTGGTCTTGGACTTACCCAAGGACTTGTAATGGGCTTGGATTTACCCAAGGACTTGTATTGGCTTTAAACTTACCCAAGGACTTGTATTTGCCTTGGACTTACCCAAGGATTTATATTGGGCTTGTACTTACCCAAGGACTTGTATTGGCCTTGGACTTACCCAAGGTCTTGTATTGGTCTTGGACTCACCCTAGGACTTGTATTTGGCTTGTGGTTACCCAAGGACTTGTATTGGGCTTGGACTTGCCCAAGAACTTGTATTGGTTTTGGACTTACCCAAGGACTTGTATTGGTCTTGGACTTACCCAACGACTTTGATTGGCCTTGGACTTACTCAAGGACTTGTATTGGCTTTGAACTTACCCAAGGACTTGTTTTGGCCTCGGGCATACCCAACGACTTGTATTTGCCTTGAATTTACCCGAGGACTTGTATTGGGCTTGGACATACCCAAGGACTTGTATTGGCTTAGAACTTACCCAAGGACTTGTATTGGCCTTGGACTTACCCTAGGACTTGTATTGGCCTTGGACATACTCAAGGACTTGTATTGGCTTTGAACTTACTAAAAGACTTATATTGGCCGTGGACTTACTCAAGGACTTGTATTGGCATTGTACTTATCCAAAGACTTGTATTGGCTTTGGACTCACCCAAGGACTTGTATTGGCCTTGGACTTACCCAAGGACTTGTATTGACCCTAGACTTACCCAAGTGCTGGGGATGAATGGGAGACCCACAATCTCTCCATGACTAATCAGGTCGCAGAGAGAGAGAGACCTGACAACACTCTCTCTCTCTCTCTCTCTCTCTCTCTCTCTCTCTCTCTCTCTCTCTCTCTCTCTCTGTGTGTGTGTGTGAGAGAGAGAGAGCCAGGCATCACGTGTGTGCTTTCCAGGCTCTTGTTTAGGGGACATATCAATCACTGCCATTACTTCCTTTCATAATCGTCTCTCGATTTGCAAATTTACCGAACACAACAAGTCACTAAACAAACTGAATGGAAATTCAATCTTATATGTATATATATATATATATATATATATATATATATATATATATATATATATATATATATATATATATATATATATATATACATATATATACCTTTTTCTTATGTTATTAGTTATTGCTTCTCGATGATAATAATAATAATAATAATAATAATAATAATAATAATAATGATAATAATAATAATAATAGCTATAATTTCATGCCTTGAATTCGTCATATAAAAGCCATATTCTACAGCAAGTGAGATTCAAAAATTCATTAATTGTAAGTGACATTTATTATATTCACTAACAGTATAGAATTAACGTCACTCTTGTATTTACTTAGTTCCAAGGTTCGAATCTTTGGCCGGGCAGAAGTAGGCTATTTATCATTAAGGTAATATTCTTATTGAAGAACGAATTTATTAGGTAAGGAAATAAATGAACGATTAGAGAAGTGATTAACAATTATAATTAAATAATATACGAACAAAACCAACACTAAAATAAATCTTTTTTATATAAACAATAACAAACTTCAAAAAAGAAGAGAAAGAGATATAACATAGAATAGTGCGCCCAAGTGCACCCTCAAGCAAGAGAACTCCACACTAAGATAGCGGAAGACCATGGGACAGAGCCTATGACACTACCCAAGACTAAAGAAGAATGGTTTGATTTTGGAGTGTCCCTCTCCTAGAAGAGCTGGTTGCCATACCTAAAGAGTCTCTTTATATTCCAGTGAGATTTGGTTACTTAATTAAATGTCTGTTCGAAGGAAGAACCACTCTACCGAATATCATATCTTCTTACCCTCTTTCTTTTTTAGCATTTCATACTGGCATCATACAGTAAATTCCCTTGTTATTTGATTTCGGAATAGATTAGGAACATAATTCCAGAATCCAATTGCCACTTTAATTCTATAGTACAATTCCAACTTGAATTTTATATTTCAATTCCGACTAAAATTCCAGATCCCAATTCCAACTTAAACTCCAAATTGCAATTTCAACCTAAAGTTTAGACTCCAATCCAACTTAAATTCCCGATTACGATTCCAACTTGAAGGTCAGATTCCAATTTCAACTTGAATTCCTTATTCAAGTTCTAACTCAAATTCCAGATTCATATTCCAACCTGAATGACAGATTTCAATTTCAACTTAAATTCCATATTCCAGTTACAAAATAAATTCCAGAATCCAATTCCCAGTTGAATTCTAAATTCTAATTCTAACTTAAAATTCAGATTTCAATTTCAACTTCCGACGAGATATGTTGTTTTTTATCAAGCTACAGCTTGAATCCTAATGCTTTGGGATTAGGATCTAAGCTCAAGCTTGGGAAAGGAGGTGAAAAAAAGACAACTACATCGGAAGATGGAAATAGAATCTGGTATTTAAGATGGAATTGAAATCTGGAATTTAAGTAGGAATTGGAATCTGAGTTTATATTGACATTGAAACCTAGGATTTAAGTTGGAATTGGAATCTTGAATTCAAGTTGGATTTGGAATGTGGAATTTAGGTTAGAATTGGAACCTGGAATTAAGGTTGGAATTGGAATCCGAGTTGGAATTGAAATCTAAGTTGGAATTGAAATCCAAGTTGGAATTGGAATCTGGAGTTTAAGTTGGAATTGGAATCTGGAATTCAAGTTGGAATTGGAATTTGGAGTTTATGTTGGAATTGGAATCTGGAATTCAAGTAGGAATTGGAATCTGGAGTTTAAGTTGGAATTGGAATCTTCAATTCAAGTGGAAATTGAAATCCAAGTTGGAATTGGAATCTTTATTTTAAGTTGGAATTGGAAAGTGGAATTTTGTTCAAATCTATTGCGAAACAAAATATATGACGGTTCATTTAATCGAATCGTTCACGTTTGTTTATGGAGAGTTCACGAGTAAATCTGTCCTAATAAATGATTGCTCCGATTTACTTAACGAGTTGGCCATTATGGACTGAACATTTGCAAATACAGAACTATTTGTTTTACAAGAATGCAAAACTTTTTTGAACTAGGAAATTTAAAAACCAGGTAGTTACAAAAGCAATGTTGTATATACAAAATACAAGAGAATTATTAATTTTTTTCTATTATTGATTTAGATAATAACCAAGCACACTTAACGCACCCATGGAAATGGCTAATACAGTGGTAACGCGCTCACCTAGCCTTTGCATGGCAGCAGATCGATCCCATCCCGGGAGCGTGAGTTCAAGTTGTTTACTGGGGAGGCCACTGCTGTGCTTGGGCACCACAGTGGGGAATTGGGTTTGCCCGGATGACGTTCTGGTAAGCATCTTTTCTGATGAAACTGGAACTGAAACCAGACACCTTTACCTTTAGTCCCTAAAATCTCATAATTTAACACCAGAAAAATCCTAATTTGCTTTAATTTTTTTTCTTACTTTCAATTTTATCTCTTGCTTTCGGTTTTCTCTCTTGTTTTAGATTTTATCTCTTGCTTCCAATTTTGTCTCTGGCCTTTGATTTTGTCTGCTGCTTTCAATTTCATCTCTTACTTTTGATTTTGTCTCTTGCTTTCGATTTCGTCTCTTGCTTTCGATTTTGTCTCTTGCTTTTGATTATGTCTCTTGCTTTTGATTTTGTCTCTTGCTTTTGATTTTGAAAAAGACTTTCAATTTTCTCTCTTACTTTCAATTTCATCTCTTGCTTTTGCATTTTATCTTTTACTTTTGATTTTGTCTCTTCCTTTTGATTTGGTCTCTTTCTTACGATTTTGTCTCTTGCTTTCAATTTTGTCTCTTGATTTTCATTTTGTCTCTTACTTTTCATTTCGTCTCTTGCTTTTGATTCTGTCTCTTGCTTTCGATTTTGTCTCCTGCTTTTGATTTTTTCTCTTGCTTTAGATTTTGTCTCTTGCTTTTGATTTTGTCTCCTGCTTTCGATTTTGTCTCTTGCTTTTCCTTTTGTCTCTTACTTTTCATTTCGTCTCTTGCTTTCGATTCTGTCTCTTGCTTTTGATTCTGTCTCTTGCTTTCGATTCTGTCTCTTGCTTTCGATTTTATCTCCTGCTTTTGATTTTTTCTCTTGCTTTAGATTTTGTCACTTGCTTTTGATTTTGTCTCCTGCTTTCGATTTTGTCTCTTGTTTTCGATTTTGTCTCTTGCTTTTCATTTTGTCTATTACTTTTCATTTCGTCTCTTGCTTTCGATTCTGTCTCTTGCTTTCGATTTTGTCTCCTGCTTTTGATTTTTCCTCTTGCTTTAGATTTTGTCTCTTGCTTTTGATTTTGTCTCCTGCTTTCGATTTTGTCTCTTGCTCTTCATTTTGTCTCTTACTTTTCATTTCGTCTCTTGCTTTCGATTCTGTCTCTTGCTTTCGATTCTGTCTCTTGCTTTCGATTCTGTCTCTTGCTTTCGATTTTGTCTCCTGCTTTTGATTTTTTCTCTTGCTTTAGATTTTGTCTCTTGCTTTTGATTTTGTCTCCTGCTTTCAATTTTGTCTCTTGTTTTCGATTTTGTCTCTTGCTTTTCATTTTGTCTCTTACTTTTCATTTCGTCTCTTGCTTTCGATTCTGTCTCTTGCTTTCGATTTTGTCTCCTGCTTTTGATTTTTCCTCTTGCTTTAGATTTTGTCTCTTGCTTTTGATTTTGTCTCCTGCTTTCGATTTTGTCTCTTGCTTTCGATTTTGTCTCTTGTTTTTCATTTTGTCTCTTACTTTTCATTTCGTCTCTTGCTTTCGATTCTGTCTCTTGCTTTCGATTCTGTCTCTTGCTTTCGATTTTGTCTCCTGCTTTTGATTTTTTCTCTTGCTTTAGATTTTGTCTCTTGCTTTTCATTTTGTCTCCTGCTTTCGATTTTGTCGCTTGTTTTCGATTTTGTCTCTTGCTTTTCATTTTGTCTCTTACTTTTCATTTCGTCTCTTGCTTTCGATTCTGTCTCTTGCTTTCGATTTTGTCTCCAGCTTTTGATTTTTTCTCTTGCTTTAGATTTTGTCTCTTGCTTTTGATTTTGTCTCCTGCTTTCGATTTTGTCTCTTGCTTCCGATTTTGTCTCTTGTTTTTCATTTTGTCTCTTACTTTTCATTTCGTCTCTTGCTTTCGATTCTGTCTCTTGCTTTCGATTCTGTCTCTTGCTTTCGATTTTGTCTCCTGCTTTTGATTTTTTCTCTTGCTTTAGATTTTGTCTCCTGTTTTCGATTTTGTCTCTTGCTTTTCATTTTGTCTCCTGCTTTCGATTTTGTCTCTTGCTTTTCATTTTGTCTCTTACTTTTCATTTCGTCTCTTGCTTTTGATTCTGTCTCTTGCTTTCGATTTTTTCTCTTACTTTAGATTTTGTCTCCTGTTTTCGATTTTGTCTCTTGCTTTTCATTTTGTCTCTTACTTTTCATTTCGTCTCTTGCTTGTGATTCTGTCTCCTGCTTTTGATTTTTTCTCTTACTTTAGATTTTGTCTCCTGTTTTCGATTTTGTGTTTTGATTCTGCATTCCCCCACCGTCTCATTTCCTTCCCTATTGGTGGAGCCTTCCTCTCCCAATTGCGTCATTCGTCTTGTTTTATTACGACTAAAAAGATGTGATTTGAAAACGGATTTTGTTTATGATACTTTGGTGGAGCAATAAAAGGAGAGAATCAATAGCTAACTGATTTATTTATACGAAGGGATATGCGTATGAAAACACACTCCTACATATATCACCATCATCATCAGCCGTTACTTGTCCTCTGTAGAACAAAGGCCCCAGACATGCCTTCCACTTGCAAATGTTTATAGTCTTTCTTTGCCAGTCTATACCCACAGACTTTCTTAGTTCGCAAATTCATCGTCTTTCTGTGTGTGTATATATATATATAAATATATATATTTATATATATATATATATATATATATATATATATATATATATATATGTGTGTGTGTGTGTGTGTGTGTGCAAGTATATATATATATATATATATATATATATATATATATATATATATATATATATATACATATATATTTATATATATATATATACAGTATATGCGCATATATATACATATATATATATATATATATACATATATATACAGGTATATATATATATATATATATATATATATATATATATATATATATATATATATATATATATATATATATATATGTGTGTGTGTGTGCGTATATATATATATATATATATATATATATATATATATATATATATATATATATATATATTCATTTATATATATGTATATATATATATATATATATATATATATATATATATATATATATATATATATAGCGCATATGCATATATATACCTTTCTGAGTTGGGTTACCCTAACGGGGTGAAAAATTTGTTAAATGACATAATAAGCAAAGCTGTACTAGTCAGGACCATACATACTAGGTTGGTTTGCGGTGAGTAATCCGACTGGAATCTCTCACCATCACCATTCCGCACTGACCAGCATGGGGCTGAAAACTGTTGAAAATTGTCAAACCCCAGGTATGAATAAAAGCATGTCTCAGGCCTTGGTCCTACAGTAAAGTTGAAATGACTGTATTTGTTGTTCTTGTATATATATTTATCAAAATTAATATTGAGGTTGTATATGAACACATTAACTCATATATATATATATATATATATATATATATATATATATATATATATATATATATATATATATATATATATATATATATATATATATGTATATACAAACAATGTAAACACAATTAATACTACATAAAAACCAAAGATTTAAACATTCAAACTATTTGAATTTTGATAAATCCTACCGTGGTTAAATCAACCGCTCGGTGTCCAATGAAGTATTCGCTCATTAACAACTGATTTGAATAAATCAACCGGAAAATGAAATACATAAGCATTGTGAATGCAACAATATTCGGCCATTTAATGGTGATACATTCCCTTGACATGGCCATTTATCATGACCTAGCCTATAATGTGGCCTTTGGCGACTATATTGACATGGAATGATCATTGTGTTCGGGTTCATTGAAATTGGAATTAAACTTGATAGGGATATCTGGCAACTATGCAGGAATATGCCACACACCGCTACATGCAATAATTCTTTTGTGTTTTATCATCAAGTTCTAGAACCTACTGAAGACGAAATAGATATTACACTGAAAGTGCTAAAGGGAATATCTCTGTTATGTAAGTCACAGAGGCTTTGTGGGATATGTGCATTAAGGGCGGAAGATCCCATTCCCCCTTAACCAAAGTCTATGACTTTATCATTTGATCTTTAGATGGTTCATCTCTCTCTCTCTCTCTCTCTCTCTCTCTCTCTCTCTCTCTCTCTCTCTCTCTCTCTCTCTCTCTCTCTCTCTCTCTCTCTTTTAAAAGCAGTGAAAGGAACAAGTTTAATGTAGCAGTGTGTGTAAACATCAGCAGCGGTTTAAACATAAAATTCAATATTTTTTAATCTATTTTGTATATAAAACTTCTTTCTCCATGGATTCATTTGCTTCAAATATCATCGGGAAGGGAAAACATTGGATATGTCTCATGTGTTTTCTTTTTGAGTTGATTATGTTTATAATATTGATAGTCATGAAAATTTACAAACTCTACAACACTGATATTAATATGGGACTTTTGATGGACTTGTTCTTGTGAATTTGAATCACTTGAACAAAATTCCTTTTCTGTTGATTTTGTAGTCCAGGAAGATGTATAGATTAATAATAATAATAATAATAATAATAATAATAATAATAATAATAATAATAATAATAATTAATATTTAATAATAATAATAATAATAATAATAATAATAATAATAATAATAATAATAATAATAATAATATAATAAAACCAATAATAATAATAATAATAATAATAATAATAATAATAATAATAATAATAATAATGAGAGAGAAGTTAAGATGAATAAAAAAAACAGTAACTTTTAAGATATAATTTTATGCTAAAAAAACTTAATTCTTACATTGGTGAATTGCGAAAATGAATTCTCGAAATTCCATAATGGAGCACTAGCCTTAAACGAGAGAGAGAGAGAGAGAGAGAGAGAGAGAGAGAGAGAGAGAGAGAGAGAGAGAGAGAGAGAGAGAGAGAGAGAGGAACGCTTTCTCGTATCACTGAAAAAAAAATCTCGCTTTTCCTCCTACTTTTTTCATAAAATTAACTTATTTTCCATAACTATGGTAAGAGTTCGAAATAGTATCTATCTATCTATCTATCTGTCTGAACAAGGTGAAATTGTGTGATATTATCTATCTCTTAAAGGATAGTTCATATTACGTGTCGACATTCTAAGGGAAAAATCCATCAAATATTAATTTATATAAATTAAATGTTTAAAACCTAAATTTATTCATAAAAGATAATTCGATCTTTTGTTCTCTTTTGATTATATACCGGTAACAAATTTGTTTCTTTTACTTGGACTTTGTAGTTACAGAAGACTGAAATTATTCATTATTCATCCCTGGTTTCAGAGCCTTCACTGAAAAGCATATTTTATATTGATTATTCATTAACTTCTATTATAGTTTATCAATTTCCTTATTTACTCTCCTTATTAGACTATGTTTTCCTTGTTAAAGCATTTGGGCTCATAGCATTTAACAGATAAAACAGCCTAGTAAGGAAAAGAAATAAGGAAACAGATTAAATACCGTGACTGAATATACCTTCAAACAAGAAAACTAACCCATGACATTGAAAGACCAATGTACAGAGGCTATTATTATTATTATTATTATTATTATTATTATTATTATTATTATTATTATTATTATTATTATTATTATTATTATTATTATTATTCTTACTATTATTATTATTATTTGTATTATTATTATTATTATTATTGGCTAAGCTATAACTTTAGCTGAGAATGCAGTACGCTACAAGCCCAAGTGTTCCAAAAGGGAAAACCCCCCATTGAGGAATGGAAATAAGGAAACAGATTGAATAGCGTACCTGAGTGTACCCTCAAGCAAGAGAACTCTAACCCTTAGGAGCCCAATTTCCCACCCTTAGCGTAAGGGCCACAAAGGGTCTCAATCAGGCAGTGATTTTGCCCACAAACGTTCCTCTTGAAGAGCTGAATTCTCATAACCCTGGCACTGATGCTTTGTTTGGCTGGTCATAAGTTTCCCCATTATGCCTAAAGGTTATTTAATGCAGTCGTAGAATAAGACTGATTGCGTCAAAATTATCATTTTGAAAAACAGGGGAATGATATCAAGACGGATATAATTGTGATTTCAGCCCAAAAATATAGATTTTAGAACTTCTCCTCCATCCTAAATCTGTTTTTATGATAATAGTTTCGTTCACAAGACTACCATATTCTCTTTTTTTCACAGATTTACTAGATTATTCCCCAAAATTAGAATTGAGAACTTTTTTTTTTATCCATCCTAGATTTATAGATCCATAATTTTCCTTCTTTTCACAAAATAAAAAATATAGATTTTAGACATTTTTTTCCATCCTAGATTTATATATTCGTAAATTTCCTTCAGTTCACAGCAATATTGCAACTTTATTCTCAAATTTACGCGGTTGTTTTTCTCCTTTCCTGTATTATTTTTTGTCTCATCATCTTGTACGTCGACAAACAGTCATTATTTTCGTCTTATGACAATATTTCAATTAGTTCGTTTTCCTTTACACTAAACTTTTCTCATAAGTTTATATATGAATTTCTCTGTCCTTAACTTTCTTCCGCTGAGCTGTTTATTCTCAACTCGAAACTCATTTTTTTTTTATTTAACTATTTCTACGTCTTTTTTATTACACTAACTTTATCAAATTCATAAATTTGTTTATTTCTCTTTCCCTTACCAAAGTCATTTAAAGCTCTCAATTCTATGAGAAATTTACTTTATCTACAACTAAAACAGACACACTTAATAATAGACTATTTTTTTCTGGCAACAGTCAAATCCATTCCTCTGTCCTCGACACCCATTCAGGAAGTCCCCAGATGTTTTCCATAATGTTTTATGGCTATTGGTAACGTCCCTGCCTGGTGATCGCTGGACTGGGGTTCGAGTCACGTTCGAACTTGTTAGTTCCTTTAGTGTCTGCGACTTCACCATCCTTTGGGGATCCTATAGGTCTACCGTCTGAGTTATCTGCAGCCATTGCCTGGTCCTCCCTAGTCCTACCTTGGATGGAGAGGGGGCTTGGACGTTGATCATATGTAAATATAGTCAGTCTCTAGAGCATTGTCCTGCTTGCTATGGCAATGTCACGGTTCATGTCTTTGAAATTTATGAGCGTCCTTTAAACCTTTGAACGTGCGAAAACTCCCCAGACATTATTACTGCTTTCCCCACAGTTTAATCCAGTTATAGAAACCCATCTGCAATTCAGTGGACAAGAATCCCAGAGTTGTGACTTATACCCTGGATTTCATCCCTTGGCTTTTGGTTGAATCATAAAATTCTATCACAAATAGATTACGTTTTATATAGATTCACGAAAAATCTGCATATGAAACTCCCTTAATAATT
>NC_090756.1:41283342-41293342 GCF_036898095.1 Palaemon carinicauda | reverse complement strand
CAATAAAAAGGGATTTTATTAGCGAAGTAATTTTATCAGTTTAAAGGCCACTCATGAATAGCAGAGGCAAGGGACAGTGACATTGCCCTAGCAAGTAGGACAATGTCCTAGATACTAACCATATTCACATATGATTAGCGCCAAAGTCCTATCCCCTTTCGATCCAAGCTAGGACCATGAAGGGCCAGGCAATGGCTGCTGATGACTCAGCAGGTAGACCCATAGGCTCCCCCAAACAGCACCCCCAGTCCTTACCTCACAAGGATGGTGAGGTTGCAGACACTACAAGAAACTATCGAGCTTGAGCGGGACTCGAACCCCAGTCCGGCGATCACCAGGCAGGGACGCTTCCAATAGAATCTATTGCCCAAAAATTCCCTTTGAATTTCGTAAGCCAAAAATATTTCCCATTTGATACAAGTTTGATTTTCGTTTGAGTAAAATTTCTTACTTTTAATTGTTCGATTACGTTTCTTTTTGCTAAAAACATTTTTGGTTAATTTTAAGATTGAAGAGGAATTTATATTTAGATGAATTCTTACCATTCCTCCTTCAACTGCTCATTTATAAGTTTGTAATATATGTTAAAACTGCTGTAGTTTTTGTAGCGAATTATCTTTATATATTCAATATAATTTCGCTATAAGAAAGTGAAACATTTTGTCTAACTCTACAGGGCAGCTGTTAAAAAGCTCTTACTTAGCCCTTGACCTGTGAAATTCACTAATCTTAAGGCAATGTTATTCTTTAGCGGAAATGAGATCTGTCTTGACTTCGCAAGTGGATGAATCTCTCTCTCTCTCTCTCTCTCTCTCTCTCTCTCTCTCTCTCTCTCTCTCTCTCTCTCAAAATGAAAAAAAACGAAGAGCTGTATAAAGTATTGGCTGGGTCTCAGATATAATCAGCCTACACAAGAAATCTTTATTTGACGAAAACATGAATTATTATTAACGCAAAATAAAAATGAAATATATTACTCTTGTATCAAATGTACATTGTAGCAACTGTCCTCTGAAATATTAATCTAAAAGCAACTATTATTTAAAAGGTTAGACTTTGATCAAATGCGATACTACATGTATAAAATCACAGGAAAAATAGAATAGAAAAATCAAATGAGAAACTATAGCCAGAACCCGTTAAAAAGTTATCCTTAGATCAAATTGTATAGAGTAGTAACAGCTGTTTAAGAAGGTAAACCTTCAATTAAAAGTATATTATAAAAACTACATCGTAAAAGGTTACTACTTTATCAAATTAATATTATATCAATTAATATTTTAAGATGGAGTATAAAGATGTCTGACATATCGATAGCCATTCTTGATGTTTTGCTTAATCAGACAACTTATTTACACTTTTACCTATTTCTTATAATGTTCTAATTAATTCCAAATACTCTCTTGACCAATACACAAAACTCTTTTGGATAGGCAGAAACCAGAGGTCCATATGGGTACTCTAATCACCTTGAATATCTAACTACCTTACCTTACAGCACACGGTGATGCAAATACGTCTATACTACTACTACTACTACTACTACTACTACTACTACTACTACTACTATTACTACTACTACTACTACTGTTAGTAATAATAATAATAATGATAATAATAATAATAATAATAATTTAATGTTCCTGTGTTAACGTGACCTTTAACCATAAATATTGCATACCTGTTAACTTAGAATTTTACAAAAATATGAGTGAAAAGGGTAAAAAAATTCTCTCTCTCTCTCTCTCTCTCTCTCTCTCTCTCTCTCTCTCTCTCTCTCTCTCTCTCTCTCTCTCTCTCTCTCAATTTTTACGATAGTTAGCAAATTCTTTGCCAGAGAATATTGTGATAAACTTGGCAAAAGGTAATTTGTAATATTTTGACGGATAAATAGAAAATGAGGGAAGAAATCAAAGAGAGAGAGAGAGAGAGAGAGAGAGAGAGAGAGAGAGAGAGAGAGAGAGAGAGATTAATCCCATGAACACTGGCTGGAAATCATGACAGCTGGAAGCTGCTGATTCCGAGTCTCGTCTCCGAGACTTATCTGAGATGGATGCTGACAGTAAAAGGCCTTTTACTTATTTTCCCATTTTCTATGAAGGTGAATTTGGTAACATCTCAAAGGATGTTGTTATTACTCGGGATATAAAATTTGCAGGTCTATTTCTAGGTAATATTATTAAGTCTTTCTATACATCTATCTTTCTTTTTACCTATCTATCTATACATTTGTATATTTCTATACTTACTGTTTCTCTATCTGCTTTATATATTAAGAGAACAACAAACATTATTAGACAATTAGTGTATGCAACCTGTCAAAAATGACAAACGTTCGCGCACACAGGTTCAACCCTTCCCACACTCTCCAGTCCTTTCTTAACTAATAAACGATAGGTCTAGTGTAGAGTAAATACAGTAGTTAATTTATTATTTTATTCATGTTTTCATTTGCGGATTGAAGAGGTGAATAGCCAGCCTTTAAGATGAGTTCCTCTCGTGTAGGCGTAAATTTTGTATGTAAATTATGTAAGACTTTCGTTAGTAATTTCATTGTATTCTTCATTCAAGTCATTATATGTAAATTTACGTTATTCTTATGAATTGACTTTTTATTTCTTGTATTTTTGTTACAAAGTCTTACGTAAGTTGTTTCAAGATTGTTATATGACCGTATGAGTTATGAACAAGGGCTTATGTAATGTTATTTTATATTTTTATGGGGTATTGCGTCAGGTTTAAAAGAAAATACAAAATTCTTATTTTTTCATGTGCTTTGGAAGGATCTCGAAATATCTTAGCGTTAGGTTGAATTTTTCTTTTTATTTCTGAGAACGGTCGGTGGGCGGAGCTGGCTGAGAGAGTTGCCGTCAACAGGGTCGTTTCTCCTGCTCGATACATGAGAGCTGATAACTCTGACGCCCTTAGGCTAGTCCCCCATGCTTTGATATCTATCTAGAAATTTGTGGAAGTAGCCAAGTTTCATGTATATTGCGACAACAGTGATGCACAGATCAGATAAAGAATTCCATCCATAAGTCATAGCCATCTCCCCATCTCGCTCTCTCACATGCTCTCAGTGTACTGTTTTAAAAGTGTTCAGTAAAATCTCAAAGTTTTGGTGTGACAGGTTTTTGTAAAAGATAATTGTATCGTTATCTGGTTAGCTATATTCATTGAGTTTTATGACTAATTAGATTGTATAATTTTCATAAGTATTATTTTTTTGTCTTAGTCTGAGGTTTTTTTCAGATTTAATATTTCGAGTCAAGTGATTATATAATTTTCAGATCGTAACATTTTTGTCTTAATCTAAGTGTTGCTCACACTTAATATTTCAAGTGATTTATTTGTGTTTTTATATAAATTCTGTCAAAGTATTAAAATCTATATAGAATATATATATTATTGTGATTTTATTATTTCAATCATTATTGTTTATTTCATATAATATATATATATATATATATATATATATATATATATATATATATATATATATATATATATATATATATATATATATATATATATATATATATATATATATATATATATATATATATATATATATATATTGATTAATACCAACACAACATCGTGTTCAAATATAAATAAATTTCTACTTCATACCTGGGATCGAACGCTAGCCCCTTCTAATGAAAGGCCAGGTCGAAACCAACCATGTCACGAGAGCCCATAAAAGAAATTGGAACCTGACCGCTACCAGCTGTCCGAGGATTTACCTGGCGAGACATCAGTCTCTTACCAGCGAGTTTTACCCAATTTCCCGGGCCACCACGTGACAAAATTGGTAGTAATTCATTCAAATTACCCCTAATGAGTCAATATGGATTAATATCAACACAACATCGTGTTCAAATAGAAATAAATTTCTACCTCATACCTGGGATCGAACGCTAGCCCCTTCTAATGAAAGGCCAGGTCGAAACCAACCATGTCACGAGAGCCCATAAAAGAAATTGGAACCTGACCGCTACCAGCTGTCCGAGGATTTACCTGGCGAGACATCAGTCTCTTACCAGCGAGTTTTACCCAATTTCCCGGGCCACCACGTGACACAATTGGTAGTAATTCATTCAAATTACCCCTAATGAGTCAATATGGATTAATATCAACACAACATCGTGTTCAAATAGAAATAAATTTCTACCTCAAACCTGGGATCGAACGCTAGCCCCTTCTAATGAAAGGCCAGGTCGAAATCAACCATGTCACGAGAGCCCATAAAAGAAATTGGAACCTGACCGCTACAAGCTGTCCGAGGATTTACCTGGCGAGACATCAGTCTCTTACCAGCGAGTTTTACCCAATTTCCCGGGCCACCACGTGACACAATTGGTAGTAATTCATTCAAATTACCCCTAATGAGTCAATATGGATTAATATCTACACAACATCGTGTTCAAATAGAAATAAATTTCTACCTCATACCTGGGATCGAACGCTAGCCCCTTCTAATGAAAGGCCAGGTCGAAACCAACCATGTCACAAGAGCCCATAAAAGAAATTGGAACCTGACCGCTACCAGCTGTCCGAGGATTTACCTGGCGAGACATCAGTCTCTTACCAGCGAGTTTCCAATTTCCTCGGACAGCTGGTAGCTGTCAGGTTCCAATTTCTTTTATGGGCTCTCGTGACATGGTTGGTTTCGACCTGGCCTTTCATTAGAAGGGGCTAGCGTTCGATCCCAGGTATGAGGTAGAAATTTATTTCTATTTGAACACGATGTTGTGTTGATATTAATCCATATTGACTCATTAGGGGTAATTTGAATGAATTACTACCAATTGTGTCACGTGGTGGCCCGGGAAATTGGGTAAAACTCGCTGGTAAGAGACTGATGTCTCGCCAGGTAAATCCTCGGACAGCTGGTAGTGGTCAGGTTCCAATTTCTTTTTTGGGCTCTCGTGACATGGTTGGTTTCGACCTGGCCTTTCATTAGAAGGGGCTAGCATTCGATCCCAGGTATGAGGTAGAAATTTATTTCTATTTGAACACGATGTTGTGTTGATATTAATCCATATTGACTCATTAGGGGTAATTTGAATGAATTACTACCAATTTTGTCACGTGGTGGCCCAGGAAATGGGGTAAAACTCGCTGGTAAGAGACTGATGTCTCGCCAGGTATATCCTCAGACAGCTGGTAGCGGTCAGGTTCCAATTTCTTTTATGGGCTCTCGTGACATGGTTGGTTTCGACCTGGCCTTTCATTAGAAGGGGCTAGCGTTCGATCCCAGGTATGAGGTAGAAATTTATTTCTATTTGAACACGATGTTGTGTTGATATTAATCCATATTGACTCATTAAGGGTAATTTGAATGAATTACTACCAATTGTGTCACGTGGTGGCCCGGGAAATTGGGTAATACTCGCTGGTAAGAGACTGATGTCTCGCCAGGTAAATCCTCGGACAGCTGGTAGCGGTCAGGTTCCAATTTCTTTTATGGGCTCTCGTGACATGGTTGGTTTCGACCTGGCCTTTCATTAGAAGGGGCTAGCGTTCGATCCCAGGTGTGAGGTAGAAATTTATTTCTATTTGAACACGATGTTGTGTTGATATTAATCCATATTGACTCATTAGGGGTAATTTGAATGAATTACTACCAATTTTGTCACGTGGTGGCCCGGGAAATTGGGTAAAACTCGCTGGTAAGAGACTGATGTCTCGCCAGGTAAATCCTCGGACAGCTGGTAGTGGTCAGGTTCCAATTTCTTTTTTGGGCTCTCGTGACATGGTTGGTTTCGACCTGGCCTTTCATTAGAAGGGGCTAGCATTCGATCCCAGGTATGAGGTAGAAATTTATTTCTATTTGAACACGATGTTGTGTTGATATTAATCTATATTGACTCATTAGGGGTAATTTGAATGAATTACTACCAATTGTGTCACGTGGTGGCTCGGGAAATTGGGTAAAACTCGCTGGTAAGAGACTGATGTCTCGCCAGGTAAATCCTCGGACAGCTGGTAGCGGTCAGGTTCCAATTTCTTTTATGGGCTCTCGTGACATGGTTGGTTTCGACCTGGCCTTTCAATAGAAGGGGCTAGCGTTCGATCCCAGGTATGAGGTAGAAATTTATTTCTATTTGAACACGATGTTGTGTTGATATTAATCCATATTGACTCATTAGGGGTAATTTGAATGAATTACTACCAATTGTGTCACGTGGTGGCCCGGGAACTTGGGTAAAACTCGCTGGTAAGAGACTGATGTCTCGCCAGGTAAATCCTCGGACAGCTGGTAGCGGTCAGGTTTCAATTTCTTTTATGGGCTCTCGTGACATGGTTGGTTTCGACCTGGCCTTTCATTAGAAGGGGCTAGCGTTCGATCCCAGGTATGAGGTAGAAATTTATTTCTATTTGAACACGATGTTGTGTTGATATTAATCCATATTGACTCATTAGGGGTAATTTGAATGAATTACTACCAATTGTGTCACGTGGTGGCCCGGGAAATTGGGTAAAACTCGCTGGTAAGAGACTGATGTCTCACCAGGTAAATCCTCGGACAGCTGGTAGCGGTCAGGTTCCAATTTCTTTTATGGGCTCTCGTGACATGGTTGGTTTCGACCTGGCCTTTCATTAGAAGGGGCTAGCGTTCGATCACAGGTATGAGGTAGAAATTTATTTCTATTTGAACACGATGTTGTGTTGATATTAATCCATATTGACTCATTAGGGGTAATTTGAATGAATTACTACCAATTTTGTCACGTGGTGGCTTGGGAAATTGGGTAAAACTCGCTGGTAAGAGACTGATGTCTCGCCAGGTAAATCCTCAGACAGCTGGTAGCGGTCAGGTTCCAATTTCTTTTATGGGCTCTCGTGACATGGTTGGTTTCGACCTGGCCTTTCATTAGAAGGGGCTAGCGTTCGATCCCAGGTATGAGGTAGAAATTTATTTCTATTTGAACACGATGTTGTGTTGATATTAATCCATATTGACTCATTAGGGGTAATTTGAATGAATCACTACCAATTGTGTCACGTGGTGGCCCGGAAAATTGGGTAAAACTCGCTGGTAAGAGACTGATGTCTCGCCAGGTAAATCCTCGGACAGCTGGTAGCGGTCAGGTTCCAATTTCTTTTATGGGCTCTCGTGACATGGTTGGTTTCGACCTGGCCTTTCATTAGAAGGGGCTAGCGTTCGATCCCAGGTATGAGGTAGAAAATTATATATATATATATATATATATATATATATATATATATATATATATATATATATATATATATATATATATAATCAAACGCTTACTTTAAATGTTACCTATTAATCTACTTTTTTTCGCCGGGAATATCATAGTTGCTCGCCTGACTAAACAGAATCTTACAATTGAAAAATAGTTGTTTAAAAAGAATTTACTTCTTACCTCCATAATGGCATAAATGAAAAACATTAACAATACGAAATGTATCATTAAACGCTCACTTTAAATATGATCTCATAATCTCCTGTAACCCTCCGAGAACATAGTTGCTCGCCTGACTAAACAAAAATCTCACGATGACGTCATTAGCGCGTGTGTGTTTGTGCTTTCTCACGACCGCCATGTTTATAACCTCGTAAAATTCCGACTGCAAAAAGTAGCCGGTTCCAGTTGAATGTCCCCCAGTGGAGATTTGCATAATGTAATAAAGTGGTCGATTATTATAAACTTGAGGTTCTGGGAATGCAAACTTTTCACTTATAAATCATCTATATAATTATTCATGTATATATATTACACACATAAATAGAAAGAAAAAACGTGAAGCAGGAGATGGTGAATGGAGAAGTATTTATTTCAAAGCTCAAGATGGAGACGACTGATTAAATCTAACCGAGGCCCTTTGCGTCAATAAGCGTAGGAGGAGATGATGATGATGATGATGATGATGAATTAAAATATTGTCTTGTACCAGTTTCGCTTAGTATCGTACACTGGTCTGTAATCATTCGTCCCTATTAAGAATTCATTATTTCTACGTAATTACAAAATGTAATTACATTAATTCACTTATAAGTCAAAGGTAATCTTCAGTTTTGCCGCGATTAGCTCACTAATACATCCTGCATGGAAATGTAATTAAAACCGTTAATGAGACTATTTGAAGTTTGTTTTCATCTCTCTCTCTCTCTCTCTCTCTCTCTCTCTCTCTCTCTCTCTCTTGTGTGTGTAATGTCTGCATGGCTAGTCAATATCTTTATGATTATTATTATTATCATTATTATTGTTATTATTATTATTATTATTATTATTATTATTATTAGCTAAGCTACAAACTTGGTTGGAAAGTCAGGATGCTATAAACCCTTGGGCCCCAACAAGAAAAAATAGCCCAGAGAGGAAAGGAAATAATAAAACAGAATTGCGTGCCTGAGTGTACCCCTGAATTATGCTACCGTGACTCAATTTACAGTTGGTGATGGAGCCGGATTAGATTTTTCTTGAGATGGAACAGTTTAACGTGGACAAAGCCCTGAAACTATAATTTCATCTTTCAGTTGGTCTATCCATCGGCCTAACAACAGGCTTTCCTTCATATATCATTCTTATCTATCGATTTGTTTTTATCTAAATAGGTATTAAAACTTATGGTACCTTTTTATAAAACAATCAACTCCAAAGCATCATTAAACCATCTCACTAGGAACATAATTTCTCGCATGACCAAACTAAAGATCATAGTCTTTCGCATGACTTGTCAGTACTTCCCGGGATACGGCCTTGATAGTGTCATTATCGTGTGTGTTTTTGTTTTGTTTTGTGCCCCGATGTTTACAACTGGATGGAATTCGACAGCAAATAGCCATTGATTCAATGCGAGGTTCCCCAATAGCGATTTGTATAATGCAATAAAGAATTGGAGTCCCAAAGAAGGAACCAGATAAACCTTATAGTGATGAGGCTGAAGCTCTTAAAAGCAAGAGAGAAAGAAAGAAAGGTATTGTTCACTTATTAATTTTTGTAGTATTTATATATACATACATTATTTGTTGTTATATATATATATATATATATATATATATATATATATATATATATATATATATATATATTTATATATATAAACATTGCGGTCTGGGAAAACCACAAACACACGGTAATGACGTCATCGTGAGATCTTGGTTTAGTCAGCTGAATAATTATGTTGTTCTCGGGGTGATACAGGATATTATGAGATAATATTCAAAGCAAGCGTTTAATGATATATATTGTATTGTTAAAATCTTTTCATTTATGCCATAATGGATGTAAGAGGTAAATTCTTCTTTTTAGACAACTAATTTTCAATCGTAAGATTCTGTTTAGTCTGACGAGCAACTATGATGTTCGCGGCGATAAAAAATAGATTGTTAGGTAACATTTAAGGTATGCGTTTAATTGTATATAATTGTATTGTTAAAATCTTATTTTTTATTTCATAAATGGTCTTAAGAAATATATTTTCCTTTTGAAGCATTTTTCGACATATTTTGTAAATGTGAATAGACCGTTGTAAGATTCGAAAAGGTAATGAAATAAAATTCAGATTTGCTATAATGGGTTTACATAAGGGGTAAGCATACCGGATATAGACATACTATGGAATACTGAATTAGGAATAATATATTTTTATGCATATAATGATTTGTATTGATAATAGCCACTGGTAAACATTCTAGCATTTCTAATATAAATTGGGCTAAAATGTCTTAAACCCATTAATTAAATAGCAATAGAAGGCTAATATAATTTATGTCTCTCTCTCTCTCTCTCTCTCTCTCTCTCTCTCTCTCTCTCTCGATACGCCAACATCTCGAATCCTTATTTCTTCGGTGTTTCTGCAGACGCTCCTCTTATATCATAAATTCTTAGCGTCATTTCCCTAATGTTTTACTTTGCCAATTTCTGACTCAGCTTGGGATGGCCTCCCAAGGAGGGGAGTCGAGTTTACTGTATATATGTATATATATATATATATATATATATATATATATATATATATATAT
>NC_090756.1:41273342-41278342 GCF_036898095.1 Palaemon carinicauda | reverse complement strand
AATCTCCCATAAATTGCTCAAACTAGCTTAAGTAGATTGGTCAGGGCACCAGCCACCCATTGAGATACTACCACTAGAGAGTTATGGGGTCCTTTGACTGGTCAGACAATACTGCACTGGATCCTTCTCTCTGGTTACGGTTCACTTTCCCTTTTCATACAGATACACCGAATGGTCTGGCCTATTCTTTACAGATTCCCTTCTGTCTTCATACACATTACAACACTTATATTACCTACAATTCTTATACACCCAAGGGGTTAATTACTGGATTGTAATTTTTCAGTGGTTACTTTTCTCTTAGTAGGGGTAGAAGAGACTCCTGAGCTATGGTAAGCAACTCTCCTAGGAGAAGGACAATTGTTCTCTAGTCTTGGGTAGTGCCATAGCCTCTGTACCATGGTCTTCCACTGTCTTATATTAGAGTTCTCTTGCTTGAGGGTACATTCGGGCACGCTTTTCTATCTAATTTACCTTCTTACTTTTTTTTCTATAGTTTATATAGAAGATGTTCATTTTAATGTTGTTACTGTTCTTAGAATATTTTATTTTTCCTTGCTTCCTTTCCTCGCTAGGATATTTTCCCTGTTGGGGCCCCAGGATTTATAGCATCCTGCTTTTCAAACTAGGGTTGTAGGCTAGCAAGTAATAATAATAATAATAATAATAATAATAATAATAATAATAATAATAATAATAATAATAATAATAATAATAATAATAATAATAATGTAGTTAGGAAATAACTGGAGAATATGGGAAGGGTTGATAGTGTCATTTTTGACAGGTCGTATACACTAGTTTTATAATAATAAATGCTAAAAATTAGAGAAAAACAGAAACTATAGAAACAGACAAATGTATAGATAAATAGGTAGAAAGAAAGATAGATAGAAAGACTTAATAACATGACTTATAGATAGACATCTTTATACTCCATCTTGAAATGGTAATTTCTATATTTACAATTTAATAAAATGGTAGCCTTTTAAAATATAGATTTAAGAATATACTTTTAATTGAAACTTTACTTGCTTAAAAAACAATTACCTATCTATATAATTCAATAAAATTATAACTTTTTAACGGAGTTTTTCCTATAGTTTCTCATTTGAATTTTTTATTTAGTTCCTCATTTGAATCTTTTTATGTAGTATCTCATTTGATTAAAGTCTAACCTTTTAAAGAAAAGTTACTTTTAGGTTACCATTTAAGAGGGAAGTTGCTACACTGCACATTTGATCAAAGAGTAATGTTCCTCATTTTCATATTGTGTTAATCATAATTCATGTTTTCATTGAATTAAGAATCCTTGTATAGGCTGATTTCTTCTCAGACCCGACCAACATTTTACACAGAGCTTTTTTTTGTCTTAATTTTGAGAGAGAGAGAGAGAGAGAGAGAGAGAGAGAGAGAGAGAGAGAGAGAGAGAGAGAGAGAGAGAGAGATGGGAAGGAGGTTTACTATTTGCGAAGTCAGACAGATCTCATTTCCAGTAAACAATAACATTACCTTAAAATTCGTAAATTCAACAGGTCAAGGGCTAAGAGCTTTCTAACAGATATATAGAGTTTGACAAAATTATATCTAATATGTAAAGATAACTCTCTTAAAAAATTTCATCAGCTTTCAAACATTATAAATTGTTAGATAAGAAGCAATTGAAGGAGGAATGGTGAAGATTTATATAAATGGAAATTAATCTTATTTCTGAAAATAAAATAAAAAATAAAATCGAAAAAGGAAACGTCTAATAAGTAAGAATTTCTTCTGTTTCTTACCAGTCACTTGGCAAATGGCCTGCTTGATAGGGCAATGTCACTGTCTATTGCCTCGGCCTTTAAACCTCCCTTGTCCTAGCTTGGTTAGAGAGGGAGCTTAGACGGATATTCATTAGCGGCCTTTACACCTTATAACTGTCTTGTGTCGGGTGCATCCTTCTTCAGTAAGGACTACAAACTCTCGGACTCAAATTCAGGGCTAAATTTAGGGCTTAAAAATAAGAAATCAGACTCAAGCAAAAATCAAACTTGTCTCGAAGGATTAGAAAATTCAATTGGGATTTTGGACCATAGATTGTATTGGAAGTGTCCCTGCCTGGCAATTGCTGGACTGGGGTTCGAGTCCCGCTCAAGTTTGATAGTTTCTTGTAGTATCTGCAACCTCACCATCCTTGTGAGCTAAGAATGGGGGTGCTGGTTGGGGGAGCCTATAAGTCTACCTGATGAGTCATCAGCAGCCATTGCCTGTCCCTCCCTGGTCCTAGCTTGGGTGGGTAGTGGGGGACTTGGGCGCTAATCATATAATATCTGATCAGTCTCTAGGGCATAGTTGTACTTGCTAGGGCAATGTCACTATCCCACATTATTATTATTATTATTATTATTATTATTATTATTATTATTATTATTATTATTATTATTGTTGTTGTTGTTTTTATTATCATAGTAACGAATTAAAGATTATAGTTATCATGTATTCAAGAAGGTAATTCATTCAATGCAAAGTTATTTGAAGTTATGAGAAATCTAAAAGATTTTTATGGTGATTTTTTGCTGTTCCAAAATCAATGGAAATCTTCCAAGAAAAACATCTTTTAAAAGTTTCCTATCTAAAACAGAATAAACAAGTATTTAAAAAAAAATTATCATAAAAGTTTTCTCAAAGATGGAAAGAATTTTTTTTTCGACTTTTATAAGAAATTGAAAATTCTCAAAATGTAGTGAGAGGAGAAAGGACCCCTGAAAAGAAGTAGGAAAAATAATCAGTGGGACTTCAATATCTACTGATTACTAATCATTAGGAATTAATATATCTTTTTTTTATCTTAAAATTTCGGCCTATTGATATAGTACCTGTTTGAGATAATAATTTTATTTCATAGTTACCTAAAACTTTATCTCGCTTTAATTGTAGTTTTATTGCTAATTTATTGCTAATTTGAATGTGACACCATTAACAGGAACAAATAAGGTTGAGAATCACTACTCGATATAATGAATAAGTTTGAGAATCACAACTTGATATAATAAATAAGTTTGAGAATCACAACTTGATATAATGAATAAGTTTGAAAATCACTAGTAGGTATTATAAAAAAGATTGAGAATCACTACTGGATATAATGAATAAGTTTGAGAATCACTACTAGTTATTATAAAAAAGTTTGAGAATCACTACTGGATATAATGAATAAAATTGAGAATCACTACTCAATGAATGAAAGTCCGGAGCAAACTGCTGGAATCGGATGAAGAATTGTACACTAATCCAATACATTTTTCATGCTCCTGATGGCAGGTTCTGCATTGCAGTAATTGGAAACGTTTTCCTCGTCGTTTGCAGACAGACAAAAGTTTGAAAAGAACGTTGCACATCGCAATCTACAACAAACATTATAGTTGGCTCTGTTTTTGCCTTCAGTTAAAAGGAAACATGGTGAACCATTTTGTTCTTTAATCACTTTTATTTTGAAAGCTTTTTCTTATTTAAAAATGTAAAAAATTAATTATATATATATATATATATATATATATATATATATATATATATATATATATATATATATATATATATATGCCTACGGTTTTGGACATTTTATCACCATGTTGGCCATTGCGGGTTGGTGATTATGCTCACAGCAAACCAACTTGGTAAAGTTGTCTCTAATTAGTACAGCTTTGCTGATCATGGCCATACACACAACTCTTTCACCACGTTAAGGTATCCCCACTTGGAAATATTCCTTCATATATATATATATATATAAATATATATATATATATATATATATATATATATATATATATATATAATTATATATATATATATATATATATATATATATATATATATATATATATATATATATATATATATATATATATTTATATATATATATATATATATATATATATATATATATATATATATATATATATATATATATGTGTGTGTGTGTGTGTGTGTATGTATATAATTCTATATGTAAGGTACATTTCATTCTGTTTCCCTCTGATTTCATCATTTCTTAGTAAGAGAAATGTAAATTTAAAGTAGTTCAGGTTACACCATCTAAAATGAAATGTTATTTTTTGGAGTTTATATCCTATGCAACGGTGTGCCATTTTAGATACTGTTTGGGAATAGTGGAATGTCAGAGTGTCTGTGGTATGTTAAAGGATAGTTATACTATCGATCAATAGATGTCTGTATAGATGATTAAATAAAGAAAGTTTAATTTGCTGAAAAGGATTCTCAGGTTACAATTACGAATATCAAAACCCGATAAATGAATATAAATTAGTCTGACTCTCTGACTACTGTCGAGGGTATATGTGTATATTATTTAAGGCCGGGAAGTTTTGTGGTAAAAATTATAAGTTTACTCTTAGCAAACATTATAAAATTATTTAAAACGCTTGGAGTATCAAACCTACTTCTGTGGTATGGGAGGATTGAGTGGTTAGTGATGCTAATATAAGGCAGAGGAATACTGTCCAGGTAGGCCTACCACCAAATCATTCAAAAAATTTGGGTATCTACGACTATGCTCTATTATTATTATTATTATTATTATTATTATTATTATTATTATTATTATTATTATTATTATTATTATTATTATTAGCTAAGCCCCAACCATAGTTGGAAAATCAGGATGCTATAACTCCAAGGGCTCCAAATGTGAAACACAGTTAAATTAAAATATCTTAAGAACAATATCAACATTAAAATAAATATTTCTTAGATAGTATAAACTATAAAAACTTAAAAACAAACAAACAGAAGAATGGTATTAATATAGGATAGAATGCCTGAGCTTACCATCAATCTTATATAATCCTACGTTATCAGTCTATGAAGACCTATTTCCATAGCTACACCTTACGGACTGCCAACGCGAGAGCCCGTGTCTTACCTAAAGTAGGGCAATCTGAAACGAACGAACGAAGAGACTCGAAAGTCAGTCTTTTTGTTCACAACACAGATACTTTACC
>NC_090756.1:41258342-41268342 GCF_036898095.1 Palaemon carinicauda | reverse complement strand
GCAAGTAGTGTCGCAAAACTTATATTTTTATAGTGTTGGAAAGTGTTTTTAGATGATCTGGCTACCCATGCCTATCTTTTTTTTAGCCAGATATGGCGTATATATAGGTATGTGTTCGATTTTCCGGTGATTGCCATTTTTTCGTTTTTTCTCAATTCTTTCAAAATTACTACGTACTAAGGAACTATCACAGAGTAATGATTCCTCTAGATGTTTATTTGTCGGAAAATTTTGTTTACTTTTTTTTTGATTGAATATCATCAAATTTTTTTAGCTAAAATATTGTTTTACATTTTTTTTTTCGATTTTATTTCCCTTCAAAAAAAATTTTTTGGGTCAGAATTTTAATTTTATAAACGTAAAATAATCGACAATTATCCAGCAACCCACCATACAATTTTTATGCATATCCAATAATAATTAGATTAGTAAATAACACCTTGAAATTGACATACCCTTCCTACATTTCAAGTGGCAGATTAGGGAGTCTGAGTCAGTGTGGTTGGCGGCCATTTTGTGGACATATCCGAAGCGTAAGCTGCCCTATCTATATATATTCTTGTTCCCTATAGAATTTGTGATATTTTGGTATATTTTTACCTGCATAAATATCATATTATATATTAAATATATGTATTTTTTTACGAAATTTCCAAGTACTCAAAAAATTACCTTTAGATATGGCCCCTGATATAAATGTAATTTACAAAATAATGAAGATTTTTTTACATATTTCTATTTTAGGATAACATATGTTTATTCCCTAAAAAAATTAGCCACTTCCTATTTCATTTGGGTACCCAAAAAAATTCATGAAATTTGGACAATTTTTTTTGGCCAAAAAAAGTTACCCTTTTTTTCTCATTTCAGATCTTCACCTCCATGGGTCTGACTTCATCCAAAATACATCAAGATGTGTCCTAAACATTCAAGAATCAATTCCTAAAAGGATTTGTGTATATATGTATAAACTTTTTTTTTATGAATTTTTATGTCAGGTCTTTTTTTTTTTCTACTTAATTTTTTAAAATATTTATAATAAATAGTTTTTCTGCAGATGAGTAGTATTTATCTTTACAGTTGTTTTAAACATTCATTGAAGTTTTTTTTGGCAAAAGAAAAAAGGAGGTTACTGCAAAAACTGATTTTTCAAGAATTTTTTTTGGCGTCGGGGTCGTTCGCGTCCGAGTATACCCTTAAAGGGGTGTCCGAGGACCGTACCTATCCAGGGTTAAGCTCCATGATGTTTTCAGTAATTCCTTCTATTTGCTTCCATGCTTGTATTATCATGTAGCGTTCTCTTCTCATTTCTAGACTGTATAGTTTTAAAAATTGCAGTCTTTCCCAGTAATCAAGGTCCTTAACTTCTTCTATTCTAGCAGTATAGGACCTTTGTACACTCTCTATTTGCGCAATATCCTTTTGGTAGTGTGGGTACCATATCACATTGCAGTACTCGAGTGTACTACGCACATAAGTTTTGTAAAGCATAATCATGTGTTCAGCTTTTCTTGTTTTAAAGTGTCTGAATAACATTCCCATTTTTGCTTTACATTTAGCCAACAGTGTTGCTATTTGGTCGTTGCATAACATATTCCTATTTAAAATTACACCAAGGTCTTTAATTGCTTCCTTGTTTGTGATTGTCTCATTATTAGGTCCCTTGTATGCATACACCATTCCTTCTCTGTTTCCATAATTTATTGATTCGAATTTATCGGAGTTAAATACCATCCTATTTATCTCCGCCCATTCATATATTTTGTTTAGATCTCTTTGTAGTGAGTTCCTATCTTCATCACAATTAATTTCTCTACTTATTCTTGTGTCATCGGCGAAACTTCTCACTACGGAGTTTTCAACATCACAGTCTATGTCTGAGATCATAATAACAAATAGCAGTGCAGCTAATACCGTACCTTGAGGCACACCAGATATTACCTGGGCTTCATCTGATTTCTCGTCATTTGCAACCACTATCTGTTTTCTGTTTTGCAGGAATTCTTTTACCCATTTTCCTATCTTTCCCACAATATTATGCTTTCTCATTTTTTTCTCCAATATGTTATGGTCTACCTTGTCAAAGGCTTTTGCAAAATCTAGATAGATCACATCTGTGTCTTTTTCATTTATCATATTATTGTATATGTTTTCATAGTGAGCTATCAGTTGGGTCTGTGTACTTTTTCCAGGTACGAAACCGTGTTGACCCATATTAAACAAATTATTTTTTACCAAATGGTTCATTATTTTCTTTTTTATTACCCTCTCATACACTTTCATAATATGTGATGTTAGACTAACAGGTCTATAATTGCTTGCCTCTAGTCTTGATCCACTTTTGAAGATAGGGGTTTTATAAGCTAATTTATGTTTAACATATATCTCGCTCATATCTATACTCTGTCTTAGCAGTATTGCAAGTGGCTTCGCGATAGTGTTTGCAGTTTTTTTTAACAAAATCGCTGGAATTCCATCTGGTCCGGCTGCCGATCCATTTTTAATTTCGTTCATAGCCGTAACAATATCTGCTTCATTAATATCTATATCCGTTAAATATTCAACATTTTCTTCTCTCATTTCTGTTTCATTATTCTCATTCGCAATTCTTGGCGTGAACTCACTCTTATATTTTTCTGCTAATATGTTGCATATTTCCTTTTTTTCATTCGTTAGCCGTCCTTCAATTCTTAGAGGGCCTATTTCTATTCTCCTTTTATTCATCTTTTTTGCATAGGAGTAAAGTACTTTGGGGTTTCTTTTTATATTTTGAAGTGTCCTTTCTTCTAAGTCCCTTTTTTCATTTTCTTTCGACTGTATAATCTTTTGTTCTGCATTTTCTATCTTACATTTTATTTCCCTTATTTTCCACACATTTTTTTCTTTTGCAAGATTTTTCTTCCACTTTTTAATTTTCTGAAATAAGATCCTTCTGTCTCTTGGTATGTACGTCTTTTGTTTATTGTTTTTTTTCGGTACATATTTTTCAACAATTTTCTCCAGTATTTTGTACAGTATATCCGTATTTACCTGTATATTATCACTTATAAATACATTTTTCCATTCTTTATTTAGTTCTTCATTTATTTCTGACCATTTTATATTCTTACTGTAAAAGTTATATTTTCCATATCCTTCCCAAAGTTTTGTGCTTTTATTAATTCTGTGATCACTTGCTTTGGAATGAACTATCAATTCTATGACATTGTGGTCTGAAATTCCCGTGTTATACACTATTATTTCTTTAACATAATTCACCTCATTCACAAATACTTCGCATTTAAATCCCTGATTTGTTTGTTAAAACTTCTTGTTTACGAATTGACGGATTTTTTTTTTTTTTTTTTTTTTTCTTTTTTTTTTTTTTTTTTTTTTTTTTTTTTTTTTTTTTAGAAAAATGTAAATGTAACATGTCGTTCCCTCCCAAAATATAGCATTTTATTTTGCTAATATACATCATTCTTGACCAATAGGATTATAATTCTGCCAACATAACTTCGATTATATAATCTTATTATTATTATATATATATATATATATATATATATATATATATATATATATATATATATATATATATATATATATATATATATATATATATATATATATCTTTTATCATCGATTCGTTTTCTCATTTGCTTCAGTATCAATTCATGGTCGCTTGCAAAGCTTATGTTACGTAGAGAAGTATGACGTCAGTTTTATCACAGATATTGCCTGTTGAATTGGTGGAACTTTATTTAGAAGCTCAAACTTGGAGCGAATGTTTTTTTTATTTTATGTTGAAAACTCTAACATAAATCTCTTCATAGTTTATATCTGGTAGATCAGTTTTAGTGTTTTGACTAATCTTAAGATATTTTAAATTCATCATTCATTACTTTGCATGTAATGCCGTAGGACACACACGCCTATGAATGCCGTAGGACACATACGCCTATGAATGCCGTAGGACACACACGCCTATGAATGCTGTAGGACAGACACACCTATGAATGCCGTAGGACACACACACCTATGAATGCCGTAGGACACACACGCCTATGAATGCCGTAGGACACATACTCCTATGAATGCTGTAGGACAGACACACCTATGAATGCCGTAGGACACACACACCTATGAATGCCGTAGGACACACACGCCTATGAATGCCGTAGGACACATACGCCTATGAATGCTGTAGGACAGACACACGCCTATGAATGCCGTAGGACAGACACACGCCTATGAATGCCGTAGGACACACACGCCTATGAATGCCGTAGGACACATACGCCTATGAATGCTGTAGGATAGACACACGCCTATGAATGCCGTAGGACACACACGCCTATGAATGCCGTAGGACACATACGCCTATGAATGCTGTAGGACAGACACACGCCTATGAATGCCGTAGGACACACACGCCTACCCCGTGACGAGCCAGAACGGCGACAAAGCCACCCCTAATTCACCACTCACTCGCGCCCCAACCAACGACTTCAGCAGCCACTCACTGCCGCCCATCGGCCGCAGTTTTGCTACTACCACTCCAGATTTGGGGCTGCCGCGAAGAAATGTACAGTATGTCATTTTTAGGGAGGAGCCATGTACCAACCGTGTGTCACACGATCGCACATAGTAACGACATTTCTCTTTTTTGTATATAGTGTCCTTTGTATTTTCGCTCTCCCCTCGCACTGATAGGGACCTAAATAAACATGTCTGTTTTTTTTCATCGTTAACTGTTAACAGAAACCGTTGTTGGTTGAACAGGAAACAGCCTGTTATATGTTATGGCCTTTTTGCCCGCAACTGATGTATATATGAACTGGATGTTCTGTAATAAATTCACTCAGTTGCTTTCATCCTGCCTTCTTAGTCACAGCTTCTCTCTGCCCGTCACATCTCTCTCTCTCTCTCTCTCTCTCTCTCTCTCTCTCTCTACGACCTGATTAGTCATGGAAAGATTGCGGGTCTCCCATTCATCCCCAACCCTTGGGTAAGTCCAAGGCCAATACAAGTCCTTGGGTAAGTTCAAAGTCAATACAAGTTCTTGGGTAAGTTCAAAGTCAATACAAGTCCCTGTGAAAGTTCAAAGTCTATACAAGTCCTTGGGTAAGTCCAAGGCCAATACAATTCCTTGGGTAAGTACAAGCCCAATAGAGGTCCTTGGGTAAGTTCAGGCCCAATACAAGTCCTTGGGTAAGTCCTTAGCCAATACAAGTCATTGGATAAGTACAAGCCCAATACAAGTACTTGGGTAAGTCCAAGGCAAATACGAGTCCTTGGGTAAGTTCAAAGCCAGTACAAGTCCTTAGGTAAGTCCAAACCCAATACAATTCCTCGGCTAAGTCCAAGGCCAATACAAGACCTTGGATAAGTACAAATCCCAGTCCAAGTCCTTGGGTAAGTCGAAAGCCAATACAAGTCCATGGGTAAGTACAAAGCCCAATACGAGTCCTTGGGAAAGTCCTTAGCCAATACAAGTAATTGGGTAAGTCCAAGCCCAATATAAGTCCTTGGGTAATTCCAAGGCCAATGCAAGTCCTTAGGCAAGTTCAAGTCCAATACAAGTCCTTTTTGGGAAGTCCAAGGCTAATACAAGTCCTGGGGTAAGTTCAAGGCCAATACAAGTCCTTGGGTAAGTCCAAGGCCAATACAAGTCCTTGGGTAAGTCTTATTAGAGGAAATTGGACCTGAAATCTCGTTCTTGAGTCGAGAAATTTAAGAAGCCATTGTGCTTGGAAGCATCCAAAAGTTGATTTCGGGAAACTCAATTCATTTCATACATCTATGGGTATTAAAACCAAAAAGTTTGTTTCACTGATTTTTCATTGTAGGTAGAAAACATTCTTTTTTAAGGTTGCTCCTAAATGGCTGATAACAATTCCCTAAAGTATGATGATACAGTTGAACACAGGGATTCCTGGTACACCTTGATCTGAAGAAGTGCACCCTGTCACACTGTAACTGCGCGGCGAGTTCCTGCGTGTACCTCCAACCCATGTCTTCCTATACTAGCGGCTTCGTTCCTTGCAACGCAGTAAGTGTGCGACAGTGTGCAATTCCTATGAGCAGGATGTGCTATGGATGCCTGTGTCCAACCCTGTCTGTGATCAGCGCCAAAACCCTCTCTCAACCCAAGCTAGGACCAGGGAGGGCTAGGCATGAGCTGCTGATTACTCATTCCTAGCTCACAATGATGGCGAGACTGTAGGCACTACCAGAAACTATCGAGCTTGTTCGGTTCTCGAACTCCTATCAAACATAATGATAGGCAGGGATGTTTCCAATAGGCAACCAGAACTCTTAAAGCAGAGTTTATCAATAAGATTATAAATATTTAAGAAAACTAGATAATACATCTACATTCAATTTCTTTTAATGAGGCACATTTGCACCGACTCGCAGCGATGCCCTTTTAGCTCGGGAAAGTTTCTTGCTATCTGATTGGTTAGAATCTTGTCTAACCAATCAGCAATCAGGAAACTTTTCCGAGCTAAAAGGGCACCCCTGCGAGTTGGTGCAAATTTCCTTCACTAAAAAGAATTGACTACAGACAATGGCACATGCAAAAGTGAACAAAATCATAACAAGATACAAGGAGTAAAAATAGTAAAAGTATTGTTCTGTATCTGGATAATTTTGCAATTTGTTAGTTTAACAACTATTGTAATATCTAATCGATGTGATCTTCAATAAATTCAGGGTTGTGGTGGCCTATTGAAAACGTCCATGTCTGGTGCTCGCCAGACTAGGGTTCAAGTCCCGCTCAAGCTCGATAGTTTGTTTAGTGTCTGCAACCCTCCTTGTGAACTAAGGAGGGTTTGGGGGAGCCTATCATCTTACCTGTTGAGTCATCATCAGCCATTGCTTGGGCCTCCGTGGTCCTAGCCTGGGTGGAGAGTGAGCTTGGACGCTGAGCATATGTATATGCTTCTTTTTCTTTGTATACTTGTTCTTTCTTATAAGCTTCTTTTTTACAATGAATTATTATTATTATTATTATTATTATTATTATTATTATTATTATAATTATTATTATTATTATTATTATTATTATTATTATTATCATTTTTGTTTTGTTTCATTTGTTGATGTCGGCTACCCCCCAAAATTGGGGGAAGTGCCTTGGTATATGTATGTATGTATGTATTATTATTTATGCTACAACCCTATCTATTGTTTCCAGAGGCCGTGTAATAGTGTTTTTCCCAAATATCTAACAAACCGCCTTATGAATTTCCATGAAACTACAGCAATGAATGTTTCAAACATTGGCCTAATTTTTGGTGGTACAATGAATTGACAGATGTGCTTAATTAACCCGTTTACTCTTAGAAAAAGAGGAACTTCTTCCCTTCCTTCATAGCGTTTTGAAGAAGTGTTACTTAATCACGTAACTGTGACAAAGAGGTTCCCCCAACCCTCCTTCGGTGTTTACACTTAGGGCTATCCTAGTACTCCACCCCACCCCCCTTCCTTCTTGCCTTCTTTCCTTCATTCCCTTTGTTATTAGGCTACCGAGTAAATCCCTGTTAGGAAAGACTATGTACTGCACATATAAAATGAGCCGGAAGAGCAATAAAATGTTTTATGGTGGTAGATAATGATAAGATGGTTAACACAAATTATCAAACATAATAGATGAGGTTTAAAACAGGGGTGTGGAATCGCACTGAGAGATATTCTACTCGGACTCCTACAAATTTTAGATTTGCGACTAAAAAATAAAGAAAAAAAAAAGTAGAAATAG
Source organism: Palaemon carinicauda (assembly GCF_036898095.1). Taxonomy (NCBI): domain Eukaryota; kingdom Metazoa; phylum Arthropoda; class Malacostraca; order Decapoda; family Palaemonidae; genus Palaemon; species Palaemon carinicauda. The sequence continues at coordinate 41,260,595 of NC_090756.1, read as the reverse complement.
AAAACAATTTTTTTCCTATAGAGTGATTATGAGTAAAATGTATAAGTGTCCATTTCTTGCTTTTTTTTCATCCCTCATAAATCTATGGTTTTCAGCAATTGGTGATAACATTATTTTGGAGAAGCAAAGCTAATGAATACTTTGATACGAGTATATCAGCTTGGCATGTAGACAATGTCAATGGATTTCTCAAAGTAAGGTTGATTGGTTCATTAATTGAAGTCTGGTATAATTCCAATGATAAAGTCGCAATGATATTTGTCACATACCTTTTAAGTAATAGAAATAGGTACTGGTACTTATAACGTAAATAAATATATATATATATATATATATATATATATATATATATATATATATATATATATATATATATATATATATATATATATGTGTGTGTGTATATATATATATATATATATATATATATATATATATATATATATACATATATATATATGATTTCAAAATTTATCAAATGGCCGATGTCTATGCCTTTATATGAAACATCTTTTAGAAGTCTACCTTCTAAGGAATTCAAGCTACTCTCTCTGGTGAAATTGATGTGATAAATTATAACAAACAATGCTTTCTGTTATTTTCTTCCTGGCAATTGATGTATCGAGTAACCTGTGTTGTATGGAAGAAAGAGTCCTACGGCTTAACCTAAAGAAAACTATATTTTCATTGCTTTACCAACACTCGCTTGAATTGCGAAGTGTAGGGTTAGCATGGCTTCTTTCGTCTCCTGTCATAAGTCTCATTCTTGATCTTCAATATAAGTGAGAGGGTAAGATATAAATCGTTGGTCTTGTGTTTAGGTAAAGTCTAAAGTCACGAATCACATTACCAGGTATGCTGAACTTTTACTAACAAAGAATTTCGTATTGCTTGGGGTAGGTCATATGACAATTATCTATGGGTGTTAAACAAGCGTTTAACAATTCGGGGGAGGGGAGGTACAGGGGAAGAAACGTTAAAATAACGTCACTGAAGGACGTCATCACTTTTGCGAATGTGTGAGTGGCTAAGACTGGCTTTAGCCTCATTTTCTTAAGTAAAATAGTTAATGAAACGTAATTGGCAATGCAAAGTTTTTCCCAAAATTAGGCCATTGTATGAAGCGCTCCCTGCTTTGATATGGAAATCCATCAGTTATTTTAGGAGTTATTAAAAAAAAAAGAATAAAAACACTATTACAGGGCCTCTGGAAACGATATGTAGTTGGGAAAGTAGGATGCTATAAGCCCAAGGGCCCCAACAGGAATATATAGCCCAGTGAGGAAAAGGAAATACATAAATTAAAAGAGAAGTAATGAAAAACCAAAAGGAAATATTTTTAGAACAGTAACAAAATTTAAATTTATCTTTCATATATGAAATATAAAAAGAGACTCAACATGAAAACATTTGCCTCAATTTGAACTTTTGAAGTTCTTTGAAGCAATATTCCAATTACTGATCATTAGCCAAATCAAATTGCAATCCTCTATGAAAATTAATGACCGGAAACAAATGAGCCTCAAATATCTTAACTACTTCTTCAACAGACCTTCACCCTTAAAAGGTTTTCCAAATGTTTTTTTTCATGTTGAAGAGGATGACATATGAAAGGTCTGTTTTCATGTTGTTACTGGTTTTAAAGATTTTATTTTATTGTTCATTACTTCTCTTTCTTATTTCCTTTCCTCTCTGGGCTATTTCTCACTGTTGAGGCCCTGGTACTTATAGCATCCTGCTTTTCTAAGTAGGGTTGTAGCTTAGCTAATAATAATAATAATAATAATAATAATAATAATAATAATAATAATAATAATACCCCAATCGTCTCTGTTTCTTCACCTGTGACTCACATTTATTTGTTTATATATTTATTGATTTATTTATCTGTTGTTATTATTACTCTTGCACTTTCTCCCCAATTCCATCAACGCCCTTTCTTCTTCTTCTTCTTCTTCTTGACTGGGTTCTTTCTGCTTACAACCTTCTTGGCAGGTTGAATCCCTTTCACATTTCACTTTCTTTTTTTGGCATAGTTTTCCCTCGGGCAAGACCAAGCAGTGCGCGCCAAAGTCTCCCATTCGCTGTACACTAAAGACTACTGTATGTATGTATATCTAAATATATATATATATATATATATATATATATATATATATATATATACATATATATATATAGACATATATATAGGCTATATATATATATATACAGTATATATATATATATATATATATATATATATATATATAT
>NC_090756.1:41233342-41255842 GCF_036898095.1 Palaemon carinicauda | reverse complement strand
GAGAAACAACACTTTCTCATAAATGATTAATAAATATTATTTTGAATCCATAAAATGCCAGACTTCCTGGTTCTAGCATGGAGGGAGAGGGGCCTTAGGCATTGATCATATGTATAAATTGTCATTGAACATTACCGAAGAAGTAATAAGATCTTATGGAGAACATTTTTGAATTACCTCTTTAAATAATCCTTCCTGTAGCCTGAAGGACAACATAGGCTTACCTGGAATGTTAGTCATCGTATATATTTTATTTTCATTGATTAATTATTAGATGAGAGAGAGAGAGAGAGAGAGAGAGAGAGAGAGAGAGAGAGAGAGAGAGAGAGAGAGAGAGAGAGAGAGATTAGTCTTAGTTATTCTATTGCGCTAAACACTTTCATTAAATTTACATTAATCGGATTACTTCTGCTTATACTGTACCCTTTGTCTTTCAGTTTTACTTATAAGTAGAGGATCCAACTCAAGTATGAAACCGCTCATCGAATAAGTAATATTAATCTATGTTTTATGTGCATGATGGTAAACAAATTATCATTATTATTATTATTATTATTATTATTATTATTATTATTATTATTATTATAAACTATACTACAACCATAGTTGGAAAAGCAGAATGCTATAAGCCCATTGCCTCCAAAAGGCAAATAAGAAAAGGAAATAAGGAAAAAAATAGAAAAACGTGCATGATTATACCCTCAAGCAGGAGAACTCTAACACAAGACTTTAAATAAACCTAATTCAGGAAAAAACGATTGGAATTTTTAGCTCCATAAAAAAAAAATAAAGGAAAAGGGAATTTACAGTTACCAAACGTCTTGAAGCCTTCCTTTGGAAAGTATTAGCGGAAAGCAGCGCTTCAAAAAGACTTAACATTAGTCCTTTTAAAGGAAAGTCTTACTTAGAGAGAGAGAGAGAGAGAGAGAGAGAGAGAGAGAGAGAGAGAGAGAGAGAGAGAGAGAGAGAGAGAGAGAGAATATAATCAACAATATATTTTTATAGAGTCTATTGTCCTTCTTGAATAGATCGATGGGCAGTAAGTAGCCTATCATTGAGACCTAATTAATAGATAGACTGAAAAAAAATAGACAGACCTATGGATCGATAGATGTATGGATTGATAGCTAGACAGATATCCAGGTAGATAGATGGACAGATATTTAGGTAGATAAATAGACAGATGTCTATATAGATAGATTTCTAGGTAGATAGATAGACAGATGTCTAGGTCGATAGATAAAAAGATATCTCAGTAGATAGACAGCTCACGTATTTGGCCATGAGAATACAGAATACATCAACACTATCAATCTATTAATCTATTTTGGAATACATCTGTCTCCCTCCAAAGACAGGTAATGCATTAAGAGATAAAAACGAGAGATGTATGTAGATATAAAATAGACAAATGAGCTTGTTGGGAATAAGATAAATCTAACATCGGTTGTGCAATAGTTTTTTTGCACACATTTTTGCAAATGCAAACTGAAAAATTTCAGATAAAAACTATTTTCTAACATCAGTAGTGGGGGTCTTTTAAAAATCTACATAAAATGATTTTTCGTTCAAGCATGGCAATGTACAGCCACAGTTTACCATATGCTCTTTCATGATTCAAAAAATAGAAAGGAAAATGGACGAGGGACTAGGTTGTTCTAGTTTTAGTTCTCTGAAAAATTCTAAAATGTTATTCATAAATTGGAAAATATATATCATAAAAGATATAGTAGCATCTTCGGATTTAATTTATAAACGTTTACGAAAAAAAAATGTAAAAATTGTAATAACAAATTCACAACAAAAACGTCTTTTTAAGTAGTCAAATATAATTAAAAAAGTGATTTCCGAAGTGGCCATGAATAATTAAAGTAACATCCAAAACATGAAACGCAATCAAAAGATGAAAAATGTATCAAACAAATATAAGATATATACGAAATATATCAACTTGAGTTTCAGTTGATATATTTCAATAATTCTTAATCTGAACCAACTTAACCTAACCTAGGAAGCATTTGCCTATTATTATTATTATTATTATTATTATTATTATTATTATTATTATAATTATTATTATTATTATTATTATTATTATTATTATTATTATTATTAAAAGCTAAGCTATAACCCTAGTTGGAAAAGCAAGATGCTCCAACAGGGACAACAAGCTCATTGAGGAAAGGAAACAAGGAAATAAGCAACTAAATGAGAATTGATAAACTACCAAAATAAAATATACGAAGAACAGTAAAAACATTAAATTAGATATTTCATGAATAAACTTTAAAAACTTATAAAAAACGGGAAAAAGAGATATAAGATGGAACAGCGTGCCCAAGTGTACCCTGAAGCAAGAGAACTCTACCCCAAGACAGTAGAAGTCCATGGTACAGATTCTATGACACTACCCAAGACTAAAGAACAATGGTTTGATTTTGGCGTGTCCTTCTCCTACAAGAGGTACTTACCATAGGTAAAGAGTCTCTTCTACCCTTACTAAGAGGAAAGTAGCCACGGAATAACTAGCTTGCAGTAGTTAACCCCTTGAGAAAAGAAGGATGGTTTGGTAATCTCAGTGTTGTCAGGTGTATGAGGACAGAGGAGAAAGTGGAAAGAATAGGCCTGACTATTCGGTGTATGTGTAGGCAAACACAAAATGAGCCGTAACAAGATAGAGGGAGCCAACGTAGTACTGCCTAAACAGTCAAAGGACCCACTAACTCTCTAGCGGTGCCCTGAACCAGGGAATTGGCCTTCCTTTCCTTACGAGACTCTGGACTAATAGACAAGTATCATGACTCAAAAGTTAAGTTTGCTGGTTTTGCTGAGTCAGGTCGTAGCCTATTGGAAACTTCCCTGCCCCACTATCTGTTGGAAGGGAGCTCAAACCCAGCTCAAGCTTGATAGTTTTAATTACAACCTCACCATCCTTGTGAGCTAGGGTCTGGGGTTTGGGGGACTTTATAAGTCAACGTTCTGAGTCATCAACAGCCATTGCCTGGACTTCCCTGATCCAATATTGAGGGAGAGGGGGCTTGAGGGCTCATCATATGTACCATAGCTCTACTGTATTCTGGGACAACTGAGACTGGATAAAATTGTTATAAATTATGTGGAGAGAGAGAGAGAGAGAGAGAGAGAGAGAGGAGAGAGAGAGAGAGAGAGAGAGAGAGAGAGAGAGAGAGAGAGAGAGAGAGCTAATCCTCGTGATACTGACTGGAAACAAGATAGATGAAAGCATTTCCTCTCCATTGCAACAATCCTGTTTCTCTGGAATCACTTCTGGAAGATTTATGTGAACCGGGTTTTCTGGACAGCTGATTAAATTCTTCTTTTCTTTCTTTTCTTCTAAGGCAGTGACTTAATTAAGAGGCCCTGGAATGTTATTAATAGTAAGATAGAGATAGCATATGTATCTGTTGACCTTTCTATCTATTTACCAAGATATCTATTTATCTATCTACGTAAATATCTGTTTATTTGTCTACGTAGGTATCAATCGATTTACCTAGATATCTATGTCTACCAAAATATCTGTTTATCTATCTACCTACCAAGATATATGTCTATCTATCTACCTAGATACGGTTATCTATCTGCCCAGATATATGTCTATCTATCTACCTAAGTATCTGTTTACTACTTAGATATATATCTATCTGCCTATATATATGAATAAAGTATCTACCTACCTAGATATTCATTACTTTGATATCTGTCAATATATTTACCTATATATCTGTTTATCTACCTACGTAAATATCTATATATCTATCTACATAGATATCTATGTATTTACCTAGATATCTATCTGTCTATCCAAATATCTGTTTATCTATCTATCTACCTAAATATGGTTATCTACCTAGATATATGTCTATCTATCTACCTAAATATCTTTCAATCTACCTAAACATCTGTTTATCTACCTAATTATCTATCTTCCTATATATATGTCTATCTATCTATTGAGATATCCATCATCTATCTACCTAAATATCATTCCATCTATCCATCGAGATATCTGTCTGTCTATCTACTGAGATATCTTTTTATCTATCGACCTAGACATCTGTCTATCTATCTACCTAGAAATCTATCTATATAGACATCTGTCTATTTATCTACCTAAATATCTGTCCATCTATCTACCTGGATATCTGTCTAGCTATCAATCCATACATCTATCGATCCATAGGTCTGTCTATTTTTTTTCAGTCTATCTATTAATTAGGTCTCAATGATAGGCTACTTACTGCCCATCGATCTATTCAAGAAGGACAATAGACTCTATAAAAATATATTGTTGATTATATTCTCTCTCTCTCTCTCTCTCTCTCTCTCTCTCTCTCTCTCTCTCTCTCTCTCTCTCTCTCTCTAAGTAAGACTTTCCTTTAAAAGGACTAATGTTAAGTCTTTTTGAAGCGCTGCTTTCCGCTAATACTTTCCAAAGGAAGGCTTCAAGACGTTTGGTAACTGTAAATTCCCTTTTCCTTTATTTTTTTTTTTATGGAGCTAAAAATTCCAATCGTTTTTTCCTGAATTAGGTTTATTTAAAGTCTTGTGTTAGAGTTCTCCTGCTTGAGGGTATAATCATGCACGTTTTTCTATTTTTTTCCTTATTTCCTTTTCTTATTTGCCTTTTGGAGGCAATGGGCTTATAGCATTCTGCTTTTCCAACTATGGTTGTAGTATAGTTTATAATAATAATAATAATAATAATAATAATAATAATAATAATAATAATAATAATAATAATAATGATAATTTGTTTACCATCATGCACATAAAACATAGATTAATATTACTTATTCGATGAGCGGTTTCATACTTGAGTTGGATCCTCTACTTATAAGTAAAACTGAAAGACAAAGGGTACAGTATAAGCAGAAGTAATCCGATTAATGTAAATTTAATGAAAGTGTTTAGCGCAATAGAATAACTAAGACTAATCTCTCTCTCTCTCTCTCTCTCTCTCTCTCTCTCTCTCTCTCTCTCTCTCTCTCTCTCTCATCTAATAATTAATCAATGAAAATAAAATATATACGATGACTAACATTCCAGGTAAGCCTATGTTGTCCTTCAGGCTACAGGAAGGATTATTTAAAGAGGTAATTCAAAAATGTTCTCCATAAGATCTTATTACTTCTTCGGTAATGTTCAATGACAATTTATACATATGATCAATGCCTAAGGCCCCTCTCCCTCCATGCTAGAACCAGGAAGTCTGGCATTTTATGGATTCAAAATAATATTTATTAATCATTTATGAGAAAGTGTTGTTTCTCATCATGATATATACCATACAGTATACAATAATACCATCAAACCTACGTATTGTGTTTAATATATATATATATATATATATATATACATTAATATATACATACATGAATATATATATATATATATATATATATATATATATATATATATATATATATAAATATATATATATATATATATATATATATATATATATATATATATTATCAAACACAATACGTAGATTTGTTGGTATCATTACACACTCTATGGTATATATTCTATCGAAAAAAGGAACCTTTTTCTATGAATGATTGATATTATTTTGAATCATTAAAATGTCATAAATCAAGCCACATTTGCATTTCCATTTTCAAAGCTAAATCACAAACGTGGATAGATTTTAATGCAACAAAGGTTTGTTGCATTGAATGGTATTTTATGGAAATATATTTATTCATCATAAAACAATAAATGATTATTTAAAAATATCATTTATCATCGGTGATAACTTTGTCTAAAAACTTACATTCACACATTCCTCCATTTTTTTTATTCAATAATATAGTTTTGTTCTTAAATATTAAGTAATAATATTTCACTTTTGTTTCTCTTCTGTTTTTTCTTTAATGCTGCTAAAGAATATGACATTTATTTCTCAAATCAGTTTTAAAAATTTTATAATTATCATTATTATTATTATTATTATTATTATTATTATTATTATTATTATTATTATTATTATTATTATTATTATTATTATTATTATCATTATTATTATTATTATCAGCTGATCTACAATCCAAGTATAGGAAAAACAGGGTGCTATAAGCTCTAACAGGGAAACAAGCCCAGTGAGAAAAAAAAAATAAGGAAACCGATATAGAAGTGTCCTCAAGTGTACCCTCAAACAAGAGAATTCTTATCCAAGACAGTGGAAGACCTTGGTACAGAGGCTATGGATCATAGTGAATTTTAACAGGAGTCAAACTCCAAGATTAAGACATTTACAAATATTAAAAAAACGCAAATTCACAGATGTGTGTTGATTTTCCATATAGTGTACGAAGCTCTCTTTAACTTTGGTGACGAGTTAATTAATGTGTAATCACTTCTAATCATACATAAACTGTTACCATCTCTATCACTGGAGATGGTAGATTTCAAACTGCTCCCGGATTTTTCAAAATACCCACTTTGGTGGCTTTTCGTAGCCCCCCCCCCCCCTTCTCTCTCTCTCTCTCTCTCTCTCTCTCTCTCTCTCTCTCTCTCTCTCTCTCTCTCTCTCTCTCTCTCTCTCTCTCTCCACACACACACACAGACATGCAAAATGGATAAAATCAATTACAATTCTTGTATATGACAGAAATATTGTTTTTCTTTCAATTTTAAATTCATATAAAAATTTAATAATTTTTTCCTTAACCTTTCCAAGAGGAAAAGAATAGAATAGAGAAGACCTTTCCACTATCATCTCCTTCTTTGACAGATCAGGATTAGATAAGAGACAAAGAGCGAAGAGAAGGAAAGGAGAAAGTAAAGAGAAAGTAATAAATGAGGATTTGGGTTGAATTTTTCGATCACCTTTTTCTATATATATATATATATATATATATATATATATATATATATATATATATATATATATATGTATATATGTATACATATATATATATATATATATATATATATATATATATATATATATATATATATATATATATATATATATATATATACAGTATATTTATATACATGAATATATATGTATATATATATTTTTTTTTTTGCTTTTTGGGGAAATGGAAATGGTTGAGTGGATTTTGTAATAGATAAAAGAAGAAGATTTTCATTTATATATAAAATTTGCCTTTTTTTTGGTTCAGAAAATTGTTTGATTTAAGATGGGTCTGGAACCAGATAAAGAAATTTTGCAAAGCAGGAGGAAAAGGAAACTCAGAGAGAGAGAGAGAGAGAGAGAGAGAGAGAGAGAGAGAGAGAGAGAGAGAGAGAGAGAGGGGGGGGGAAATGAAGGGACCAGAGAGAGATTCTATAGATTGAGAAATAGAAAACAAGAATGGAATGGAAAATGAAAACAATATATATATATATATATATATATATATATATATATATATATATATATATGTATATATATATATATATATATATATATATATATATATATATATATATATATATATATATATATGTATATATATATATATATATATATATATATATATATATATATATATATATATATATATATACTGTATATATATATATATATAGCCTATATATATGTATATATATATATATATATATATATATATATATATATATATATTTAGATATACATACATACAGTAGTCTTTAGTGTACAGCGAATGGGAGACTTTGGCGCGCACTGCTTGGTCTTGCCCGAGGGAAAACTATGCCAAAAAAAGAAAGTGAAATGTGAAAGGGATTCAACCTGCCAAGAAGGTTGTAAGCAGAAAGAACCCAGTCAAGAAGAGGAAGAAGAAGAAGAAAGGGCGTTGATGGAATTGGGGAGAAAGTGCAAGAGTAATAATAACAACAGATAAATAAATCAATAAATATATAAACAAATAAATGTGAGTCACAGGTGAAGAAACAGAGACGATTGGGGTATTATTATTATTATTATTATTATTATTATTATTATTATTATTATTATTATTATTATTATTATTAGCTAAGCTACAACCCTACTTAGAAAAGCAGGATGCTATAAGTACCAGGGCCTCAACAGTGAGAAATAGCCCAGAGAGGAAAGGAAATAAGAAAGAGAAGTAATGAACAATAAAATAAAATCTTTAAAACCAGTAACAACATGAAAACAGACCTTTCATATGTCATCCTCTTCAACATGAAAAAAAACATTTGGAAAACCTTTTAAGGGTGAAGGTCTGTTGAAGAAGTAGTTAAGATATTTGAGGCTCATTTGTTTCCGGTCATTAATTTTCATAGAGGATTGCAATTTGATTTGGCTAATGATCAGTAATTGGAATATTGCTTCAAAGAACTTCAAAAGTTCAAATTGAGGCAAATGTTTTCATGTTGAGTCTCTTTTTATATTTCATATATGAAAGATAAATTTAAATTTTGTTACTGTTCTAAAAATATTTCCTTTTGGTTTTTCATTACTTCTCTTTTAATTTATGTATTTCCTTTTCCTCACTGGGCTATATATTCCTGTTGGGGCCCTTGGGCTTATAGCATCCTACTTTCCCAACTACATATCGTTTCCAGAGGCCCTGTAATAGTGTTTTTATTCTTTTTTTTTTAATAACTCCTAAAATAACTGATGGATTTCCATATCAAAGCAGGGAGCGCTTCATACAATGGCCTAATTTTGGGAAAAACTGTGCATTGCCAATTACGTTTCATTAACTATTTTACTTAAGAAAATGAGGCTAAAGCCAGTCTTAGCCACTCACACATTCGCAAAAGTGATGACGTCCTTCAGTGACGTTATTTTAACGTTTCTTCCCCTGTACCTCCCCTCCCCCGAATTGTTAAACGCTTGTTTAACACCCATAGATAATTGTCATATGACCTACCCCAAGCAATACGAAATTCTTTGTTAGTAAAAGTTCAGCATACCTGGTAATGTGATTCGTGACTTTAGACTTTACCTAAACACAAGACCAACGATTTATATCTTACCCTCTCACTTATATTGAAGATCAAGAATGAGACTTATGACAGGAGACGAAAGAAGCCATGCTAACCCTACACTTCGCAATTCAAGCGAGTGTTGGTAAAGCAATGAAAATATAGTTTTCTTTAGGTTAAGCCGTAGGACTCTTTCTTCCATACAACACAGGTTACTCGATACATCAATTGCCAGGAAGAAAATAACAGAAAGCATTGTTTGTTATAATTTATCACATCAATTTCACCAGAGAGAGTAGCTTGAATTCCTTAGAAGGTAGACTTCTAAAAGATGTTTCATATAAAGGCATAGACATCGGCCATTTGATAAATTTTGAAATCATATATATATATATATATATATATATATATATATATATATATATATATATATATATATATATATATATATATATATATACACACACACATATATATATATATATATATATATTTATTTATTTACGTTATAAGTACCAGTACCTATTTCTATTACTTAAAAGGTATGTGACAAATATCATTGCGACTTTATCATTGGAATTATACCAGACTTCAATTAATGAACCAATCAACCTTACTTTGAGAAATCCATTGACATTGTCTACATGCCAAGCTGATATACTCGTATCAAAGTATTCATTAGCTTTGCTTCTCCAAAATAATGTTATCACCAATTGCTGAAAACCATAGATTTATGAGGGATGAAAAAAAAGCAAGAAATGGACACTTATACATTTTACTCATAATCACTCTATAGGAAAAAAATTGTTTTCTATTTCTACTTTTTTTTTTCTTTATTTTTTAGTCGCAAATCTAAAATTTGTAGGAGTCCGAGTAGAATATCTCTCAGTGCGATTCCACACCCCTGTTTTAAACCTCATCTATTATGTTTGATAATTTGTGTTAACCATCTTATCATTATCTACCACCATAAAACATTTTATTGCTCTTCCGGCTCATTTTATATGTGCAGTACATAGTCTTTCCTAACAGGGATTTACTCGGTAGCCTAATAACAAAGGGAATGAAGGAAAGAAGGCAAGAAGGAAGGGGGGTGGGGTGGAGTACTAGGATAGCCCTAAGTGTAAACACCGAAGGAGGGTTGGGGGAACCTCTTTGTCACAGTTACGTGATTAAGTAACACTTCTTCAAAACGCTATGAAGGAAGGGAAGAAGTTCCTCTTTTTCTAAGAGTAAACGGGTTAATTAAGCACATCTGTCAATTCATTGTACCACCAAAAATTAGGCCAATGTTTGAAACATTCATTGCTGTAGTTTCATGGAAATTCATAAGGCGGTTTGTTAGATATTTGGGAAAAACACTATTACACGGCCTCTGGAAACAATAGATAGGGTTGTAGCATAAATAATAATACATACATACATACATATACCAAGGCACTTCCCCCAATTTTGGGGGGTAGCCGACATCAACAAATGAAACAAAACAAAAATGATAATAATAATAATAATAATAATAATAATAATAATAATAATAATAATAATTATAATAATAATAATAATAATAATAATAATAATAATAATTCATTGTAAAAAAGAAGCTTATAAGAAAGAACAAGTATACAAAGAAAAAGAAGCATATACATATGCTCAGCGTCCAAGCTCACTCTCCACCCAGGCTAGGACCACGGAGGCCCAAGCAATGGCTGATGATGACTCAACAGGTAAGATGATAGGCTCCCCCAAACCCTCCTTAGTTCACAAGGAGGGTTGCAGACACTAAACAAACTATCGAGCTTGAGCGGGACTTGAACCCTAGTCTGGCGAGCACCAGACATGGACGTTTTCAATAGGCCACCACAACCCTGAATTTATTGAAGATCACATCGATTAGATATTACAATAGTTGTTAAACTAACAAATTGCAAAATTATCCAGATACAGAACAATACTTTTACTATTTTTACTCCTTGTATCTTGTTATGATTTTGTTCACTTTTGCATGTGCCATTGTCTGTAGTCAATTCTTTTTAGTGAAGGAAATTTGCACCAACTCGCAGGGGTGCCCTTTTAGCTCGGAAAAGTTTCCTGATTGCTGATTGGTTAGACAAGATTCTAACCAATCAGATAGCAAGAAACTTTCCCGAGCTAAAAGGGCATCGCTGCGAGTCGGTGCAAATGTGCCTCATTAAAAGAAATTGAATGTAGATGTATTATCTAGTTTTCTTAAATATTTATAATCTTATTGATAAACTCTGCTTTAAGAGTTCTGGTTGCCTATTGGAAACATCCCTGCCTATCATTATGTTTGATAGGAGTTCGAGAACCGAACAAGCTCGATAGTTTCTGGTAGTGCCTACAGTCTCGCCATCATTGTGAGCTAGGAATGAGTAATCAGCAGCTCATGCCTAGCCCTCCCTGGTCCTAGCTTGGGTTGAGAGAGGGTTTTGGCGCTGATCACAGACAGGGTTGGACACAGGCATCCATAGCACATCCTGCTCATAGGAATTGCACACTGTCGCACACTTACTGCGTTGCAAGGAACGAAGCCGCTAGTATAGGAAGACATGGGTTGGAGGTACACGCAGGAACTCGCCGCGCAGTTACAGTGTGACAGGGTGCACTTCTTCAGATCAAGGTGTACCAGGAATCCCTGTGTTCAACTGTATCATCATACTCTAGGGAATTGTTATCAGCCATTTAGGAGCAACCTTAAAAAAGAATGTTTTCTACCTACAATGAAAAATCAGTGAAACAAACTTTTTGGTTTTAATACCCATAGATGTATGAAATGAATTGAGTTTCCCGAAATCAACTTTTGGATGCTTCCAAGCACAATGGCTTCTTAAATTTCTCGACTCAAGAACGAGATTTCAGGTCCAATTTCCTCTAATAAGACTTACCCAAGGACTTGTATTGGCCTTGGACTTACCCAAGGACTTGTATTGGCCTTGAACTTACCCCAGGACTTGTATTAGCCTTGGACTTCCCAAAAAGGACTTGTATTGGACTTGAACTTGCCTAAGGACTTGCATTGGCCTTGGAATTACCCAAGGACTTATATTGGGCTTGGACTTACCCAATTACTTGTATTGGCTAAGGACTTTCCCAAGGACTCGTATTGGGCTTTGTACTTACCCATGGACTTGTATTGGCTTTCGACTTACCCAAGGACTTGGACTGGGATTTGTACTTATCCAAGGTCTTGTATTGGCCTTGGACTTAGCCGAGGAATTGTATTGGGTTTGGACTTACCTAAGGACTTGTACTGGCTTTGAACTTACCCAAGGACTCGTATTTGCCTTGGACTTACCCAAGTACTTGTATTGGGCTTGTACTTATCCAATGACTTGTATTGGCTAAGGACTTACCCAAGGACTTGTATTGGGCCTGAACTTACCCAAGGACCTCTATTGGGCTTGTACTTACCCAAGGAATTGTATTGGCCTTGGACTTACCCAAGGACTTGTATAGACTTTGAACTTTCCCAGGGACTTGTATTGACTTTGAACTTACCCAAGAACTTGTATTGACTTTGAACTTACCCAAGGACTTGTATTGGCCTTGGACTTACCCAAGGGTTGGGGATGAATGGGAGACCCGCAATCTTTCCATGACTAATCAGGTCGTAGAGAGAGAGAGAGAGAGAGAGAGAGAGAGAGAGAGAGAGAGATGTGACGGCCAGAGAGAAGCTGTGACTAAGAAGGCAGGATGAAAGCAACTGAGTGAATTTATTACAGAACATCCAGTTCATATATACATCAGTTGCGGGCAAAAAGGCCATAACATATAACAGGCTGTTTCCTGTTCAACCAACAACGGTTTCTGTTAACAGTTAACGATGAAAAAAAACAGACATGTTTATTTAGGTCCCTATCAGTGCGAGGGGAGAGCGAAAATACAAAGGACACTATATACAAAAAAGAGAAATGTCGTTACTATGTGCGATCGTGTGACACACGGTTGGTACATGGCTCCTCCCTAAAAATGACATACTGTACATTTCTTCGCGGCAGCCCCAAATCTGGAGTGGTAGTAGCAAAACTGCGGCCGATGGGCGGCAGTGAGTGGCTGCTGAAGTCGTTGGTTGGGGCGCGAGTGAGTGGTGAATTAGGGGTTGCTTTGTCGCCGTTCTGGCTCGTCACGGGGTAGGCGTGTGTGTCCTACGGCATTCATAGGCGTGTGTCTGTCCTACAGCATTCATAGGCGTATGTGTCCTACGGCATTCATAGGCGTGTGTGTCCTACGGCATTCATAGGCGTGTGTCTGTCCTACAGCATTCATAGGCGTATGTGTCCTACGGCATTCATAGGCGTGTGTGTCCTACGGCATTCATAGGCGTGTGTCTGTCCTACGGCATTCATAGGCGTGTGTCTGTCCTACAGCATTCATAGGCGTATGTGTCCTACGGCATTCATAGGCGTGTGTGTCCTACGGCATTCATAGGTGTGTGTGTCCTACGGCATTCATAGGTGTGTCTGTCCTACAGCATTCATAGGAGTATGTGTCCTACGGCATTCATAGGCGTGTGTGTCCTACGGCATTCATAGGTGTGTGTGTCCTACGGCATTCATAGGTGTGTCTGTCCTACAGCATTCATAGGCGTGTGTGTCCTACGGCATTCATAGGCGTATGTGTCCTACGGCATTCATAGGCGTGTGTGTCCTACGGCATTACATGCAAAGTAATGA
Source organism: Palaemon carinicauda (assembly GCF_036898095.1). Taxonomy (NCBI): domain Eukaryota; kingdom Metazoa; phylum Arthropoda; class Malacostraca; order Decapoda; family Palaemonidae; genus Palaemon; species Palaemon carinicauda. The sequence continues at coordinate 41,242,241 of NC_090756.1, read as the reverse complement.
ATGATGAATTTAAAATATCTTAAGATTAGTCAAAACACTAAAACTGATCTACCAGATATAAACTATGAAGAGATTTATGTTAGAGTTTTCAACATAAAATAAAAAAAACATTCGCTCCAAGTTTGAGCTTCTAAATAAAGTTCCACCAATTCAACAGGCAATATCTGTGATAAAACTGACGTCATACTTCTCTACGTAACATAAGCTTTGCAAGCGACCATGAATTGATACTGAAGCAAATGAGAAAACGAATCGATGATAAAAGATATATATATATATATATATATATATATATATATATATATATATATATATATATATATATATATATATATATATATATAATAATAATAAGATTATATAATCGAAGTTATGTTGGCAGAATTATAATCCTATTGGTCAAGAATGATGTATATTAGCAAAATAAAATGCTATATTTTGGGAGGGAACGACATGTTACATTTACATTTTTCTAAAAAAAAAAAAAAAAAAAAAAAAAAAAAAAAAAAAAAAAAAAAAAAAAAAAAAAAATCCGTCAATTCGTAAACAAGAAGTTTTAACAAACAAATCAGGGATTTAAATGCGATGTATTTGTGAATGAGGTGAATTATGTTAAAGAAATAATAGTGTATAACACAGGAATTTCAGACCACAATGTCATAGAATTGATAGTTCATTCCAAAGCAAGTGATCACAGAATTAATAAAAGCACAAAACTTTGGGAAGGATATGGAAAATATAACTTTTACAGTAAGAATATAAAATGGTCAGAAATAAATGAAGAACTAAATAAAGAATGGAAAAATGTATTTATAAGTGATAATATACAGGTAAATACGGATATACTGTACAAAATACTGGAGAAAATTGTTGAAAAATATGTACCGAAAAAAAACAATAAACAAAAGACGTACATACCAAGAGACAGAAGGATCTTATTTCAGAAAATTAAAAAGTGGAAGAAAAATCTTGCAAAAGAAAAAAATGTGTGGAAAATAAGGGAAATAAAATGTAAGATAGAAAATGCAGAACAAAAGATTATACAGTCGAAAGAAAATGAAAAAAGGGACTTAGAAGAAAGGACACTTCAAAATATAAAAAGAAACCCCAAAGTACTTTACTCCTATGCAAAAAAGATGAATAAAAGGAGAATAGAAATAGGCCCTCTAAGAATTGAAGGACGGCTAACGAATGAAAAAAAGGAAATATGCAACATATTAGCAGAAAAATATAAGAGTGAGTTCACGCCAAGAATTGCGAATGAGAATAATGAAACAGAAATGAGAGAAGAAAATGTTGAATATTTAACGGATATAGATATTAATGAAGCAGATATTGTTACGGCTATGAACGAAATTAAAAATGGATCGGCAGCCGGACCAGATGGAATTCCAGCGATTTTGTTAAAAAAAACTGCAAACACTATCGCGAAGCCACTTGCAATACTGCTAAGACAGAGTATAGATATGAGCGAGATATATGTTAAACATAAATTAGCTTATAAAACCCCTATCTTCAAAAGTGGATCAAGACTAGAGGCAAGCAATTATAGACCTGTTAGTCTAACATCACATATTATGAAAGTGTATGAGAGGGTAATAAAAAAGAAAATAATGAACCATTTGGTAAAAAATAATTTGTTTAATATGGGTCAACACGGTTTCGTACCTGGAAAAAGTACACAGACCCAACTGATAGCTCACTATGAAAACATATACAATAATATGATAAATGAAAAAGACACAGATGTGATCTATCTAGATTTTGCAAAAGCCTTTGACAAGGTAGACCATAACATATTGGAGAAAAAAATGAGAAAGCATAATATTGTGGGAAAGATAGGAAAATGGGTAAAAGAATTCCTGCAAAACAGAAAACAGATAGTGGTTGCAAATGACGAGAAATCAGATGAAGCCCAGGTAATATCTGGTGTGCCCCAAGGTACGGTATTAGCTGCACTGCTATTTGTTATTATGATCTCAGACATAGACTGTGATGTTGAAAACTCCGTAGTGAGAAGTTTCGCCGATGACACAAGAATAAGTAGAGAAATTAATTGTGATGAAGATAGGAACTCACTACAAAGAGATCTAAACAAAATATATGAATGGGCGGAGATAAATAGGATGGTATTTAACTCCGATAAATTCGAATCAATAAGTTATGGAAACAGAGAAGGAATGGTGTATGCATACAAGGGACCTAATAATGAGACAATCACAAACAAGGAAGCAATTAAAGACCTTGGTGTAATTTTAAATAGGAATATGTTATGCAACGACCAAATAGCAACACTGTTGGCTAAATGTAAAGCAAAAATGGGAATGTTATTCAGACACTTTAAAACAAGAAAAGCTGAACACATGATTATGCTTTACAAAACTTATGTGCGTAGTACACTCGAGTACTGCAATGTGATATGGTACCCACACTACCAAAAGGATATTGCGCAAATAGAGAGTGTACAAAGGTCCTATACTGCTAGAATAGAAGAAGTTAAGGACCTTGATTACTGGGAAAGACTGCAATTTTTAAAACTATACAGTCTAGAAAGGAGAAGAGAACGCTACATGATAATACAAGCATGGAAGCAAATAGAAGGAATTGCTGAAAACATCATGGAGCTTAAAGTATCAGAAAGAGCAAGCAGAGGTAGATTAATAGTGCCAAAAAGCATTCCAGGTAAACTGAGAAAGGCGCACAGGACATTAATCCACTACGCACCAGCATCGATAATGCAGCGACTATTTAATGTGCTGCCAGCTCATCTAAGAAACATATCAGGAGTGAGCGTAGATGCGTTTAAAAATCAGCTCGATAAATACCTAAGATGCATCCCAGACCATCCAAGACTGGAAGATGCAAATTACACCGGAAGATGTATTAGCAACTCTCTGGTGGATATACGAGGTGCCTCACACTGAGGGACCTGGGGGAACCAAAACAAAAAATAAGGTAAGGTAAGGTAAGGCTCTCTCATTCAAAAATAAACAAATCTTCTTTTAGAAGTTTTTTATGCGAATTGGTTTCCTTTTCCGTAAAATATTTATGTAAACATTAACTTGTCCTTCAGGCTTTCCTTGCTTAAGGTTGTATGTTGTTTTCTTGATGCACTATCGCTGCATTTTGCATTTGGACTGGACTGGCAGGCGATATGAATAACAAATCTATGTATATATATATATATATATATATATATATATATATATATATGTGTGTATATATATATATATATATATATATATATATATATATATATATATATATATATATATATATATATATATACATATATATATATATATATATATATATATATATATATATATATATATATATATATATATATATATATATGTAAACATCTACTCGTCCCTCATGTATTTCATGCTTATGGTTGTACGTTGTTTTCTTGATGCTTTTGCATAAACTGTCGATTGGCGAGGGATAAGCATATAATTTATATGCATATATTATATATAAAAGATTATATATATATATATATATATATATATATATATATATATATATATATATATATGTTTGTGTGTGTGTATGTATATATCATTTATATACATGTGCATATACTGTATATATATATATATATATATATATATATATATATATATATATATATATATATATATATATATACATATATATATATATATATATATATATATATATATATATATATATATATATATATATATATTATATATATGTGTGTATATATGTGTATTTATATATATATATATTTATATATATATATATACTATTAGTAGTAGTAGTAGTAGTAGTAGTAGTAGTAGAAGAAGTAATAGGATTATTATTATTATTATTATTATTATTATTATTATTATTATCATTATTATTATTTTTTTTATTATTATTATTATTATTATTATCTAAGCTACAACACTAGTTGGAGAAGCAGGAAGCTATGAGCCCAAGGGAATAATAGCCCAGTAAGGAAAGGGAATAAGGAAACATAGAATAGTGTGCCCGAATGTACCCTCAAGCAAGACAACTCTAACCTAAGACAGTGGAATAACATGGAACAGAAGCTATGGCACAATCCGAGACTAGAGAACAATGATTTGATTTTGGAGTGTCCGTCTCCTAGAAGAGCTGCTTACCATAGCTAAAGAGTCTCTTCTACCCTTACCGAAAGTAGCCCCTAAATAATCACAGTGCAGTATTTTGTGACGGCGCCGAGTAAGGGTGTGAACTCAAAGGCAGATTGGAAATTACTGAGTTATATTATTGTGGAACACTCTCCTTATATACAAAACCTCAAGGCAACAGGACATAACAAGTTCACAAGACAGACAATATTACAGAGGAAAAACCAGACAGGAATTTTCATGTTTGTTTTAGTGCGAGGGAGGAGCGAAGATACAAGCATAATATATACAAAAGGAATTATGTACAATTGTGTGAAACACGGTTGGTACAATTTACATATAGACAATATGTAAAGAAACAGATAATTTAGTGGGTGTTGGAGTTTGTTTAATCAAGTGAGGAGGTTATGTGTGTACGTATGTATGTGTGTATGTATGTATGTATGTCTGTATGAATGTATATATGTCCCAACAAAACGAGCGTATAAAATAGGAACAAGATAGAAAAGGAAAAAAAAGGGAAAATTCTTTAGCTAGATAATTAAGCAAGATCTTGGTCCTAATGGTAGAAGTTAAGTCATCGCTGCTACCTAACTGCAAAGTGTGGTTTTAACAGCTCATGCAATTTTCCCTTGCACAGGAAGTACACCAAACGAAATTTCCTCTTTTAAAAATTGGAAAAAAATAAACTTTATCATCAAACTAGTGTATGCGACCTTCAAAAATGACGGTTAATTATTTAGATAGATATGCACACACATTTAAGCTCTTTCTACCCCCTCCCCCTTTCCTAACTACCACACGGCAGTTTGGGCAATTTGTGGGTGATTGTTGTTTCTGAGTGGCAGGGACGTTACCAATATGCTACCACAACCCTAAAAGTAAGGATGTGTTTTAGACATGTTAATAAAATTAATAAGATGGAAACAATTGCTTATTTGATTCCTTTTTAATGTATATTTGATAAAAAAAAAAGACATTCATATGATTTTTTATTGAGGTTTGGGTTCTATTCCATAAAATGATTAAGAAATTAGATATATATAAAATAGATGTTTTTCGGATACCTTTAAAACATATTCCCAATGACATATTTAGAAAATTTCTTCAATAAGAATAATATTAATTCTGAACATTGAGATACTACTTCTACTGCTCTAACTCTTTAGATCCTTTAATGTCTGCAACCTCACCATACTTGTGAGCTAAAGAGGGGGGTTAAGGGGAGCCTGTAGGTCTATCTGCTGGGTCATCAGCAGCAATTAATTGGGTCTTAATGGTCCCAGCTTGGGTGTTGAGGGGGCTTTGGTGCTGATCTTATATATATATGGTCAGTTTCTAGGGCATTGTCCTGCTAGGACAATGTCACTGTCCCTTGCTTGTGCTATTCATGAGCCACCTTTAAAACCTTTAAATAAACAATTTAAGAAAAAATAAATAAATAAACATGCCATAAAACATCGTATTTTGAATATCAGAGCTTCGTATGTTATACCAACAAAGGCGCTGTCAGAAGATATTTCCTGGAGTCTGGAATACTTCGTGGTCGGATTCATTTGTCAATAGATTATCGTTTTTTTTTCTTTTCTAGATAGAAAACTCCAAGTGGCAGGGGAAAAGACTCCTGATATTAGAAGTTTGGCCGATTCCTGCAATACTTATGGGCAAAGGATATCCATCTCTTTTCCGAGGTACCTCTGGCATTCAAACAGGACACATGAAAATATAGATTAGACATAACCAAAATGGAAACGAAATAGACGACCAGTGCAAACATGAATTATTTTTCATCATTTAACTGTAAGAGGTGTAACTATATGTTTAAGTGTTTAGATAAAGAGAAAATATCCACTATGCAGTGGTAAAGTATCTGTGTTGTGAACAAAAAGACTGACTTTCGAGTCTCTTCGTTCGTTCGTTTCAGATTGCCCTACTTTAGGTAAGACACGGGCTCTCGCGTTGGCAGTCCGTAAGGTGTAGCTATGGAAATAGGTCTTCATAGACTGATAACGTAGGATTATATAAGATTGATGGTAAGCTCAGGCATTCTATCCTATATTAATACCATTCTTCTGTTTGTTTGTTTTTAAGTTTTTATAGTTTATACTATCTAAGAAATATTTATTTTAATGTTGATATTGTTCTTAAGATATTTTAATTTAACTGTGTTTCACATTTGGAGCCCTTGGAGTTATAGCATCCTGATTTTCCAACTATGGTTGGGGCTTAGCTAATAATAATAATAATAATAATAATAATAATAATAATAATAATAATAATAATAATAATAATAATAATAGAGCATAGTCGTAGATACCCAAATTTTTTGAATGATTTGGTGGTAGGCCTACCTGGACAGTATTCCTCTGCCTTATATTAGCATCACTAACCACTCAATCCTCCCATACCACAGAAGTAGGTTTGATACTCCAAGCGTTTTAAATAATTTTATAATGTTTGCTAAGAGTAAACTTATAATTTTTACCACAAAACTTCCCGGCCTTAAATAATATACACATATACCCTCGACAGTAGTCAGAGAGTCAGACTAATTTATATTCATTTATCGGGTTTTGATATTCGTAATTGTAACCTGAGAATCCTTTTCAGCAAATTAAACTTTCTTTATTTAATCATCTATACAGACATCTATTGATCGATAGTATAACTATCCTTTAACATACCACAGACACTCTGACATTCCACTATTCCCAAACAGTATCTAAAATGGCACACCGTTGCATAGGATATAAACTCCAAAAAATAACATTTCATTTTAGATGGTGTAACCTGAACTACTTTAAATTTACATTTCTCTTACTAAGAAATGATGAAATCAGAGGGAAACAGAATGAAATGTACCTTACATATAGAATTATATACATACACACACACACACACACACATATATATATATATATATATATATATATATATATATATATATATATATATATATATATATATATATATATATATATATATAATTATATATATATATATATATATATATATATATATATATATATATATTTATATATATATATATATATGAAGGAATATTTCCAAGTGGGGATACCTTAACGTGGTGAAAGAGTTGTGTGTATGGCCATGATCAGCAAAGCTGTACTAATTAGAGACAACTTTACCAAGTTGGTTTGCTGTGAGCATAATCACCAACCCGCAATGGCCAACATGGTGATAAAATGTCCAAAACCGTAGGCATATATATATATATATATATATATATATATATATATATATATATATATATATATATATATATATATATATATAATTAATTTTTTACATTTTTAAATAAGAAAAAGCTTTCAAAATAAAAGTGATTAAAGAACAAAATGGTTCACCATGTTTCCTTTTAACTGAAGGCAAAAACAGAGCCAACTATAATGTTTGTTGTAGATTGCGATGTGCAACGTTCTTTTCAAACTTTTGTCTGTCTGCAAACGACGAGGAAAACGTTTCCAATTACTGCAATGCAGAACCTGCCATCAGGAGCATGAAAAATGTATTGGATTAGTGTACAATTCTTCATCCGATTCCAGCAGTTTGCTCCGGACTTTCATTCATTGAGTAGTGATTCTCAATTTTATTCATTATATCCAGTAGTGATTCTCAAACTTTTTTATAATAACTAGTAGTGATTCTCAAACTTATTCATTATATCCAGTAGTGATTCTCAATCTTTTTTATAATACCTACTAGTGATTTTCAAACTTATTCATTATATCAAGTTGTGATTCTCAAACTTATTTATTATATCAAGTTGTGATTCTCAAACTTATTCATTATATCGAGTAGTGATTCTCAACCTTATTTGTTCCTGTTAATGGTGTCACATTCAAATTAGCAATAAATTAGCAATAAAACTACAATTAAAGCGAGATAAAGTTTTAGGTAACTATGAAATAAAATTATTATCTCAAACAGGTACTATATCAATAGGCCGAAATTTTAAGATAAAAAAAAGATATATTAATTCCTAATGATTAGTAATCAGTAGATATTGAAGTCCCACTGATTATTTTTCCTACTTCTTTTCAGGGGTCCTTTCTCCTCTCACTACATTTTGAGAATTTTCAATTTCTTATAAAAGTCGAAAAAAAAATTCTTTCCATCTTTGAGAAAACTTTTATGATAATTTTTTTTTTAAATACTTGTTTATTCTGTTTTAGATAGGAAACTTTTAAAAGATGTTTTTCTTGGAAGATTTCCATTGATTTTGGAACAGCAAAAAATCACCATAAAAATCTTTTAGATTTCTCATAACTTCAAATAACTTTGCATTGAATGAATTACCTTCTTGAATACATGATAACTATAATCTTTAATTCGTTACTATGATAATAAAAACAACAACAACAATAATAATAATAATAATAATAATAATAATAATAATAATAATAATGTGGGATAGTGACATTGCCCTAGCAAGTACAACTATGCCCTAGAGACTGATCAGATATTATATAATTAGCGCCCAAGTCCCCCACTACCCACCCAAGCTAGGACCAGGGAGGGACAGGCAATGGCTGCTGATGACTCATCAGGTAGACTTATAGGCTCCCCCAACCAGCACCCCCATTCTTAGCTCACAAGGATGGTGAGGTTGCAGATACTACAAGAAACTATCAAACTTGAGCGGGACTCGAACCCCAGTCCAGCAATTGCCAGGCAGGGACACTTCCAATACAATCTATGGTCCAAAATCCCAATTGAATTTTCTAATCCTTCGAGACAAGTTTGATTTT
>NC_090756.1:41210842-41223342 GCF_036898095.1 Palaemon carinicauda | reverse complement strand
AGAGAGAGAGAGAGAGAGAGAGAGAGAGAGAGAGATAAATTATATTAGCCTTCTATTGCTATTTAATTAATGGGTTTAAGACATTTTAGCCCAATTTATATTAGAAATGCTAGAATGTTTACCAGTGGCTATTATCAATACAAATCATTATATGCATAAAAATATATTATTCCTAATTCAGTATTCCATAGTATGTCTATATCCGGTATGCTTACCCCTTATGTAAACCCATTATAGCAAATCTGAATTTTATTTCATTACCTTTTCGAATCTTACAACGGTCTATTCACATTTACAAAATATGTCGAAAAATGCTTCAAAAGGAAAATATATTTCTTAAGACCATTTATGAAATAAAAAATAAGATTTTAACAATACAATTATATACAATTAAACGCATACCTTAAATGTTACCTAACAATCTATTTTTTATCGCCGCGAACATCATAGTTGCTCGTCAGACTAAACAGAATCTTACGATTGAAAATTAGTTGTCTAAAAAGAAGAATTTACCTCTTACATCCATTATGGCATAAATGAAAAGATTTTAACAATACAATATATATCATTAAACGCTTGCTTTGAATATTATCTCATAATATCCTGTATCACCCCGAGAACAACATAATTATTCAGCTGACTAAACCAAGATCTCACGATGACGTCATTACCGTGTGTTTGTGGTTTTCCCAGACCGCAATGTTTATATATATAAATAAATATATATATATATATATATATATATATATATATATATATATATATATATATATAACAACAAATAATGTATGTATATATAAATACTACAAAAATTAATAAGTGAACAATACCTTTCTTTCTTTCTCTCTTGCTTTTAAGAGCTTCAGCCTCATCACTATAAGGTTTATCTGGTTCCTTCTTTGGGACTCCAATTCTTTATTGCATTATACAAATCGCTATTGGGGAACCTCGCATTGAATCAATGGCTATTTGCTGTCGAATTCCATCCAGTTGTAAACATCGGGGCACAAAACAAAACAAAAACACACACGATAATGACACTATCAAGGCCGTATCCCGGGAAGTACTGACAAGTCATGCGAAAGACTATGATCTTTAGTTTGGTCATGCGAGAAATTATGTTCCTAGTGAGATGGTTTAATGATGCTTTGGAGTTGATTGTTTTATAAAAAGGTACCATAAGTTTTAATACCTATTTAGATAAAAACAAATCGATAGATAAGAATGATATATGAAGGAAAGCCTGTTGTTAGGCCGATGGATAGACCAACTGAAAGATGAAATTATAGTTTCAGGGCTTTGTCCACGTTAAACTGTTCCATCTCAAGAAAAATCTAATCCGGCTCCATCACCAACTGTAAATTGAGTCACGGTAGCATAGTTTAGGGGTACACTCAGGCACGCAATTCTGTTTTATTATTTCCTTTCCTCTCTGGGCTATTTTTTCTTGTTGGGGCCCAAGGGTTTATAGCATCCTGACTTTCCAACCAAGTTTGTAGCTTAGCTAATAATAATAATAATAATAATAATAATAATAATAACAATAATAATGATAATAATAATAATCATAAAGATATTGACTAGCCATGCAGACATTACACACACAAGAGAGAGAGAGAGAGAGAGAGAGAGAGAGAGAGAGAGAGAGAGAGAGAGAGATGAAAACAAACTTCAAATAGTCTCATTAACGGTTTTAATTACATTTCCATGCAGGATGTATTAGTGAGCTAATCGCGGCAAAACTGAAGATTACCTTTGACTTATAAGTGAATTAATGTAATTACATTTTGTAATTACGTAGAAATAATGAATTCTTAATAGGGACGAATGATTACAGACCAGTGTACGATACTAAGCGAAACTGGTACAAGACAATATTTTAATTCATCATCATCATCATCATCATCATCTCCTCCTACGCTTATTGACGCAAAGGGCCTCGGTTAGATTTAATCAGTCGTCTCCATCTTGAGCTTTGAAATAAATACTTCTCCATTCACCATCTCCTGCTTCACGTTTTTTCTTTCTATTTATGTGTGTAATATATATACATGAATAATTATATAGATGATTTATAAGTGAAAAGTTTGCATTCCCAGAACCTCAAGTTTATAATAATCGACCACTTTATTACATTATGCAAATCTCCACTGGGGGACATTCAACTGGAACCGGCTACTTTTTGCAGTCGGAATTTTACGAGGTTATAAACATGGCGGTCGTGAGAAAGCACAAACACACACGCGCTAATGACGTCATCGTGAGATTTTTGTTTAGTCAGGCGAGCAACTATGTTCTCGGAGGGTTACAGGAGATTATGAGATCATATTTAAAGTGAGCGTTTAATGATACATTTCGTATTGTTAATGTTTTTCATTTATGCCATTATGGAGGTAAGAAGTAAATTCTTTTTAAACAACTATTTTTCAATTGTAAGATTCTGTTTAGTCAGGCGAGCAACTATGATATTCCCGGCGAAAAAAAGTAGATTAATAGGTAACATTTAAAGTAAGCGTTTGATTATATATATATATATATATATATATATATATATATATATATATATATATATATAATTTTCTACCTCATACCTGGGATCGAACGCTAGCCCCTTCTAATGAAAGGCCAGGTCGAAACCAACCATGTCACGAGAGCCCATAAAAGAAATTGGAACCTGACCGCTAGCAGCTGTCCGAGGATTTACCTGGCGAGACATCAGTCTCTTACCAGCGAGTTTTACCCAATTTCCCGGGCCACCACGTGACACAATTGGTAGTAATTCATTCAAATTACCCCTAATGAGTCAATATGGATTAATATCAACACAACATCGTGTTCAAATAGAAATAAATTTCTACCTCATACCTGGGATCGAACGCTAGCCCCTTCTAATGAAAGGCCAGGTCGAAACCAACCATGTCACGAGAGCCCATAAAAGAAATTGGAACCTGACCGCTACCAGCTGTCCGAGGATTTACCTGGCGAGACATCAGTCTCTTACCAGCGACATTTACCCAATTTCCCAAGCCACCACGTGACAAAATTGGTAGTAATTCATTCAAATTACCCCTAATGAGTCAATATGGATTAATATCAACACAACATCGTGTTCAAATAGAAATAAATTTCTACCTCATACCTGTGATCGAACGCTAGCCCCTTCTAATGAAAGGCCAGGTCGAAACCAACCATGTCACGAGAGCCCATAAAAGAAATTGGAACCTGACCGCTACCAGCTGTCCGAGGATTTACCTGGCGAGACATCAGTCTCTTACCAGCGAGTTTTACCCAATTTCCCGGGCCAATACGTGACACAATTGGTAGTAATTCATTCAAATTACCCCTAATGAGTCAATATGGATTAATATCAACACAACATCGTGTTCAAATAGAAATAAATTTCTACCTCATAACTGGGATCGAACGCTAGCCCCTTCTAATGAAAGGCCAGGTCGAAACCAACCATGTCACGAGAGCCCATAAAAGAAATTGGAACCTGACCGCTACCAGCTGTCCGAGGATTTACCTGGCGAGACATCAGTCTCTTACCAGCGAGTTTTACCTAAGTTCCCGGGCCACCACGTGACACAATTGGTAGTAATTCATTCAAATTACCCCTAATGAGTCAATATGGATTAATATCAACACAACATCGTGTTCAAATAGAAATAAATTTCTACCTCATACCTGGGATCGAACGCTAGCCCCTTCTAATGAAAGGCCAGGTCGAAACCAACCATGTCACGAGAGCCCATAAAAGAAATTGGAACCTGACCGCTACCAGCTGTCCGAGGATTTACCTGGCGAGACATCAGTCTCTTACCAGCGAGTTTTACCCAATTTCCCGAGCCACCACGTGACACAATTGGTAGTAATTCATTCAAATTACCCCTAATGAGTCAATATAGATTAATATCAACACAACATCGTGTTCAAATAGAAATAAATTTCTACCTCATACCTGGGATCGAATGCTAGCCCCTTCTAATGAAAGGCCAGGTCGAAACCAACCATGTCACGAGAGCCCATAAAAGAAATTGGAACCTGACCACTACCAGCTGTCCGAGGAATTACCTGGCGAGACATCAGTCTCTTACCAGCGAGTTTTACCCAATTTCCCGGGCCACCACGTGACAAAATTGGTAGTAATTCATTCAAATTACCCCTAATGAGTCAATATGGATTAATATCAACACAACATCGTGTTCAAATAGAAATAAATTTCTACCTCACACCTGGGATCGAACGCTAGCCCCTTCTAATGAAAGGCCAGGTCGAAACCAACCATGTCACGAGAGCCCATAAAAGAAATTGGAACCTGACCGCTACCAGCTGTCCGAGGATTTACCTGGCGAGACATCAGTCTCTTACCAGCGAGTTTTACCCAATTTCCCGGGCCACCACGTGACACAATTGGTAGTAATTCATTCAAATTACCCCTAATGAGTCAATATGGATTAATATCAACACAACATCGTGTTCAAATAGAAATAAATTTCTACCTCATACCTGGGATCGAACGCTAGCCCCTTCTAATGAAAGGCCAGGTCGAAACCAACCATGTCACGAGAGCCCATAAAAGTAATTGGAACCTGACCGCTACCAGCTGTCTGAGGATATACCTGGCGAGACATCAGTCTCTTACCAGCGAGTTTTACCCAATTTCCTGGGCCACCACGTGACAAAATTGGTAGTAATTCATTCAAATTTCCCCTAATGAGTCAATATGGATTAATATCAACACAACATCGTGTTCAAATAGAAATAAATTTCTACCTCATACCTGGGATCGAACGCTAGCCCCTTCTAATGAAAGGCCAGGTCGAAACTAACCATGTCATGAGAGCCCATAAAAGAAATTGGAACCTGACCGCTACCAGCTGTCCGAGGATTTACCTGGCGAGACATCAGTCTCTTACCAGCGAGTTTTACCCAATTTCCCGGGCCACCACGTGACACAATTGGTAGTAATTCATTCAAATTACCCCTAATGAGTCAATATGGATTAATATCAACACAACATCGTGTTCAAATAGAAATAAATTTCTACCTCATAACTGGGATCGAACGCTAGCCCCTTCTAATGAAAGGCCAGGTCGAAACCAACCATGTCACGAGAGCCCATAAAAAAAATTGGAACCTGACCGCTACCAGCTGTCCGAGGATTTACCTGGCGAGACATCAGTCTCTTACCAGCGAGTTTTACCCAGTTTCCCGGGCCACCACGTGACACAATTGGTAGAAATTCATTCAAATTACCCCTAATGAGTCAATATGGATTAATATCAACACAACATCGTGTTCAAATAGAAATAAATTTCTACCTTATACCTGGGATCGAACGCTAGCCCCTTCTAATGAAAGGCCAGGTTGAAACCATCCATGTCACGAGAGCCCATAAAAGAAATTAGAACCTGACCGCTACCAGCTGTTCGAGAATTTACCTGGCGAGACATCAGTCTCTTACCAGCGAGTTTTACCCAATTTCCCGGGCCACCACGTGACACAATTGGTAGAAATTCATTCAAATTACCCCTAATGAGTCAATATGGATTAATATCAACACAACATCGTGTTCAAATAGAATAAATTTCTACTTCATACCTGGGATCGAACGCTAGCCCCTTCTAATGAAAGGCCAGGTCGAAACCAACCATGTCACAAGAGCCTATAAAAGAAATTGGAACCTGACAGCTACCAGCTGTCCGAGGAAATTGGGTAAAACTCGCTGGTAAGAGACTGATGTCTCGCCAGGTAAATCGATTTACCTGGCGAGACATCAGTCTCTTACCAGCGAGTTTTACCCAATTTCCCGGGCCACCACGTGACACAATTGGTAGTAATTCATTCAAATTACCCCTAATGAGTCAATATGGATTAATATCAACACAACATCGTGTTCAAATAGAAATAAATTTCTACCTCATAACTGGGATCGAACGCTAGCCCCTTCTAATGAAAGGCCAGGTCGAAACCAACCATGTCACGAGAGCCCATAAAAGAAATTGGAACCTGACCGCTACCAGCTGTCCGAGGATTTACCTGGCGAGACATCAGTCTCTTACCAGCGAGTTTTACCCAATTTCCCGAGCCACCACGTGACACAATTGGTAGTAATTCATTCAAATTACCCCTAATGAGTCAATATAGATTAATATCAACACAACATCGTGTTCAAATAGAAATAAATTTCTACCTCATACCTGGGATCGAATGCTAGCCCCTTCTAATGAATGGCCAGGTCGAAACCAACCATGTCACGAGAGCCCATAAAAGAAATTGGAACCTGACCACTACCAGCTGTCCGAGGATTTACCTGGCGAGACATCAGTCTCTTACCAGCGAGTTTTACCCAATTTCCCGGGCCACCACGTGACAAAATTGGTAGTAATTCATTCAAATTTCCCCTAATGAGTCAATATGGATTAATATCAACACAACATCGTGTTCAAATAGAAATAAATTTCTACCTCATACCTGGGATCGAACGCTAGCCCCTTCTAATGAAAGGCCAGGTCGAAACTAACCATGTCATGAGAGCCCATAAAAGAAATTGGAACCTGACCGCTACCAGCTGTCCGAGGATTTACCTGGCGAGACATCAGTCTCTTACCAGCGAGTTTTACCCAATTTCCCGGGCCACCACGTGACACAATTGGTAGTAATTCATTCATATTACCCTAATGAGTCAATATGGATTAATATCAACACAACATCGTGTTCAAATAGAAATAAATTTCTACCTCATACCTGGGATCGAACGCTAGCCCCTTCTAATGAAAGGCCAGGTCGAAACCAACCATGTCACGAAAGCCCATAAAAGAAATTGGAACCTGACCGCTACCAGCTGTCCGAGGATTTACCTGGCGAGACATCAGTCTCTTACCAGCGAGTTTTACCCAATTTCCCGGGCCACCACGTGACACAATCGGTAGTAATTCATTCAAATTACCCCTAATGAGTCAATATGGATTAATATCAACACAACATCGTGTTCAAATAGAAATAAATTTCTACCTCATAACTGGGATCGAACGCTAGCCCCTTCTAATGAAAGGCCAGGTCGAAACCAACCATGTCACGAGAGCCCATAAAAGAAATTGGAACCTGACCGCTACCAGCTGTCCGAGGATTTACCTGGCGAGACATCAGTCTCTTACCAGCGAGTTTTACCCAGTTTCCCGGGCCACCACGTGACACAATTGGTAGTAATTCATTCAAATTACCCCTAATGAGTCAATATGGATTAATATCAACACAACATCGTGTTCAAATAGAAATAAATTTCTACCTCATACCTGGGATCGAACGCTAGCCCCTTCTAATGAAAGGCCAGGTCGAAACCATCCATGTCACGAGAGCCCATAAAAGAAATTAGAACCTGACCGCTACCAGCTGTTCGAGAATTTACCTGGCGAGACATCAGTCTCTTACCAGCGAGTTTTACCTAATTTCCCGGGCCACCACGTGACACAATTGGTAAAAATTCATTCAAATTACCCCTAAGGAGTCACTATGGATTAATATCAACACAACATCGTGTTCAAATAGAAATAAATTTCTACCTCATACCTGGGATCGAACGCTAGCCCCTTCTAATGAAAGGCCAGGTCGAAACCAACCATGTCACAAGAGCCTATAAAAGAAATTGGAACCTGACAGCTACCAGCTGTCCGAGGAAATTGGGTAAAACTCGCTGGTAAGAGACTGATGTCTCGCCAGGTAAATCGATTTACCTGGCGAGACATCAGTCTCTTACCAGCGAGTTTTACCCAATTTCCCGGGCCACCACGTGACACAATTGGTAGTAATTCATTCAAATTACCCCTAATGAGTCAATATGGATTAATATCAACACAACATCGTGTTCAAATAGAAATAAATTTCTACCTCATACCTGGGATCGAACGCTAGCCCCTTCTAATGAAAGGCCAGGTCGAAACCAACCATGTCACGAGAGCCCATAAAAGAAATTGGAACCTGACAGCTACCAGCTGTCCGAGGAAATTGGGTAAAACTCGCTGGTAAGAGACTGATGTCTCGCCAGGTAAATCCTCGGACAGCTTGTAGCGGTCAGGTTCCAATTTCTTTTATGGGCTCTCGTGACATGGTTGGTTTCGACCTGGCCTTTCATTAGAAGGGGCTAGCGTTCGATCCCAGGTATGATGTAGAAATTTATTTCTATTTGAACACGATGTTGTGTTGATATTAATCCATATTGACTTATTAGGGGTAATTTGAATGAATTACTACCAATTGTGTCACGTGGTGGCCCGGGAAATTGGGTAAAACTCGCTGGTAAGAGACTGATGTCTCGCCAGGTAAATCCTCGGACAGCTGGTAGCGGTCAGGTTCCAATTTCTTTTATGGGCTCTCGTGACATGGTTGGTTTCGACCTGGCCTTTCATTAGAAGGGGCTAGCGTTCGATCCCAGGTATGAGGTAGAAATTTATTTCTATTTGAACACGATGTTGTGTTGATATTAATCCATATTGACTCATTAGGGGTAATTTGAATGAATTACTACCAATTGTGTCACGTGGTGGCCCGGGAAATTGGGTAAAACTCGCTGGTAAGAGACTGATGTCTCGCCAGGTAAATCCTCGGACAGCTGGTAGCGGTCAGGTTCCAATTTCTTTTATGGGCTCTCGTGACATGGTTGGTTTCGACCTGGCCTTTCATTAGAAGGGGCTAGCGTTCGATCCCAGGTATGAAGTAGAAATTTATTTCTATTTGAACACGATGTTGTGTTGATATTAATCCATATATATATATATATATATATATATATATATATATATATATATATATATATATATATATATATATATATATATATATATATATATATATATATATATGAAATAAACAATAATGATTGAAATAATAAAATCACAATAATATATATATTCTATATAGATTTTAATACTTTGAAAGAATTTATATAAAAACACAAATAAATCACTTGAAATATTAAGTGTGAGCAACACTTAGATTAAGACAAAAATGTTAGGATCTGAAAGTTATATAATCACTTGACTCGAAATATTAAATCTGAAAAAAACCTTAGACTAAGACAAAAAAATAATACTTATGAAAATTATACAATCTAATTAGTCATAAAACTCAATGAATATAGCTAACCAGATAACGATACAATTATCTTTTACAAAAACCTGTCACACCAAAACTTTGAGATTTTACTGAACACTTTTAAAACAGTACACTGAGAGCATGTGAGAGAGCGAGATGGGGAGATAGCTATGACTTATGGATGGAATTCTTTATCTGATCTGTGCATCACTGTTGTCGCAATATACATGAAACTTGGCTACTTCCACAAATTTCTAGATAGATATCAAAGCATGGGGGACTGGCCTAAGGGCGTCAGAGTTATCAGCTCTCATGTATCGAGCAGGAGAACCGACCCTGTTGACGGCAACTCTCTCAGCCAGCTCCGCCCACCGACCGTTCTCAGAAATAAAAAGAAAAATTCAACCTAACGCTAAGATATTTCGAGATCCTTCCAAAGCACATGAAAAAATAAGAATTTTGTATTTTCTTTTAAACCTGACGCAATACCCCATAAAAATATAAAATAACATCACATAAGCCCTTGTTCATAACTCATACGGTCATATAACAATCTTGAAACAACTTACGTAAGACTTTGTAACAAAAATACATGAAATAAAAAGTCAATTCATAAGAATAACGTAAATTTACATATAATGACTTGAATGAAGAATACAATGAAATTACTAACGAAAGTCTTACATAATTTACATACAAAATTTACGCCTACACGAGAGGAACTCATCTTAAAGGCTGGCTATTCACCTCTTCAATCCGCAAATGAAAACATGAATAAAATAATAAATTAACTACTGTATTTACTCTACACTAGACCTATCGTTTATTAGTTAAGAAAGGACTGGAGAGTGTGGGAAGGGTTGAACCTGTGTGCGCGAACGTTTGTCATTTTTGACAGGTTGCATACACTAATTGTCTAATAATGTTTGTTGTTCTCTTAATATATAAAGCAGATAGAGAAACAGTAAGTATAGAAATATACAAATGTATAGATAGATAGGTAAAAAGAAAGATAGATGTATAGAAAGACTTAATAATATTACCTAGAAATAGACCTGCAAATTTTATATCCCGAGTAATAACAACATCCTTTGAGATGTTACCAAATTCACCTTCATAGAAAATGGGAAAATAAGTAGAAAGGCCTTTTACTGTCAGCATCCATCTCAGATAAGTCTCGGAGACGAGACTCGGAATCAGCAGCTTCCAGTTGTCATGATTTCCAGCCAGTGTTCATGGGATTAATCTCTCTCTCTCTCTCTCTCTCTCTCTCTCTCTCTCTCTCTCTCTCTCTCTCTCTCTCTCTTTGATTTCTTCCCTCATTTTCTATTTATCCGTCAAAATATTACAAATTACCTTTTGCCAAGTTTATCACAATATTCTCTGGCAAAGAATTTGCTAACTATCGTAAAAATTGAGAGAGAGAGAGAGAGAGAGAGAGAGAGAGAGAGAGAGAGAGAGAGAGAGAGAGAGAGAGAGAGAGAGAGAGAGAAAAAATTTTTACCCTTTTCACTCATATTTTTGTAAAATTCTAAGTTAACGGGTATGCAATATTTATGGTTAAAGGTCACGTTAACACAGGAACATTAAATTATTATTATTATTATTATTATCATTATTATTATTATTACTAACAGTAGTAGTAGTAGTAGTAATAGTAGTAGTAGTAGTAGTAGTAGTAGTAGTAGTAGTATAGACGTATTTGCATCACCGTGTGCTGTAAGGTAAGGTAGTTAGATATTCAAGGTGATTAGAGTACCCATATGGACCTCTGGTTTCTGCCTATCCAAAAGAGTTTTGTGTATTGGTCAAGAGAGTATTTGGAATTAATTAGAACATTATAAGAAATAGGTAAAAGTGTAAATAAGTTGTCTGATTAAGCAAAACATCAAGAATGGCTATCGATATGTCAGACATCTTTATACTCCATCTTAAAATATTAATTGATATAATATTAATTTGATAAAGTAGTAACCTTTTACGATGTAGTTTTTATAATATACTTTTAATTGAAGGTTTACCTTCTTAAACAGCTGTTACTACTCTATACAATTTGATCTAAGGATAACTTTTTAACGGGTTCTGGCTATAGTTTCTCATTTGATTTTTCTATTCTATTTTTCCTGTGATTTTATACATGTAGTATCGCATTTGATCAAAGTCTAACCTTTTAAATAATAGTTGCTTTTAGATTAATATTTCAGAGGACAGTTGCTACAATGTACATTTGATACAAGAGTAATATATTTCATTTTTATTTTGCGTTAATAATAATTCATGTTTTCGTCAAATAAAGATTTCTTGTGTAGGCTGATTATATCTGAGACCCAGCCAATACTTTATACAGCTCTTCGTTTTTTTTTCATTTTGAGAGAGAGAGAGAGAGAGAGAGAGAGAGAGAGAGAGAGAGAGAGAGAGAGAGAGAGAGAGAGAGAGATTCATCCACTTGCGAAGTCAAGACAGATCTCATTTCCGCTAAAGAATAACATTGCCTTAAGATTAGTGAATTTCACAGGTCAAGGGCTAAGTAAGAGCTTTTTAACAGCTACCCTGTAGAGTTAGACAAAATGTTTCACTTTCTTATAGCGAAATTATATTGAATATATAAAGATAATTCGCTACAAAAACTACAGCAGTTTTAACATATATTACAAACTTATAAATGAGCAGTTGAAGGAGGAATGGTAAGAATTCATCTAAATATAAATTCCTCTTCAATCTTAAAATTAACCAAAAATGTTTTTAGCAAAAAGAAACGTAATCGAACAATTAAAAGTAAGAAATTTTACTCAAACGAAAATCAAACTTGTATCAAATGGGAAATATTTTTGGCTTACGAAATTCAAAGGGAATTTTTGGGCAATAGATTCTATTGGAAGCGTCCCTGCCTGGTGATCGCCGGACTGGGGTTCGAGTCCCGCTCAAGCTCGATAGTTTCTTGTAGTGTCTGCAACCTCACCATCCTTGTGAGGTAAGGACTGGGGGTGCTGTTTGGGGGAGCCTATGGGTCTACCTGCTGAGTCATCAGCAGCCATTGCCTGGCCCTTCATGGTCCTAGCTTGGATCGAAAGGGGATAGGACTTTGGCGCTAATCATATGTGAATATGGTTAGTATCTAGGACATTGTCCTACTTGCTAGGGCAATGTCACTGTCCCTTGCCTCTGCTATTCATGAGTGGCCTTTAAACTGATAAAATTACTTCGCTAATAAAATCCCTTTTTATTGCTAGCATGTATTTAGATATATTTCCTTAAGAATTGCGCTGATAATTAGTTATAAACTTAAGACTTTTAACTGAATCTGTTGGATCCCTAGAGATTAATTAAAACGATCTGGATTATTATTATTATAATTATTATTATTATTATTATTATTATTATTATGGATGTTGTTGTAGTTGTTATTA
>NC_090756.1:41185842-41200842 GCF_036898095.1 Palaemon carinicauda | reverse complement strand
CAGTTTTGGATAAAAAGGAGACGACAAATGTAACCGTAACGTACGTTGAAGAACCAATAACTTGTCTCACTGATAAAGAAATAAAATACGTGACCCAGCAGAATTCTCGTTCACCCGTAATATCATCTTGCACGCAATCTATCGAGCCAAACATATCTTCGAATTTAATAGTGGAAATAAAAAAAACATTACCGGGATCTGAAATATTAATCCTTTCTGACACTTTGAAAACTAACGGATTGTCTGTCACACAAGCTATTTATGCAATAGGCTCACATCAACAATGTAATATTGAAGTCTGTAATCATTTAAATAACACTTTAATAATTCACAAAAATCAACATATCTTGGATGTAGAAGTTTATAAACATCGTATTCTTACCGTTGCTGAAATCAATCACTCTCAATCAGTTGCGGATGAATCCCTTTTGCAATCTATTAAAAATAAAATCAATAAAGACATTCAAGACGAAGAAATTCAGCAGAAAATTTTTGGACTTTTAACTAAATATCATGATGTTTTTTCCACTACGGATGGATCCTTAGGAAAAACAGATGTGATCGAGCATCAAATAAGGTTAAAGAACAAGCAGAAAATTATCTATGTACCCTCGTACAGACTCCCTATGAAATTCCAGAATGAAATAAATGATGAAGTAGGTAAAATGCTAGAAAAAGGAGTCATTAGGAAATCAAACAGCCCTTATAATTTTCCATTAATAGTTGTACCAAAAAAAGAACGAACATAGCGTATCTGCGTCGACTTCCGTCGTCTAAACGAGGAGACGATCCCTAATCGATTCCCAGTGCCATGTACTGACGATATTTTGTCTTTGTTAGGTCAGAATAAATATTTTACCAGTTTGGACATACTTAAAGGCTTTCACCAGATATCATTAGAAGAAGATAGTATCCCATACACAACCTTCAGCACAGCCAGGGGACATTATGAATTTTTACGGATGCCTTTTGGTTTACGTTGTGCTCCTATAACATTTACAAGAATGATTAACATAGTGTTTGGAGACTTGTTAGGGGATATATTGCATGCATATATGGATGATCTTGTAATCTTTTCCAACACCTTAGAAGAACATCTACATAAGTTAGAACTAGTACTACAGAGATTAAGACAACATAACTTAAGGGTAAAGATTAGTAAGTGTGAATTTTTCAAAACAGAATTAATATATTTGGGTTTCATGGTGTCAAGCTAAGGTCTTAAAGTAGTTCATGATAAGATGTCGGCTATACGTAATTTTCCCATACCTACTAATGTCAAGGGAATACAGCAATTTCTGGGTTGTAGTGGATATTACAGGCGTTTTATACGCAACTATTCAATAATGGCCGCTCCTTTAACTGATCTTACGAAGAAGGGCGTAGATTTCATATGGTCTGAGCATCATCAACAGGCGTTTAATACCTTGAAAGATGAACTGTGTAGTTCTCCTATCTCAAAATTTCCTGACTTCGGTAAGGAATTCTTCATTGTAACAGACACCTCAGACTTAGGAGTAGGATGGGTATTGCTTCAGCAATATGATAAACAATTTTTCCCGATAGCTTTTTATTCTCGAAAATTGAGAGCTTCCGAAAGTAAGTATGCAGTAATAGACAAGGAAGGGCTAGCTATTGTTAATTCACTAGTGCATTTTAAGTTCATAATTTACAGTTATCCCGTTAAGGTTCTTACTGACCATAAACCACTAACCGAGTTCTTTAAAGGCTTCAACCACAGCCCTAAACGAACTCGGTGGCATTTGATCATTCAAGATTTTGGCGCAAGAATCGGGTATTTACCTGGGAAAGCAAATATCATTGCGGATGCATTATCATGCAACCCCGTGTCATCTTGTACGGAGCCTTTTGCTGAATTAATAGATATATCAACATCCAAGCCTATTGTTAAAACGATATCTGAACAAGAAGATTTAGGCTGGAGCGCTGAATTATTACAGACTGAGCAAAGAAAAGATCAGAAAATAGAAACAATTATAAATGCTTTGAAAGGCAATAATAAGGAAAAGGGATATATAAAGTATAAGCAGCAGAATTATATAATCAAAGATAATATTCTGTGTAGGACTGTGACAAGGAAAACCCGCAATACACCACATGTAACTAACGACCAGGTAGTAGTACCAATCTCACTTATTTCCACTGTCCTAAATTGGTTGCATTCAAATCCATTACATGGACACCCGGGGTTGTCATTAATGTCACAGAAAGCCAAATCATTGTTTTATTGGCATACGATGCTTACAGATATAAAAAGACACATAGCTAATTGTCGCACATGTCAGGAAAACAAAGGGCATACGAAAACACCTGTCAGCCTAGGGGCTTATCCCGTGCCCAATCAACCCTTTGAAAGAATACATTTTGATTTGTTAACAGGATTTTACGAGTCAGACAGAGGAAATAGCACCTCTTAGTAATTATAGATGCTTTAACTCGATATACAGAACTAATAGCGCTTAAAACTAAAACTGCGATTGAATGCGCTAGCAAGTTTTACGAGTGTTACATTTGTAAACATGGAATTCCACACATGATAATCTCAGACTCGGGTGGTGAATTTAATAATCACTTTCTTACCTCATTGTGTGAATTCCTTAGCATAAAAAAATAAATACCATGATATATCACCCAGAGTCGAATGGGCTAGTGGAAAGAGCAAATAGGAAGATTTTAAATATATTAAGAGTAACACTAGGGGATCAGACCCCAACTGGGATATTGCAATACCTGCGGCACTGAGTACTCTGAATCATTCATATCATATATCAAGTAAAATGTCACCTCATGAAGCATTGTATGGTACCCCAGTTAGAACGCCTTTCCATGTATTAACGCCTACAACTAATCTATCAAATCCTTTAAAAGAATGTATAAATGCAAGCAAAAGTCGATATGATATCCTTCGAAAGAATTTAGAAGATTCACAAATCATAATGAAAAGGAATCATGATAAAATAGCGAAGCCAACTAAAACATATACCGTGGGTGATAATGTATATATACAGATAAATGTGCGTAAAGGACTCAATTATAAACTAACAACTAAGTTTAAAGGCCCATTTAACATTTTGGAAACATTAACGGCCAATAGGTTTAGAGTTCAAAACGTATCCCAACCCACGGATGAGAGAATAGTACCATTGGCTCACATAAGAAATTAAAAAGAAAAAAAGAAAGAAAAAGAGAGGGAAAGAAGTGAGGGAAAAATTTTTATTTGTGTGATTAAAAGTTTTCTTCTTAATACAGGAGTAATTACATATATTTTTCTCGTTACAGGTTTCCAAGAGGAATTTTTTGTTGTTGGGAGTGATATTGTTCGCTCAGACATTTTTCTCGTGTGGGATGAGCTCTAAAACTAAAAGTATAGATTTTAAATATGGCACTATAGTTGAAAGACAAGAAGACGTTTTTATTACATCGAGCAACGTAGTTGTAGAAGTGAATATGCAAGCAATTTTTCTTCCAGAGAATGATGTCACTAGCTTAAAAACCGCCATTTCAAGGTTTTCTGTCTCATTGGATGAGTTGCATAGAAGACATTTTCGTTTGACTACAGAGAGTTCGATTGGATCGACATTAAAAGTTGCAGAGATGCTATCTGATGACTTGCAAAATAAGACTTATGAGACAGAATCTTTGGCTTGTGACCTTTTGATGTGGACTGTAGGACACGAACATAAAGAAAGACGAAATCCGTTTATTTATGCTGCATTAAACATCTTTGGGTCTATTGCAAGTTTAGGTTTAGGAATTTCCAATCGTCTTAAGATTAGTGATCAAAATAAGAAAATTGAGTTCTTGACTCATGAAGATGAATTGATTATGTCAGAACTAAGGAATCAGTTAGCTTCAATCAATCAAATTATGGATTTAGTAAATGAACATTCAAGTAATATCATTCAGATTATGGAAGTACAGGATTTGCTGGCAACATTATCCAGTAACATCCAGTTTGACAGGACACGTATTGATTTCCCCAGACAAGGAAACATATACGGTCATTAAAGACTTAAATCAATTAACTCACTGTTCAGACGCAATGGATAGAAAAATATGTACAGCTGACTCATTTGAATTCCATAAAATCTTAATGGATTCATGCGAGTTAGGTATAGTGCTAGACGGTGCTCTCTCCCATACAAGTGAAAATTGTCTGGATAAGCTTTATCCCTTTAACAATAATGAGTTCAATTGCAGACTGAACAATGGCTCATAGATACGATACGACAAGGACGGCTTCAATGTATCATGCCCGGACGGATCCACGTCCTTTGCACACATCTTTGTTGCAGCAGATGGTTGTATCTGGACTTCCCCTAATTCCATGGTGACCGGGCTAAGGACTATCATCAGAGAACGAGCCTACTTCGCGAACTTCACGTGGACGTCTACAATGCCAGCACTACCTCTCCCATACAACAAACAGGTAGCCAAGCGGTTGATGAAATTGACCGAGATGGACCACCTGTCACCGACTTATAAGGAATTTCTTCACCCCATACTACTAGCAGGATTAAGTGTGACGGTGATGATATTTATCGCCGTGAACATCCTTGTTTGGCGTAGGTTACGGAACAGTTGGAAGCTAAAACAGAACGTTTCGCCATGTCCAGACAAAACTCCTTATTTAATTCAGTTTAAAGCCGTTTGAAGTGGCCACCTCATTCGCTAAAGGAGTAAAATGCTCTGGAAATTGTGTGTGTACGAAAAGCAGTTAGTACGCTAGTAATATGTAATTGAAGAAATTATTGAACATCGCATTGTTAAAATACACTTAAAAAAAAAAAAAACATTTAAAAAAAAATATTAATCATTTTTTCTCTCGGCATCTAATAAAATATATAAGCCGGAATGTTAAAAGAAAAGAGAAAAAAAAATAAAAATAACAGAATCTATGGGCATCTAATAAAATATATCAGCCCTATATATATATATTTATATATATATATATATATATATATATATATATATATATATATATATATATATATATATATATATATACATATATATATATATATATATATATATATATATATATATATATATATATATATATATATATATATATATATATATATATATATATATATATATATATATATATATATATATATATATATATATATATATATATATATATATATATATATATATATATATATGTATATATATATATATATATGTACGAAACTGTGGTACGTGTACGTACCAGGAATTCGTGTTTGTGCACTAAAATTGAATCTTTACCAAGGTAATAAATATTTTTATCAGTTACCGTATTGTGTTAATCTATGTTTCAGACAAAGGTAACAATTATTCTTTAACAAGTTACCGAATCATATGTATATCAGTATTTTTTTTTTGGTACCATATAATCATTTGCTAGCAATGTACCATATATGTGATCTGTATTTATCATGCATTTTTTTTTTCTTTGCTTTGGTAATATCTTTTCATATGCATTATTGTTATTGTTTTTTTGATATGCCTATTTGGACATTCGTCCTCATTTGCTTATGGCTAAAGTTAAACAAAGAATAATACATATATCCGGTCACACCTAGTAAACATATTTTGGCTTGTTAAATTTTTTTGAAAAAATTGAGATAGCTGGCCGAGCTAATGTAATAAATGAAATAGTTAATTATTACATGTTTAAAATACATGACGTAATATGTCATTGTGGATGAAGATGCTAGCGTGAGATTTGCTGTAGTCAGATAAAATCATAAACAGGATGTATTTTGCATCCCTCGGCAATGTAACATTTTTCTTAAACATCAAACCAAATGCATACCGTGTGAAAGATTGTGTCGTCACCGGATGCAGGTGTGTTCCGAGAGACGAATGTAAAGTTTACATATTGTGTTTAAATGCTGAAACAACTAAACATACGCTATCTGTGATATCGATAATTTAGGCAGTTCATATCTATACTTCACCTGAGTTGGTCATCCGACCAAACCAGCTACACTCCGTGATGGAGATGTTTAACACTGTTGTTTTTAGAGAATAAACCATTTTTAAAGTTACCATGATGAACTTTATTTCAAGACTCAACATCTCAAACATCACATACTCAATGTGTGTTAATAACCGTAGCACACTAATATATATATATATATATATATATATATATATATATATATATATATATATATATATATATCATATATATTTATTCATATATATATATATATATATATATATATATATATATATATATATATATATATATATATATATATATACATATTTATTTATTTATGTATTTATATATATATATATATATATATATATATATATATATATATATATATATATATATATATATATGTATATATATATATATATATATATATCTCATAACATACTAATTACATTTTTAAGAGGGTTAAGCAAATGTCTGCCGGATGATTAGTAATTTTAAATCAATAAATTTGGCCAAATACTTCTCCTATGAAGAATAATTTTCTGAAGCTTTTTGCATAATTGTATTATTTGTTATATGAAAAGAATGATCAATAGGAAGTAGTTTACTATTCAGCTTCTTTGTGATGTTTCAAAGCTTGTTCGTATACAAAATGAATTATGGATATTCCTATCTCTTTTATAAAAAATCCAGAAGTTTCAATCCGTGAAAGATCCTACATTTTGAAATATCATAGCTAGTCTTTTTTCTAAGTTTTGACGTTGAAAACACACTCTCAAAATAGTAATTAAAATCTTCATCATTTCAAACGTCACAGTCAAAGTTGTGGTGTGATCGATTTTGCATTGCAAGAAAAAGATAGCTGGTACTATAATTGATATCATACGTATGAATTGTGATATCTTAACGAACCCATCAATATTTAAAACTTCTTCTTCCTTCTTTCTTAAAAGGAATTTGTAGAAAGAAATAAAAGAAATCCAAGGATTGTTTCCGATGGACTTTGCATCTTCAAATTTCACCAAAGTAAAAAACCGTGTCTGATGAAAATGTCTGAATTCAAAATGATAAAGACATATATATTCTGTATTTTCGAAAAAGAAAAAGTTCTTTTGGAAAAGAGAGGAAGTTTTTCTGCCTTTTTTGATGACAGAAAAGTTCAGTTTGAATAGAACAGAGAAGCTGTAGAGGTGAATCAGCCGATTAAGATTCTTAAGAATTAAAATATTTCTTTGGCAGCTTAAATTTTTTTTTCTTTGACATTTTCTTATGTTCTTTATATAAGAAAGACTTTTTATTTTGATATTATTTGACATCATCTATTTTAACGTTGCTACTGATCTTAAAATATTCTTTATTAATTATCCATTACTAAGTTGTCACTTTTTTAATTCCTTATTTCCTTTCCTCGCTCGACTATTTTTCTGTTGGAGCTCTTGGACTTATAGCATCCTGTTTGTCCAACTAGGGTTGTAGCTTGCCTTGTAATAATGATACTAATTCCAATCTAGAACTCTTTTGTTTCTGTTTTTTCAAGTATTTTCTATTACTTGATACGAAATATTTAAAGGTCTCTCATGAATGTCCGAGGCAAGCAACAGTGACAATGCCCAAGAGACTGACTATATATAAATATGATCAGCACCCAAATCACTTCTTCAAGAAGTTAGGACCAGGGAGGGCCGGGCAATGGCTGTTGATGATTCAGAAGGTGACCTCTAGGCTCCCCCAACTTCACCCCACCCCCTCCTTAGCTCACAATAATGGTGAGGTTGCAGACACGTCGAGAAACTATCGAGCTTTAGCGGGTCTCGAGCGCAAGTTCAGCAGATCCCCATACTAGGACGTTTCCTATAGGCAAAAAGTCTTCCTTTGTTCTTCCAAAAAACTTTATAAAATTCATGAAGAGATAATTGTTTATATCCTTTGGCTGTAAGAATATATGAGGAAAAGATGAATTTCATCATAAATTTGTTATTGAATTTTGATGTTTTTATTTCCAAATCTTTGATGCTTTAAGAAAGAAGAAAGAATAATTGGAAATCTCTGGTAAGGGAAATACATAATTATATTTCCTTCTCATCTAGTAAAGTATGGGGGAGGCGGAGGAGATCAAGTCAATCTCCAATTAGTTCATTAAAGCTCATCTCTTTTGCTCATCTAAAGGGGATCCATAAATACCTCTTATTCAATTCTTTTGTCTTCAATTTATGGAAATTATTGTTATATTATTTCTAGCTAAGCTACAACCCTACTTTGAAAAACAGGACTCTATAAGCCCAAGGGCTCCAACAGGGAAAATAGCTCAGTGAGAAAAAGAAATAAAGAAAGAGATAGAATGGTGTGCCTGAGTGTATCCTCAAGCAAGAGAACACTAACCCAAAACCGTTGAAGACCATGGTACAGAGGCTATGACACTACCCGATAGTTTTTTTTTTTATTGAAATTAAACGTTGCATTAACATAATAGATCTTCGCTTCGATCGCCTTTGGTGTTCATTATACTCCTTAAAAAAAAAATAAAAAATAAAAAAAAAATAAAATCCCTGTACATAAATCTTATACGAAGTGAAATGTTGCGTCTAATCGCGTGGTCTGATGTAGCAACTACTCTCGAAGACAAATTGTTCAAGTATCTGGTAAATCATTACTAATCTGAAATCACTGATAACTTTCTGACCCTTTCTCATTGACCAAAGTTTTCAGGGCCGTATAAAAAAAAATGAAAGTTTTCATGGTTATTTGAAAAAAAAAAATAATTAGGTTTTGAAGTTTTTAAGGTCACTAAAAATAAAATCAGATTTTGAAGTTTTTAACGTCGCCTATAAAATCAGAGATTTTGAAATGTTTGGAAGAATGATGTTCGGGCTTATGTGTAATAAGCCTTGCCTTTATGCATTTTTGGAAAACTCACTCTGTTATTTACTCCTTATATAAACTTTTTTTGGTTAAAAGCCATTCATTATTTTCATGAATTTCTTTTTCCGTACTCAAAAAGAGCCTTCTAGAAGGGATCTCCGTTTCGTACAGGAAAGCTTTTGAAATATCACAATAGTCCACTTTCAGTTCTCGTTTATCAAATTTTCTCCGAAGACATTTTGTTTATTTATACTTTAAAGGCTATTGTCCTGTCACACAAGGAAACCTTGCACCTTATGGTACCTACAAGATCAGTTTGTCGTATACATTCTTAGGCATTTAGATTATCACCGAGTATTCCGTGTCAATTCTAAATTCCACATTATTGGAGCCCTTAGAAAACAAGAAAGTTTCTTCCTTCGGATGTCTAGTGGGATCTTGTTATATAGTATTTTTGTCTGCTTGTTATGACCAAGTCAAATGTTCAGCATTAAAGGTTTGAACTGCTTTATTTCCTCAAACTTTTTTAACAGTATTAATTGGAGGTAAGACTTTATTTACTCCTTGTTTCTGGCCCTGCTCTTCCCGCTTCTCCATTTCGTGCTCGATTATGTTTCGTAGTAGCCTATCGGAAACGTCCCTGCCTGGCGATCTGCTGGATTTGAGTTCGAGACCTTCTTAAGCTCGATAGTTTTTTATATTGTCTGCAACCTCACCATCCTTTTTAACTAAGGATGGGGGTGTTCGGGGAGCGTGCAGGTCTATCTGTTGAGTCATCAGCAGCCATTGCCCGGACCTCCCTGGTCCTAGTTTGATGGAGAGGGATCTTGGGTGCTGATCATATGTATATATGGTCAGTCTCCAGGGCATTCTCCTGACAGGGCGTTGTCACTGTCCCTGGCCACTGCCATTCACAAACGACCTTTAAACTTATAAACATTTAAATGTATGTAAGTATATCCATACACTTATGGTTATATATGTAGCTCTGAAGCTCTTTAATAACTAGGACACTTTCAGATGTTCTTAACGATAATTGGAATTAGAAGATATTAAAGAGTGGCTAGAGAATATGAAGTTTATCCTCCTGTTCAGGAAAGCCAATAGAGTTTTATATGCGAAGCAAAGTCTTCTCGTTCGACACAAAATTTCTTTTTGCTCTAAATCCCAAGAGATTTTAATCAACTCTCGGTAAGGTAAAGTATTTACTCAACTCTCATAGACGAGATTGCAATAATGAGGTCAAATATCTATTTCCTTTTCGATTGTAAGACGATATCTAAAATTTATTTCTTCAAATAACCTAATTTTAAAATCTTAATTTTTTTTAGATAAGAGGATTTAAAAAAAAGAAATATGATTTTTTTTTTTTGATAAGTTGATTTTCAGAATTTTGAAATTTATTTTCTTATAAAATAAAATGATTTTCAACATTTCAAATCCCGGTCGGAGTTTTATATTGAATTCTCCTTTTGTGGTCTGAAAGGGAATATTAGTTGAAACAGTGATGAAATGCAATCAGCAAAAATATTAATTTAATAAGTCTATCTCTTTCAATGGTTTTCCTCTCTCTTTAGTTATTAGAACACACCTTGATATTAATGTTTTATAGATTTTTTCTTTTTAATAAAATTTTGTTTTTCGAATTAATGAATCACAAACATATTCTTTTCCTAGAACTGGGACTCATCAAATATCTTTTCATTACCCGGAATTCAGAATAAAAAATTATCATATTTTTTCATCTTTTTTTTTTTCCCTGAAATTCAGATAAAAATAAGCCAGGTTTTTTCATCTTTTACTTCCTCGAATTAAAAAGAAAGCTAATCAGATTTTCCTTCTTTTATTTACTGAACCAGAAACAAATTCATTCCTCAGAATCAAGACTCATCAATTAACATTTGTTTTCTTAGAATAAAAAAAAATGCCATATTTTCCCTTAATTTATTTAAATATTTATTTCAATTACAAGAATAGCAAGAGAGAATTGGTTTGCTGTTAATAAATTGTTCTTCTTTTCTTGTTTTGTGAAGGTATTCCCATTAAGGTTTCACTTTCGAGTTTCTCTTATCATTTTCTATCTTTTAAGGTTGTCAAATTCAGTGGCTCCCAGACCTACAGTAGCTTCTAACACGTTTCATTCTATCTTCTTTTGGCGTAATTTTTTTTTTCGTTGATAAAACTTGATTACATATTTTTTCTTTTTCTCTTTATTTAGATTTTTTAGTTATTTTTTATAATTTTCCATTAGTAATAAATTCTCTTTTGATTTCAGTCATTATTATCATAATCCTCATTATCATCATCATCATCATCATTATTATTATTATTATTATTATTATTATTATTATTATTATTAACAATAGTGGGTGCTCAGAATTGATGTCTCTTCTCAATAGAGCTAATTGCAATTTTCAAGGCAATCTATTTGATCAATAACTTTCATCACTTCTAATACGAATCTGCGATCTCTTTAAAGTAAGCTGGTACAGTTGCCCTGTCTTACAAGTTGTTTATCATGGTTTTAGGACAGGTCTCTACTGTCCTTTGTCAACTTTTGCTGGCAGACTTTGTCACCTTTGTCTTACATATATTTTATTTTTGTTTTAAGACTAATTTCTAACGTTCTTTGTCAATTTTAGCTCTTTTCGATGGGCTGAGTGTGTTCGGTACTTCTAGTAAAAAAATCTGTGGCATGTCTGTCTCTTTGCGTTTATAAATTGTCTAAAGAGGTTCTTTGGCAAATGATTCCAGGACAAAAGTCATTCCCGGACAATTCACTCAAGGAACATGTTATGCATCACCTCCAACACAGTTAGAAAATTTGGCAGTCACCCTATTTTAAGTTCCATTGACACTGTCCGTTGTCGTGTTTTATTATTCGCCTAGCTTGGAATATAATTTGGTGTTGGAACATGCTATATCCAGACCCACGCCAATTATACGATCTTTTCCTTCGAGAAATTTCATTCTGGAATAATGCTTGTGACTTCACAGCAATTTCACTCAATCAGCGTCCTCTACATCGTCAGGTGATAGGGATCTTTGTAAACAAAGCAAATCTTTCACGAGTATGTTGCTATCATTCTCACATTTTGGATTAGTTTTTGGACTATGTGAAATGTCTGGCAAATATCGAAAGTTTTCAAGTTTAGTTATGAAGTTTTTCCTTCTGTTACTAATAATTGTCCTCAGGATTCTGTTACTATTGAAGTGGGGGAGCCTAGAACCATTGAAGGGGGTAACCACGTTATTCTATTGAGGTAAGCGTTGTTAGGAATGTTGGCAAAATAAGTGGAGACGCTCCTTTTATGTGTTATTGGTAGTGTTTGTAAAATATGTGTCAGGTGTTTATAAAGTAAGGGGTAGGGATTTGTAAATTAACTGTTAGAACTTGAAACTTTAGTCCTTGTCCCAGTGGTAAATGGACATTTCTTTGAATATTGATAGGCCACTCGTTAACGATTGATGCCTAAGGCTAGACTCCCCTAATGAATACTTTACAATTTCATATACCAGGTTTACCATAATAGACATCTGTGATTTTTCTAATTTTGGTGAGTGTTTATCATGAATCCTCCTCGTTTCATTCATTTCCATATCCATTTTATTATTCATCATTGAGTTTATTATATTTCATAATTTTTTTCAGTATTGTGTAATATTTATTTGAGGATCAATGAGGCAACTGATAACTATAATTTTAATGTGAATTTTTTTGGGTACACCTTATTCTATTATGTTGATTAAAACCTATGTTTCCTTTTGCATTATTTATTATTCTATTAATTATGATAATTTAGAATACTTGATGATACAATATATCTATGCACATTACATACGTATTTCATGCACATTTAAGTGTTTTAATAACACAAAAAAGGCTTTTATAACTTATCTATGTTCTTAAAAAAAAAATCGCATACAGAGAAATGGGATTAGGTTAGAATTTAACACTATGAAAAAAAAAGTAAAACAACTAATTGAATATATTTATTCAATGACTCTTTCCTATTGGAAACGTCCCTGTCTGGCGATCGCCAGTTTCTTGTAATGTCTGCAACCTCACCATCCCGTGTGAGCTGAGGATGTGGTGTTTGAGGGAGCCTATAGGTCAACCTGTTGACTCAACAGTAGCCATTTCCTGGCCCTCCTTGGTCCTAGCTTGGGGGAGAGGGGGCTTTTTCGCTGATCATAGGTCTCTTGAGATACTGTCCTGCCTGCTAGGGCATTGTCACTGCCCCTCGTCTGTACCATTCATGAGAAACCTTTAAAATTTTTGATGTATCTATAGCTCCAAAAACCTTCCATTTGGAAGGGTTTCACTCCCTTGATACTTCTCAACTTCTTTGAGGAAAATCAAATACAGAATTTTATTTTCTCAATAGCATTAATCTACCAACATTGAGGAAATCAAGTCAGTCTGTAGCGAATAACTTGCTTCGTGAAATGGTTATCTTGAGCCTCAAGACTGTGAATGATAGAAATGATTAATGGAACGAGTAATCGTCTTTACTTTCATAATATTAACTGTTTACTGTCATGACCTGACATTGCTATCAAGATTTGGTCTCTTGTAATGTATTTCCGAAAATAAATTTGAGTTCATTATGTTTACAGTTTTCTAAGGGTGAAGAAAGCTTCAGCTAACCCAACCGAACCTAGCCCAACCCAACCTAACATAACCTAATAATACCTTACTCAACTTATCTTTGCCTAACCACATCTGAACCAACCTAACCTAACCTTACCGAACATGACCCAACCTAACTTAAGGTGACCCAACTAAATATGACCTAACCTAACCAGACCTAACTCAACCTAACTTAACCTAACTAAATCACCCTCAATCCAAACTTACTGGATACAAACTAACATTTGCTAACCTAACCAGACCTGACTCAACCTAAACTAACTAACCAAATCTGACCCAATCTAACGTAACCAAACACAACCTAACCCAGCCTAACAAAACCTAACTCAACTAAACCTGACCCAACCTAACCCAACCTAACAAAACTTTATTAAATTTGACCCAATCTAACCCAACCTGGCAAAACCTAACTTAACCAAACCTGACCTAACCTAACTTAACCAAAGCCGACCTAACATAACCCACCTTCACCCAGCCTAACATAACCAGACCTGGTTCAACCATACCTGCATAACCAAATGTGGCCCAACCATATGTACCAAATTCAACCCAACCTAACAAAACCTAACCTAACCAAACCTAATCCAACTTAAACCCTAAGCTAAGCTAATCTAACTTAATCTAATGCAATGTAACATAACCTGACCCAAACCTAACTTAACCTAACCTAACCTAATCCAACCAAACCAAACCAAATCTGATCCACCCTAACGTAACCCAACCCAACCTAACCCAAACTGACCTAACCTAATCTAACCCAACCCAACCTCCCCCAAAATGACCTAAAAAACCTAACACAACCTAACCTAACTCATCCTGACCCAACGCAACCTAACTCGATCTGACCCAACCTAACTCTACATGACTAACTCTAACCTAACCTGACCTAACCAAATTATGCGTAAAGGCAAAGAAGGTAACTAGGATTGGAATAATATCCGATAATAAGGCACAGAAATAAGGTTATCATTTTCATAATTATTATTGGTATAATTTTGTTCATTTTCAACGGCCAATTTTGTATTGAAGGATCCTTTGCTTTCTATTATTCAACTCTAATTCTTTCTCGTATTTAGCTTTTCATTATTATTATTATTATTATTATTATTATTATTATTATTGTAATGATGATGATGATGATTATTATCATTATCATTATCATTATCATTATCGTTATCATTATCATCATCATCATTATTATTATTATTATTATTATTATTATTATTATTATTATTATTATTATTATCATACGAAAGTATAACTTGATAGTGTTGATAATTTTGGAACTAAACCGAATGGGAGGAAAGACCCTTTGAAAATGCTCTTAGTTAAAAAGATTTCGCAAATTAACATACAAGAAAAAAAAGCCATAGAAGAGAAACACTTGAAAGAGACGATTCAACAATGATAAGAGAAGACAAGAGAATATAAGGTCTCGTATATCTATTCAAATTTATATCATGTTATCATTCTTGAAAGCAGATACGCTTCATGGTTTTACAGAACCGTTTAATGTGTAATAATAATA
>NC_090756.1:41175842-41178342 GCF_036898095.1 Palaemon carinicauda | reverse complement strand
GTTGGAGGGTCCTGGTGTGGACCGTTGGTAAAAGTATTCAGCTCTTTTGAAAGTTCAGTTGAATAATCAAGGCTTTTTTAATTCTGTTCTTAACTGAGATGAATAAGCTGAATGATTCTCTCTCTCTCTCTCTCTCTCTCTCTCTCTCTCTCTCTCTCTCTCTCTCTCTCTCTCTCTCTCTCTCTCTCTCTCCTTAACAACAGCTGGATGTTTCGTAATGTTTGCATCCTAATTATGGCCAACTTTGCGAATTTACGGTTCCCAGTTTGTTACGAAAGGAGAGATAATGAAATTCCAACTGTTGTTTATAGTAAATTTCGATTTTGTCAATACGTAATATAGTTCAGCTAATTACCTTCAAAGAAGGAAATTATATTTAATTAAGTAGTCAACGGTATTTGGGAATGCTGTACACACACAAGAAAAACATACAAACTACAAACATGTAAAACAGTTATTAATTGTCACGTAATTCATATCTGTGAATCATATACACAAAATATTTCTTAGACACTGGAGGCAGTTTAATTTTATATATTTTTATATGTAATCAACCTAACCTAACGTAGCCTTTTTTATGATAAATTGCGTCTGTTCGATTTATAGAAAGAGTTTACAAGAGATGAGACAATATTTCTGGGAAATGAAAATAGACAACTTAAGACTTAACAACAGCCAGATTCTTTTCGTATTTCTTGCAATATTGAAGTAGTGTATAAGAATTGCCTGCTTTATTGATTAACTGCAGATCCGTGAAGTAATTTTACGTTAAAATATGTGATGATTAAATGATAGTTAGCGTTTGATGATTATTCAACGTCTATATTTCATGTTCCAAATAGTTATTTTAATGAAAACAGTTTATTCTATTGCTAAAACGTCTGTTTTTCATATTCATGCAAACATACCTGGTTCCTTACAAAACTCTTTTCTGACAAGGGTGCCTTATTTACATTTTCTTCAAGAATTTAAGGGAAAGATATTCATGTTAGTATCCCCTATACATTAACACTATCATTTTCTTTAATTCCCTAGAGTAAAGACTATCTGTTTTCTTAATTTTCGATGGTATCGTAAAGGGTTACTACACA
Organism: Palaemon carinicauda; assembly: GCF_036898095.1. Lineage (NCBI taxonomy): Eukaryota > Metazoa > Arthropoda > Malacostraca > Decapoda > Palaemonidae > Palaemon > Palaemon carinicauda. The sequence goes on along the minus strand of NC_090756.1, from coordinate 41,177,251 downwards.
GCTCTCAAAATTATATTCATCACATTTCTTTGTCTGCTGGTTTATATATTTACAAATTTTTATGTTATGGTTATGCTGAAAGATGCATTAAGTGTCAGACGATAACCAAACATGCCTAAAGCATTTCATAGTCGTTGTCGATGTCATTGCAGTCGTTGTCGTAGTTATGATAACAGTGATACAAGACATTAAGAAGGAAGATTTTTTTTCTTTAATGCAAAAGTGATAATAGCAATAGTAACTTTTCGAGATCGCCCATCGACTTGATTAGTATCCGAATGTAAACGACTGTAACGATACAAAATTTTTAAAATATTTACATATAATTATGTTAACTATTCCCAAACTGAAAAAAAGGTGAAAGTCAACAAGGTATTACTGATATACAAAGGCAAATTTAATAGAACAGGAGAGTATTGTAAATACGTATAAATGGGTATATTTTTTTCTTATCAAAGTTTTTCCTTTTCTATCGATGTAAGTCATTGATTTCCAATAGGTGTTGTCTCGGAAGATCGTTCGATGTCCCAGCCACAAAATCTTAAATCCTTCACCATCGGATATTCGAATTTTTCCGATAATCGTTTTATTATATCTGAAGAAAATGTCCTTGTATGGAATTAATTTTCAATCAATCGTACCTTTTCCTAACGCCTGGGAAGCGGGATGATTTGATTCTATATATAAATAAACCTTCTTATCCCAAAAGCATTTTCAGAAAAACCTGAACATACATAAATACATACATACGCGTCTTGAGGCACGCCCTCGAAAAAACAAGAGAAAAAAAACTTTTCTTGGGCCAAATCTTTCTGTCCCTGCTCATGTTCATGCCAAAGAGAGACTGCCGTCATGTGAAAGAGAAAGGCGCTGAGAAAAAGGTTGTAAGAGAGTCATTCGGGGAATGAAACAGTTCCCTTGGCAGAAATCAAAAGCAAAAAAGAGCTCTATCTGAATATGTTTGTCTCGGGATTATCTTACCTTTCTTGGAACCAACTTTAAATTCTCTCTCTCTCTCTCTCTCTCTCTCTCCTCTCTCTCTCTCTCTCTCTCTCTCTCTCTCTCTCTCGTTAAAAGTGTATTATGTAACTGAATATGGGAGCTTAGGAGCTCGGCCTTATTAATTTTAAGAAATTAATTGCACTTAGGTACATCTATTTATCTTGAGTCCGCACATAACCGTACAAGTTATTTAGCACTGGGATGAGTTATACATATATATATATATATATATATATATATATATATATATATATATATATATATATATATATATATATATATATATATATATATATATATATATATATATATATATATAATGTGTGTGTGTGTGTGTGTGTGTGTGTGTGTTTGTGTGTGTGTTTGTATATATATATATATATATATATATATATATATATATATAT
>NC_090756.1:41155500-41168000 GCF_036898095.1 Palaemon carinicauda | reverse complement strand
TGGCAGCACCTTGCAGTAATGTGGATATAATGGTCGTACTTATGGTATGAAGGCCAATAAGATATTAGGGAATGTTTGGGAGATTACATAGCACAAAGTTTTTTTCTACTTTAGAATAAGGCTATGAATGCTAATGCTACTGTGCTCTTTCGTAAAGAGATTTCTTAATTTTCATTTAGTATATATAAATAAGGAATTTTTTAAGCAATGTTTTTTTTTATGAAGTATAGATATGTATTACTGCCTAAAGCCTTTAAAACCTGCCCATAAGTGGCAGAGGCCAAGGACCATGATATTGCCCTAACAAACAAAACTATACCCTAGAGACTGACCATATATACCTATGATCAGCACTAAAACCCCCTCTCCACCCAAGCTAGGACCAAGGAGGGCCAGGCAATGGCTGCCGATGACTCATCAGGTAGACCTATGGGCTCCTCTAAACCCCCCATCCATAGCTCAAAAGGATTGAGAGGTGCCAGCGACCAAAGAAACTAACTACAGTAGTTTGAGTGGGTCTAGAACCCAAGTCTGGCGTTCACCAATTAGGGAGGTTACAAAATTATTATTATTATTATTATTATTATTATTATTATTATTATTATTATTATTATTATTATTATTATTATTATTATATCTAGTGCATATCTAATGAAAGGAAATTAATCCTTAGTAAAATATGAATAAATTTGTGTCTAATGTATGTTCATAAAATAATCAATTGTTCACTGCGATTAACTACTACAATAACAAAATGACTCCACCAACAATTTCATTCCCTCAAGATGACGGAGTACTGAGATCACAAAAATCAGAAATATATGAATCCATTTTAAACCCCAACGAATATCATCAATAAAGGCCATTGCCACAACATCATCGCTTCTGTGGGTCTGACCAATTACGGGACACCTTCACGCAAAAGGGACATAAGTCACATTTAGTACAGAGGCCACTCAGAGGACCCCGATTATTATGGTGTTCTTTCCTTTTATTATTCTCTTGTAATTTTCTTCATTTCATTCGATATTACAAAGGTTGATTATAGTTTCTTTTTCTTTTATTATTCTCTGATGATTTTCTAAATTTCCATCGATATTACAAAGGTTTACGTTACGTTTGCATATAACAGATTTATAGTCCTCCAAAACCTTACTTTCATTACTGTGCTTGAAATACTTTATTTTGATTATTCATTACTTTTCATATAGTTTATTTTTCCCTTATTTCATTTTCAGACTGGGCTATTTTTCCCTGTTGGGACCTTTGAACTCATATCATCCTTTTTTTCCAAATAGAGTTGTAGCTTTGCTAATAATAATAATAATAATAATAATAATAATAATAATAATAATAATAATAATAATAATAATAATAATAATAATAATAATAGGTAACTCCATTAAAGCAAATAATGTAGGTCTTAGAAAAAAAAAGTACCTTAAGCCTCATGTCTGTATTTTCAGAACGATCTAAACTTTTCATGGAGAGCCTTGGACTCTAGATTAAAGTCAAGACATTATTGTTTATTCCTTAAATCAATAAGAGTTTCTCTATCTATAGAGTAAATATGTTCTCACATTTACTCTGCTCGGTAAATATTTTCCAAACTCTGCTTTGAAAATATCCAACGAACAAAGAGTGACCTAAGAACTACATAAGAATTACCAAATACACCTTACTGGCCATCCCTGTGAAGCACAATGGAAGGGCCTCAGGTCGAACAGGTAGATCCTATTCTTCAGAGAAAGCAAGAGGAAGTCAGAGAGTAAGAAATTTATAAGCACCTTTAGTCTTGCCCTGAACAGTACCTGTCATTGAGAGGGCTAATGGGGCGCACAAAAGGTGTATTAGCGAGATAAATTTTTCTCAGATTTATGATATACTTTCAACGGTCGTTCTCATATGGACTGTAGGAGACCTTAGGTTGAGACTTCTTCTGTATAAGTGGTGTGGAAAAACGCTGACTAGCTGGAAACAGACAGAAAAAAACAGACAGAGGACAGGTACCAACGCTGACTGGCAGGAAATAGACATAGAGACAAAAACAGACTGAAAGGACAGGCACAAACAGTGGCAAGCAGGAAACATATAGACAGAAAGGACAGGCATAAACTCTGACAAGGATGAAACAGATAAACAGACAAAGACAGACAGAAAGGACAGGCACAAACGCTGATAAGCAGGAAATAGACAGACTAAACAGACTGAAAGGACCGGTAAAAAACACTGACAGGAAGGAAACAGACAGATATACAAAAGGACCTGCACTAACCAATTCTTAAGTGTAATCAAATAAGATTTAATTTGATAAACAATCCATCATTGTGGCAAAGGAGTCTGGGTCTCCATTGATCGACTTAAACCTGCGTACTTCCTGCAAGATGACCGGCCTACAGTGTGGCTCTCCAGAGCAGGGTACCCTATTTCATATGTGTCTTTTTAGGGGGTAGCTATGTACCGCACGTGTATCACACACGCTCGTACACTGTAACAGTATTTCTGTTTTTTTTTGTATATGATTGTTATCGTTCTCCCCTCTCACTGATAGCCCGTATGTTCATGAATCATTGTGTTTGAATATTTGTGCCGTTCTTGACTGGAACGGATTATATATATACTCATGCTCCGTAGGAATAAAGTTAGTTGCATTCCCCTAGTTTTTCAGTTATCACCTAACTGGAGATACACACTCTATAGATCTACCTGCAGAGTGATCCTCATCCAATGGCTGTCCTTCCCTGATCGTATCTTGGGCAGGTTACTTCATGATATTCTCAGTTATATTTTATGAAAATCTAATTTAAGATTACTTAAGCTATCATTTCATAATCAACTTTATGATTACTAGAATTATCACTATAAAACTTCACCACAGTGACGTTATTAGGTTCTTACGTTTAGTTATCCCCTTAATAATTATTATTTTTGCTAATGATATTCTTCTTTATAACTTCATGGAATTTTAAAAGGATATCTATTTGATATCTCAAATATTTATTTGTAAATTTTTGGTTTTGGAAATAATATTCATATACACCTCAATTCAGAAGCACATATGTCTCGAATCAAATCTAGGAGGACACTCCAAAATCATACCATTGTTCTCTAGTCTTGGGTAGTGCCATAGCCTCTGTACCATGGCCTTCCACGGTCTTGGGTTACAGTTTTCTTGCTTAAGGGTGAACTTGGGCACGCTGTTCTGTCTCGTTTATCTTCCTCTTGTTTTGTTGGAGATATTATAGTTTATATAGGAAATATCTATTTTAGTGTTGTTGCTCTTCTTAAAATATTTTATCTTTCCTTGTTTCCTTTCCTTTCTGGGCTATGTAGCTTGTTGGAGTCCCTGGGCTTATAGCATCCTGCTTTTTCCCACTAAGGTTGTATATTACCAAGCAATTATAATAATAATAATGATAATAATAATAATAATAATAATAATAATAAGAATAATAATATGTATATATATATATATATATATATATATATATATATATATATATATATATATATATATATATATATATATATATATACATATATATATATATGTATATATATATATATATATATATATATATATATATATATATATATATATATATATATATATATATATATATATATATATATATATATATATATATATATATATATATATATATATATATTAACGTTTTCATGTAATAGCATTAACCCAATCTCATTTTGCATTACTTTTCAAATATAATAAACAAAAAAACGAGAAGTCAGACAAATTATGAAAATGCGTTTAACGTAGGACCAGAAAACCATTCCTTCCCAAGTTTGGGAGGGAGGAATTTTCATATCCACATTATAAGCAAAACTTCCCCCCCCCCCCCCCTCCCAACAGAGTCATGAGAATAAATCAGGACCAGCAAATACCATGGGTTTATTTCTGGTAATGACTCCATGACTCCAACCCCCCCCCCCCCCTGGAGTCAAGCCACCAGAAATGCCTTTAAATTGCTGATTGACTAAATTTGTAATGCACCTGTATTTCATACTCTTATACATTGCAATACGATTGTTCTATCTCTCTCTCTCTCTCTCTCTCTCTCTCTCTCTCTCTCTCTCTCTCTCTCTCTCTCCAACTGGTGAATGGAAATCCAGTTTAAGCTTGCCGTTGCATGTTTCACATTGTTAAAGTTTTTATTGCCACTGTTATCCTCACCCGTTTGCATACAAGCTTGTTATATCACATTAATAAACCAGTCTTGTCAAGCACGCCTTTTTGGCAATACCAAATCGCTGCTTGTCAGAATTTTCACTCCGTCAGTAAGTGGTTCAAAAGTACCAGTTCTTCTTGAATAAATCCTTCAACACAAACGATTTTCACCACGAAAACAACTGGCCCCAATAGGCAATAGTTCAAACCCATATTATCTCGTCTTTCTTCTTCTTGCAGTTTCTTGTTGTCCGAACTATCCGAGTGGAGGATTTGTGCGAGCAATAAAGACGTAAGTCTCACCTAATTGACGTTTGAAATGGCGCTATGATTCTCGATCCAGACATTCCGGAGTCTTCCTCGGGGAACTGAAAAGGATTGTCCGTCTGATGAACAGGATGTTATGAAAGATTCAATCAATATTCGTTTGGTAACAGTTTGACTGTAGTCTTTATTTTAGAAAGATTATGGTGGAGGTAGTGTTTATGGTATGATTTGGAGAGAGAGAGAGAGAGAGAGAGAGAGAGAGAGAGAGAGAGAGAGAGAGAGAGAGAGAGAGAGAGTGTATGGAGAAAATTGTGTATACCTTTCGTAAAATACATTAACTCGAACTTGTGTAAACATCCTATAATTATATCATGTCTACGTTCCAAACAGAATAAAGAAATATAAGAATTAAGCAACGAAAACTACCAATCTCTTTTGTTGGTAAAACAATCCATGGAAAAGTTAATCGATATAAAAAAAGAAAGAAGTGGCCGCCTTTTGGTTATTGCTTTCATTTTAGAACACAGTTTTGTCATCGGCTGTCTTTTCTTCCCTAATCAACCTGGACCACCCCGGGTACTAGTACTGACGGTCCTGGGGTAATCCTTGTTATTCCTAAATAATCCTTAGCATTACCGAGTTAGGTTTGACCTTAGCATGAGAGGTCGCCGACTCTTTGCTCATCACTTTAGCAACAGCCAATTGAATTTCATAGAATGAAAATAAAAGATGATCATATGATGGTGAATTCAAAGGTATATAATATGGAAAAATATCTTTCGTAAAAATTGGTGAATTGTGTTCCTAATGATTCAGATGAAATACTCCACCACTTTTATTCAAAAGACCCGGTAGTCTTTGCAACAGTATTTATGTTATAAATATAGAAATCCCATCTAACAGATTTTTCTAGAAGACAGAGAATATATTCTCACCCTTTGTTAACTAATTCCTTTATTTTTTCTCCCCTTCATTGATGTGCCAAACATTTCCCATAATATAACAAGCATGTGAGACCAAGACCACAAGCGAGAAACTGGAATGTGGGGTAAGAAAATGAAAAAGCTATCACTATAAGATAAAAACACCCAATTCGCTTATAGATCGTATAAAAGTTTCATGTTAATCTAAACTGACACTTTCAAAGGAAAGAGAAACATTTGGGATGAAAAAGAAAATGTGAAGACGCAATTTAACATAACATGAGTCCTGTATCCTTTCCTTTTTTTTTCGGGGGGGGGGGGGATGAATTTATCTCTGTGTAGCCCAACGTCTATGTGCAGCCCATAATCCTTGGCCATTAAATGTGGTAATGGTATTTACAGTGAGGCATCGTTTGCTAAGCTAACTTGGTAAAGGGGGAGGGGAGGAGCCGCTCTCCTTACCTTGGATCTGAAGGGGATTTGATCCAATTAGTTTTACCCTTTATCTCTGAGGACAATTACTGCTTATAGCATAGTATTCTGTTCTTGCATGGGTGGGATTCTGGGAAGGGGGTAGGAATGTTGGAAGTGCAAAGGCTCTCTTGATTGATGGATATTTAATACCGGTAGAAATGTTGTTTCTTGGAAACCCGTTATTACCTGTTATATTGTCGAGGCATTAACAAGTGCATTTGTCTCGTTATTTTAAATCTTTTGTGATATTAGATTTGAAAATTAGCTTTTCTATTATCATTTATCGATATGACAAACATAACAATGTTTAGTTATATGAATGATTGACCTAACAAGCATCTAAATTACTTTGCAAATTTTTGGAAAGGAAAAAAGTACCAATTACGAACTACAAGATTAAATCTATTCTATTCTGTGCATTCACTCACGCACGATCTCTATATCTCACATTATCTTGCCGTTTTTCATTTGCTTAATTACCTCTTTTTCTTTTACAAGTATCTAAATGGTTAGAACCTTTTTTATCATTATAAGCATATATAATTTTTCCAGTCACTGTTGTACTTTTTCTTTCAATATCCATTTTTTTTTATTTTCTCCTTCTCATCGACCACTTTCTAATTCTGTTTACACTTCATTTTTTATTTATATTATTTTCAAGTTATTTTCCAGATGTATTGTCCAATTCTAAACCAGAGTAACACGTGTTTCCTTCCTTAGTTCATCCTCTTTTTATATAATTTCTGTTTCCTAACTGCAGTCTGTCACAAACTTTTTATATTCAGCTACTTCAGTAAGTCTTCTGACTTGAAACTCAATTGTCAAATTGAAGTTAATTGTTACAGAAAGACTAACTTCTTCTTGACTTACTTTTCTTAATTTTCTCATCTTATTGGTGTCTTTAGTCAGTTCCCCTCGAAAATATGGTTATATATTTCTTTTCATTTTCCATTGAAAAGAGTTCCACTAAACTCTTCCTTACGTTATCTATAGTACTGTTATCTGAGGTAATTTTTATTCGATCTCGTTTCAATTTCTTATGATTTTACGAACGTTTGATCATTATTTTGTAGCTTGTAAGTACACAATATATTACCTAATTGAAAACGGGCTTTGGCTGGCATTCACTAATATGAACCATATCAGGTCAGACATTTCTTTTCATTAATATATCCTTCTTCCTTTTGTTTCCAATTGATATCTATAATGAAGAGGTTCTGTTTTAATTTCAGCAAACTTAATGCAGATACCTGTTAATTATACGATATATATATACATACACACACACACACACACACACACACACACACACATATATATATATATATATATATATATATATATATATATATATATATATATATATATATATATATATATATATAATCATCAACCGTTACTAGTCGTCTGCAAAACAAAGGCCTCAGACATGTCCTTCAACTTGCGTTTGTTTATGGTCTTTCTCTGCCAGTCCACATCTGCAAGCTTCCTTAGCTCGTTAATCCATCGTGCTCTCTTCTTTTCTCTGCTTCTTTTTCAGTCCCTGGGGACCCATTCTGTTATTTTTAATGTCCATCTATTTGATGTCATTCTCACTAAATGTGGAATGTCCATTCCTTTTTCTTATAAGTTTTAAGAATATCCCATAGTTTAGTTTGTTCTCGTATCCATGTTGCTCTTTTTCTGTTTCTTAGTGATATTCCCATCATTATTCTTTACATACCTTTTTTAGTTGTAAATGCTGATGTTTTAAGGCTTTATTAACACTCCAAGGTTCTGATGTACAAGTTATTATTGGTAGGACCATCTCATTAAATACATTTCTTTTTATAGAAAGTGGCATTTCACTATTCATTATCTGATTTTTTTACCAAATGCTCTACACTCCCATGCTTATCCTTCTTTTGATTTCGGTATTGTGTCCTGGGGATACAACTCTTATTTGTTTTTTCTTTGCATTTTCATTGAGCATTATCTTAGTTTTACTCATATTAATTTTCAGTCGTACATTTATGCTTTCCCTATTCAAATCTTCTGTCATGTTTTGTAATTCCCCCCATAATTCATTAAACAAAACTATATCATGTGCAAATTCTAATTTGCTAAGTGTTCCCTGTATCCCTGTCTAACCCCTTTCTCAATCGAAATTTTCTCATTATCTTTATGTAGCTTTGTGATATGATTTTATTCCTATATAGGTATCTTCAAGTGTTTAAGCCTGCCTGCTTTCTTGGTTGATTAAAGTCGAGCTCTCGTTTTATTCCACCTAATGTGATCTTTGTAAATATTTTATATACTACGGAGAGTGAACATTTTGGGCGGTAATTTTTCAGGTCTTTTGTGTCTCTCTTTATGTGAATTAGTATAGTAACAGAGTTTATTTTTCCAAATGTATATATAGAGGATTCATGCAGACATTTGGTGTAGAGTTTAGATTTATTGCTATGATATCTCCTCTATTTATCATTAAATCAATAGTTAGGTCATCCTATCCTGCTGCTTTGCCTCTTCTTCATTAGTTAAATTCACAACGAACCCCGATAAACTCCTCCTTCTACCCCCATTAAATCTCCTCCGTCAGTAGTGAGAAGCCCTGGCTACCTCCTGAAGGACTTCATGCAAGGCGTTTATTCCCCTCAAAGAACTCCCAAGGAATCTCTCGAGACGTATTTGGGATGTCCTTCGTAGGTTCATGGCGGAAACCAGGACTTAATTACCTCCCAGGATGTTCGAGGGTGGGCGCTGCCCGGGAATGGGGGGGGGGGGGGGGGCAGGCGGTTGGAGTCTGTAGGTAGGGGTGGTTTGTTTTGTGCTGGTCTTCATGAGTAACAAATGTTTTAGTAAACGTTTGGATAATGGGACTTCCCCTTTAAGTCCTGTTCTTGCTAGCTTTAAGGCCCATACCTATGATTATTTTTTTAATATACATGCAAAGAATACTTTTGTTTTTACGTATATATATCTGCAGAGAATTATGCAAACACACAAACATCTTTTTCCTAGCATAATAGAGAGAGAGAGAGAGAGAGAGAGGAGAGAGAGAGAGAGAGAGAGAGAGAGAGTTGTTGTCATTTTTTTCTATACGGATTAATCAAAACAACATAGTGAAAATAAGTGGCATTCATATCTCAGGAACCAAAAACAATTAAGTGTTCTTGGGCTCGTTAGAAAGGACTAAAAAAGCTTCTTTTTATATATAACCTCTGACCCAACTCTTAGCCACATTTTCGGGACAAAGAACCATTATCAGCATTTAAGTGTTATATATATATATATATATACTATACACACACGCACACACACACACACACATATATATATATATATATATAAATGTGTACATATATATATATATATATATATATTCATATATATATATATATATATACTATACACACACGCACACACACACACACACACACATATATATATATATATATACATATATATATATATATAAATGTGTACATATATATATATATATATATATACATATACATATATATATATACATTTATATATATACTCATATAGTATATATATATATATATATGTATGTATTTATATATATATATATATATATATGTATATATATATATATATATGTATGTATACTCGTATACTATATACATACACAAAAACACACACACACACACACACACACACATATATATATATATATATATACATATATATATATATATATATATGTATACTCGTATACTATATACATACATACACACACACACATATATATATATATATGTGTGTGTGTGTGTGTGTGTGTCTCATTTCAACAGAAAATGAGACATCTGAACGTAGGTTTTTTTTCACTTTATTATAAAAGTGTTTGTGAGTACACTTTACACAGCCCGAAACTCTCAGACGAGTACCTACTTGTCATTATCATCGCTCGAGAGGTACTGCTTATCCTTTGGCAAAGTAAATGAAATGTTGCTCTCTCAATATGTTAAATTGTTAGATTTTGTGTATATCTCCACTCTGATGGAATTATAGTGTCACCAATACGTTTTTAACACGTCACGTTACAGACTTAAGACACGTGACCTATAACACAATTCACTGTTCGCGCACCACATTCTATGAATGTCATATTATTCTTGAAAAGGCCATTAATCTCACTGTATAAAAAAAATACTTCTACATGTTTTGCATACAAAGATTGTGACATAAATATATATATATATATATATATATATGTATATATATATATATATATATACAAATATATATATACATATATATATATATATATATATGTATATATATATATATATATATATGTATGTATATATTCCTGTTACGCTGAATGGCATCTACTTGGAGAACAATAATCTCTCACAAAAATTTCTAAACATACATATTGTAATTAGGAAAGGGGCAGGGCCTGGGAAGTGTTGAAACTGTATATTTGTGTGCGTATATTCAAGGGCCTGGCAAGGCCCACGACCTGAAAATAACTTAATCTCTCTTCCTTTCCTTCGGGTCTTGCTGTACGGTCCTATATTAGCAAATAAAAAAAATAAAACATAAACTATAAACCATATATGTCTTAGTAACCACAAGGAGTTAAAATGTGTTCTCGGGGTCGTTGGAGAGGTTTCGAGGTTCCCCGAACTATAAGGGGTGTGGCGCTAGGTGAACTCTTCCCTATAAGGGGTTGGGACACGAAAACTGTAAAATAAAGGGTAATAAGCGTATCTCAGAGAGTTAAGAGATGTTCTTGAACTCCTTGGAAAGATCTCGAGGCCCTGAGATGTATAGGGGTGTGAGGATGGGCCTATGCTTCCCTATAAGGGGTAGTGAAGCGAGAACTACAAATTACGGGGTATGCATATCTCAGTAGCCACAGGGAGTTAAGAGGTGTTCTTGGCTTTGTTGGAAAGGTCTCGAGGTTCTCTGTATAGCGGTGGGGAAGATCAGTGCTCTACCTCAAGGTATAAGGGACAGTACTCGAAAATAAAGGGTATGCGTATCTCAGGAACTACAAACAATTAAGAGGTGTTCATGGGATCTTTGGAAAGGCTCGTTGTATATAGCACCCTCCCCAACTCTTTGCCACCTTTTCGGGGCGGTGATCTCTAAACAGTTTCTAACCTTCCTTTTAACGGGTCTCGTAAACTAGTCAATAAAAATAGTGAGTCGAAAGCATTACAAAGAGAAAATTAATGGGAAGAGAAGAATGGGATTTTGGGCTGAGAATAATGACAGATGATCTTCACTTACCATAATTACATGATCTGCCTTATTTGTTTACTCATAGGTGCAATGGCATTTTTTTTCCAACATGCATTCTCGTATACTGCATTTGTTAATTGAATTCACTATCATGAAAGTATGAATTGAAATATTTCCAAATATAACAAAGTAGGTTTTTATCAAAGAAAAATTCTGGAAAATATAATTGTAAAATTTAACATTTCACGAAGTTTCCGAAGAGACCAAAATTGTGTTAGTTGGCAAAGCCTCTTCGCAGTGACTTCATTTTCTAACACATCTGTAGTTTTACTCTCTCTCTCTCTCTCTCTCTCTCTCTCTCTCTCTCTCTCACAGACACACACACTCACACTCACGTACCCCCTTTGGTATAAAAATGCGACATTGCATTGTCCTGCACTGTTAAAAAAAAAATCAGTAATTTTTATCGGAATTTCTCCGTGAAAATATACGGTTCTCAGCCGTATTCCAGCAATACAGGCAACCGTAATTTTTACCATAATTTGTCATTAAGTTTTACGGGTTCGTGACCATTATATCACTCCTAAGGTCAAAATATATACGGTAAATGCCTGGCAAAATTTATTCCAGGATTTTTACCGTTTTTTTTTTTTTATATTGGCTGCAAATTTTTCAACATTCCATTGACCTGAGGTTGATTCTCTGCTGGCTCTTTCCCTCCTCTTGGACGAGATCTCCTCTGCTGCTGCTTGTTGGTGCTTCTTATACCAACTGCAACATCCCCAAGCACACACCTTCCTAATGCCTCAAACAATTGTTCGAAATCCCCTCAACAATCTCGTCCAGCAACACTTTCCGGACACAGTTTCCTCCAGGCAAAATGGAGGATTTTCTAGGCGACCTCTTCCAAGGCTTCATCAATCATTTGTAGGCAGTTGAGGATGTGGAAAGTTTCCTTTTTTTTTTTCTCTTTTTTTTTTCATTCTCTGATGGTGAAAATCGTTCATTGTTGTGGCTCGAAGCATAGTTGGGATACTGCCTTCGTGTTACAGCCTTTTGGAATTTGACCTCAATTGTTGGTCCATTGGTTTGGAGAATTGGAGTTATGTTACTCTAATGAATTTTCATTTTTCCATTTAGGTCATTTTCAAAGCCTGGGGGGATGGGCAGAATCATTGTCCATAAGCAAAGAGGTTTGGTTAACTTCTACTTTATATATTTTCACCAAACTCTTGTTTCTTATATACTAAATATGTACTTAAATATCTGACATTAAAATTATTTTATTTAAAAAAGAATTGATTTGTTTATTACTTGGGTCTGTAATCGAGTCCTATTTTGATGCTGGAGGGCAACAACAACAACAATAACAACAACAACAACAACAACAAAAACAACAACAACAACAATAATGATAATAATAATAATAATAATAATAATAATAATAA
>NC_090756.1:41146776-41151776 GCF_036898095.1 Palaemon carinicauda | reverse complement strand
GCTCTCAATTTTTGTTATTGTCCCTAATTACATTAATGTAAGATTCCTGTCCAGTATCTCACTGAGGTCACTGGGACGGAGTCGAAACAGAGCCTAAGAGTGAAAAGGACTATAGACCTGACAAAGCTAGAGTAGGCCATACATTACTTTTATTTTCCCGTGGGGAGCTCTCCGGCCTCTGGACAGAGTAAAATTTCCTCCTTTTGTATTTAAGAGTGACGGTTAGTAAACTGCGGCAGTGAAGTTATTAGCAGGATGTTTGTGCCCGGACTGTAAGTGCTCATTATCCTCACCTGTTAATCTTTGTGTAACTGACGTAGGGAGACTTTCCTGGACTAAGTTCCCAGTCAAACCGGCTACAATCATAGGTGGAAAAGTAGGGTGCTATAAGTCCAAGGAATCTAACAGGCTAAATAGCCCAGTAATGAAAGGAAATATGGAAAAACTTCAGGAGAAGTTTGAGAACAATTTTAACATCAAAATAAATCGCTCATATATGACTATAAAAACCTGAAAATAACAAGAGGATAAAAATTTAAATAAAAAAAAGGGAAGAGAAACAAGAATGAATAGTGTGTCCGAGTGTACCCACAAGCAAGAGATATCTAAGCCAAGAGAGTGGAAGACCAGGGTACAGAGGCTATGGTACTACTCAAGACCAGAGAACAATGGTTTGATTTTGGAGTGTCCTCCCACCTTAAAAGCTGCTTACCAAAGCTAAAGAGTATCCTCTACCCATATCAAGAGGAACTTAGCCATTGAACAATTACAGTGCAGGTATATATATATATATATATATATACACATATATTTACATATATATATATATATATTCATATATATAAGATATGTATATATATATATATATACATGCGTGTATATATATATATATATATATTTGTTTGTATATATATGCTTGTGTATATATATATAATATATATATTATATATATATATACATATATTTTTTATATTAACAGACACACACACACACACACACATATATATATATATATATATATATTTATATATATATACATATACACATATATATGTACATATATATATATATATATACATATACACATATAAATGTACAAAAATCTATATATACATATATATATATATATATATATGTGTGTGTGTGTGTGTGTGTATACACAAACACACAGAAACACACACACACACAGACACAGACACACACACACATATATATATATATATATATGTGTGTGTGTGTGTGTGTGTGTGTGTGTGTTTGTGTGTATTTGGATCTTGATAACATATTAACTCAAAATTATTCTGAAACCATTGATAATAATTATTTTTCAAATCTCCAAAAATATAGGTTTGTAACTCTTAAAAAGAAAATGTCTAGATAAGTACATGAAAGTAATCACATTTGTAACCTATTTGCCAATAAACTCGATTTAATATCTTGATGGTTTCTATGATTATAAACATTTTTTATTTAGAAAATATGCATATCGATAGATACGCAATTATAGGAATATTAATGCTAGTATTCTTTTGGGGCGTGTCCAAATATTTGTTTGCTTGCATAAAAATCTGGAAAAGTCAAATGTCAGAAAAGTAGTTCGTGATATTCCTACCTTTTCATTATATAGCCAACTGAATTTAGTCTGTATTTAATGTAAATTTTTCTATCTTCACATCATGGTATGCATATCAATATTAGGACAATCAAATAATGTCTTCATTAGCAAAAAATTATTGTTTCCACGTCCCAACACTGTTCCAACATTCCTGTCAAAGACTATATAAAGAAGGAAGCCTAATAGCACTCAAATGAGTGTGATATGGAAAGATGCCAGATACTCCCATCCGAAACGAATGGTTCCATCTATTAAGTGAGCAGTTAAACATTCAGAGCCGTTCTTAAGTTTTAGATAACTAAATTGTAATTTTACAAATAGGTACATTTATAGATTAAGAATACACATCCTTATTTTTATCAGTTTGTTTTTTTCAGAAACTTAATAGCTATTTCTCTTATAATTTAGTTGATTTTCTTCCAATTTCAAGTATTGTATATTACAATAATTTTTTATATATTCTATATAATATCACGTTCGAATAAAGCAAAACATACTGTATATCTGATTTGTTAAACTTAGTCATATGTGATGTATAGGCATACATTTGATTACTGTTTGTAGGCCATTGTAGAATTATATTAGGTGAATCTAAAACACAATTGTTTTTTTTTATTGAAACGGAAATGTATGATGCACTCATGTATACTTTTTATTAATGTAAACTAATAAATGTATAGATATGAAAACAAAGGGAATAAAATAACTCACTAAATTGAATCACACATAAAAATAATCAAAAGGGAATGGAAATAAAAGTGAGGTAGCATACAAGCCAACCTAAAATGAAAGTTGAATTATGTCAAAGGAACTTTATTAAATTATACGTAAGAAAAAATAACAGTAAATAATATTGTACATACAAAAATTGTAAACCGAAATAAAGACATACAAGCAAGCTAAAATTGCGCCATGAATTACATGCAAATAAACTCTAATGTAATTATGATTATGATAAAATGTAATACTAAAAAAAAAGGATTGCCTCAGGAATTGAATACATCGTCCAAACATAAGACAAAGCAAGTATGCAAATATAGAAAGCACAGACAGTAAACACTCATTCAATATACATAAAAATACAAATACAAACAAATACTGTAAAATGTTAGTCTTTATTTGGGAAATAGGAAAAATAAGAAGACAAGAAACATTAACAAAATAATATGTTGAAGCAGTATACTCCAGAAATGCCACTCGGGTGTGCAAATATGCTGAAATATTCATGCACTTATTAGTTAAATCAAAGTTAAATATAATATATACCACTAAACATGTTCCTAACGCCAAATATGTCAGGTTCTGAGAAATATATTATTTCAATAGCTTTGTGACCAAATAAAAACGTTTGAGAAAATTGTATTGCGGATGCCTAGCCTTAATCTTATATCCAATATCATTGGGGCTTACTCATTAGTAGCACATATTTCATGTATTACAATTTTAGTACTCACCGTTCTTTGTCCTTAGGGAACCTGTGAAACACCTAATGAGGATCGGTTTCTTTTTGTTTATTGCAAAAAAACACACTGTGTGACTTATTCACTGTCGGCGCCATGATTTCGTTTGTGTCAACTGTCAAATTCTGAATATAAACCAACAGACGACGAACGATATACCTACAACGCCATCTAAATACTGAGCGGTCAAACAATTGTATTAACTTTGGAGTATCCAACTAGTGTGTCAACATTCACATTTTGAGCCTTCCTATCTTCCTTCAGTATATAGTCTTTGGTTTACATCCTAAAAGAGGTTCCAACAATGTTCAGCCAAATTGAACGATTTGTTTCACTTATATATTCCCAAATCTCAATCATCTTGACTATAATAATTCAATAAAATTTTAGTTGAACCGATGGAATAGAATGGAAGTAAAATTACAAGTGATGAAGTTAATAGTAGTAGAATAATATTATTGAGAAATAAATAGAAGTTTGAAAGGAGAGAGAGAGAGAGAGAGAGAGAGAGAGAGAGAGAGAGAGAGAGAGATTATTCGAGGGGTTATATGAAGTTTGACGTAGACCTATAGACCATGAAGAACATATGCCTTCTTTTTTAATATCATTAACCAGTCATAACTAGACCATTCATAACCCAAGCTACTTCTGGACAAAAGGAATAAGAGCAGTATGTGTTTTGTCCACCATAATAAAAGGTTTAGGCCTAGTCCTTAATGATTATTATGTTGCGAAATGAAAAGAACATACTGTGGGTTGCTGAGAGAGAGAGAGAGAGAGAGAGAGAGAGAGAGAGATTAAGAAGTAAACTTGTACAAAAGTCTTTTATCATCGACTTCGCTTTAGCGTCATGTTCATTACATTGTTCTAAGGTATCTTGACTGATTCACAATAACCAATATGGTAAATCAAAATTAAAACGTCAGTACAATCTGGATATATATCTGTGGGAATATACTTTGGAAACACAGATTATTGCATTTTTGCATTTTTTGGCTGGAAGAATATCTATATTTCATGTTAAAATATTATTTATAATGAAAACCATTCGTTTTAATGCTATGATGTCCTTTTTCGTACTTACGTAAGTGGACCCGGTCACTTACGCAAGTATCCTTTAGCATGAGATATATCTCCATGGTCTCTAAAGTAGCAGGTCAACCCACGCTCAGTAAATTGGGATTAACTGGGATTAGAAGGGTTAACGTTAAGTGAGGGTAAGCTTTGTGACGTCACGGAGCACCATTGGCCGGCGAAAGAGTACCATTCAGCATTAGCTTGCTTTGCAAAAGTTCAGTATCTTCATTATCCCGTTGAAAATAGCATTGCTATTTCAGAAAAAATAATATTATAAGATATTTTGATGACTAGATTTCGTTACAAAATACTTCCTGTAAGAAGGTTTTTAAGGACAATGGTTTAATAAGTCGCATACCAGGAGAGAACAAATATTATACAAATCCTTTATGGAAATATTGTTTCACCAAATGTACAAATAAGCAACCTGCATGCATGTTTAGATACATTTTTACACTAATCTTTTACTAATGACTCAAAACAAAATTTTAGAAATGTCTAGTCTAATAAAGTTGTACAAACACATTATAGAAATAAGTAATCATGATTATTACATTTTACAACCATTTAACTTTAATAATAATTTTACTTGCGGAAGTTATTTCTTTTGATTAATATCATTATTCTAAAAATATTTCGACAACGAACAAAATAAGTGACTAAAAATGGCAATCCCATTACATTTGGAATATCTAATGCTAATTTTTTGCTACTCTGTTCCCATGTTTGTCCTTTTTCCTCATGATAACTTTCATTTTTTTTTTTAATATTCTTTATCAGATCAGTAATTTATTTTAAGGGCTTCACTAATTCATAATTTTCTCTGCTAATTATATCTGTCCATAAAT
>NC_090756.1:41141776-41144276 GCF_036898095.1 Palaemon carinicauda | reverse complement strand
ATTATATATCCCGACGTTTCGTGATCGTCATTATCACATCTTCCAGGGCTACAAATAAGAAGTACATATATAACATTAAGAAACAGTTATAAAAAATATACAAATATAAAAAATATAAAAAGTAAAAATTAGTAAGAAAAACTAAAATTCAAGTAAAAATATACATAAAACAGAAGTGGAACCAACCTCGCAGAAGCGCATATAAAAACTGAGTGGCATCAACAATTACAGAACAAAACAAAGAAATCTATGACAAGTACAATTGAGTGGAGGAAGTTTGGGCGTTTAACGACGGAACCAGTGTTTCAATAAAAATTGACTCCAGAATAGGCAAGTCATGGTAATTAGATACCTGTCCTATAATGCTAAAATCTTTATTGTCTACATTTATTTTGCAAATTTTAGTATGATTGCGAATATTTGAATGTTCTGGGTTGGATATTCTGCAACCTGTTCGAAAACTAACACCTCTATGAGAGTCAATTCTGACCTTCAACAACCTCTTGGTAGATCCTACGTAGGTCCCAGAGTTACACTTTGGGCAAATATATCGATACACTACACCAGAGGACATCAAAGGGCTCAATCGATCCTTCAAATGAAAAATCGAGCCAACTGTGAGAGGATTCTTAGGAATTAAATTTACTACAACAGCTGGAAAATGTTGTATGATTTTAGTACACTTCTGTCTAAAGGAATCATCATGGATAAAAGGAAAGCTCGCATAAAATTTGAGTTTGGGTACTGTTGTTACTTATTGAGTCTGAGCCAATTTATTATTTAATAATTTGTTAAGATGCTTAAAAAATAATTTAGTCGGGAAACAGTTTTTCTTAAAATAATCACATAAATAAAGTACTTCTATATGAAAACATTCCCAACTAGAAGTAAGTAGGAATGCTCTGTGGAGAAGAGTAAATATAGAGTTTAATTTAAAATTATAAAAACAAGAGCTATAAAAATTCGAACCTAATCCAGTAAAAGTCTTTTTTCTAAAAACCGTGGTATTAAAACCTTCTCTCTCTCTAGATATTAACACATCTAAAAAATGTAATTCATTTCCTTCCTCCTTTTCTATTGTGAACCTTATATTATTGTGCTTTGAATTAGCAAAATCCACGAAGGAGTCAGCACAGAATTTCTGAATAAAGCGAAGGTGTCATCAACATATCTGACATAAAAAAGTGGATGTTATCTCAAAGGGCAATTTTCGAGCATGGGAGCACATAAAAATGTTAGCAAAAGTGGGTCCCAGAGGGGAACCCATAGCCATACCATCCACTTGTTTATACAACTTGCCATTAAAAACAAAGGCGGTGTCCAGCACCGCCAACTCCAAAAGTTTTTTAAAAGACGTGCGATTAAAAGAATTAAAAGTGGCATTAGGTTCTAGAAATAATTTGTTTAAAATAATATCCATCGTTTCTTCCACAGGTATGTTAGTAAATAATGACTCAACATCCAAACTAGTCATGAAAAGATCAGTATCCTGAGATACTCAGAGTTGGCTCAATTTTTCATCTTAAGGATCGATTGAGCCCTTTGATGTCCTCTGGTGTAGTTTATCAATATATTTGCCCAAAGTGTAACTCTGGGACCTACGTTGGATCTACCAAGAGGTTGTTGAAGGTCAGAATTGATTCTCATAGAGGTGTTAGTTTTCGAACAGGTTGCAGAATATCCAACCCAGAACATTCAAATATTCAGATCATACTGAAATGTGTAAATAGATATTGACAATAAAGATTTTAACATTATAGGGCAAGTATCTAATTCCCACGGCTTGCCGATTCTGGAGTCAATTTTGATTAAAACACTGGTTCCATCGTTAAACATCCAAGCTTCCTCCATTCAATTGTACTTGTCATAGGTTTCTTTGTTTTGTTCTGTAGTTGGTAATGCCATTCAGTTTCTATTTGCACTAATGCAAGGCTGATTCCACTTCTGTTTTATGAATATTTTTACTTAAATTTTTATTTTTTTAACCAATTTTCAATATATATATATGTATATATATATATATATATATATATATGTGTGTGTGTGTGTGTGTGTGTGTATATTGCTGTTTCTTAATGTTATATATTACTTCCTATTTGCAGCCCTGGAATATGTGATAATGACGATCACGAAACGTCGGGATTTTTAATAAATGGATATTTAGAACTACCTATTTCCCTGTCCTTTTTGAGAATGTAAGATACTGGCTGCCGCCACCTTCTCTGATATATATATATATATATATATAGGTGTATATATATGTATATATATATATATATATATATATATAAGACAAGAAAGATTTTCTGATTAAAATTTTAATTAAGAAAAATTCTCTCTCTCTCTCTCTCTCTCTCTCTCTCTCTCTCTCTCTCTCTCAAAAAAAAAAAAACCAATGAAGATTTTCTGATTAAAATTTTAATTAAGAAAATTCTCTCTCTCTCTCTCTCTCTCTCTCTCTCTCTCCTCTCTCTCTCTCTCTCTCTAAAAAAAACAATGA
>NC_090756.1:41131776-41136776 GCF_036898095.1 Palaemon carinicauda | reverse complement strand
AAAATTTCTATTATTGCATTAGACACACCACGTCTGGGTTATTCAATTTCTTCATTTCGTTTTTATGAAAATTCAGCATGCGCTAAGTGGACTAGAACTTAAATGTCTAAACGGTTCCCGATTTAGAAAAGGAGAGAGAGAGAGAGAGAGAGAGAGAGAGAGAGAGAGAGAGAGAGAGAGAGAGAATCTCTCCAATAGTGTCAGGCTAGATTCTGCGCTAACTGTTCCAGATATAAAATATTTACACTGGCCAGATTAAGAGAGAGAGAGAGAGAGAGAGAGAGAGAGAGAGAGAGAGAGAGAGAGAGATATTTAATAAATTAGTCTTACCAATAATATCCGAAAAAAAATTTTAAGGGTTTTTTGTTGAGCTTGGCTCGAACTGAGTTACTAAAAAAGCCATTACTGTTATTATATTTGTACAATTTAATGCAACATATTATCAGGGATAATTAATATAAATTTCATTCACTTAATCTCTCATATTTACTCTTTTTTGCTGTAAATAATTTTAATCAGATATTTATCCACGTTAACATCTCAATAGAAACCTCTGTTGGGAAGTATTTCGATGTGGGTGTCGCGCCACCTTACAAGAAAGCGTACCACAAATCGCAACAGCTCGTGAAAAGACCACTCAAGTATGTAAAATGGCACGCCGTCACTAGGTTTTTAAAACAGTTTTCAATAATTTTGCGATGTGGTGCGAGGTGATGACCTTGCGACACGTTGCCTTATTGACGTTGCGACATCATACAATCACCTCGAAAGACGCCGCATGGGTTCGTGCCACCTCATGGCAGAAACAGCTCCGTGCGTTCTCCTTACAAGGACTTACCTCAAAATGTTACTAGTTCTTGCATACAGGTTACGATGTCTGGCGAGCTGGTTGTAAATTCGTCCAAGAGGAAGTCGCATTCTGAATGCGGATTGGTTGGAGTCCGGGCCGTGTTGAATGCTGAACGCTGATTGGTGGATACCGGTGTGTGGGTGCCATATAAAGGGTCGCCAGGGAAAGGATCAATCATCATTTTCCAACATATGGCAAAATACTACTACAACCTCTACAATGCAGACTACCAAGCAGTCCAAGGAGCCCCAGCAGCCCAGCCCCAGCCTCAGGAAGCAGAGTTGTCCCATTCTCTGATAGTGGTGTAGACGGAGTCTACTGACGATCCTGTTGTCGAAGAAAAACCTGTAAAAGGACCAAGTAGACTATGGTAACCACAAAAGAAGAGTTATCTGCCCAGCAAGAGGGACATACCAGAATACCACATCATGGATGCCTATGTTTTAAGATTGCTGCGTTTGTGAAGCAGAATCCACCTCTCTACGACAAGTGGGACAATCATTGGTGCAACCCAAGACTGAAGGAGATCCTAAAAGTGAAGAAGTTGTTTGAGATCAAAAGGACAGATTTCGGCAAAATAGAGGAGGGCAAGAGTGTTGCCCAAGCAAAGAAGAGGACATCACGAGAGGAAGAAGTCATGATCACCTGGGAGTTCCTTGGGGTCATAAAGCCCATGAGAATACACTATCATGGGACAGGCTCTCTCCTAAATTGCGAAGGGCCACTTCAGAATAAAGGTGACGAATCTTCCAGTGAGATGTCTGGTTTTTCTGCCACATCAATCATCAGGAAGAGAAACCTGAAGAAGAGGAGCAAGCCAGCAGGTACAGTAGCCTCCACCACAACAGATGAGCAGACAGTATCTGGACCCACCATCAGGGACCTCCTGCACAAGGCCAATATCCTGACGCAGAAGAAGGGGAAGTCCAATAGCTTTTTTTCTTGATTCTGCTTGTGCCATTGGTCTCAGATGTTGTTCCTCTGATCATTCTTCCGGTCTTCTTGAACAATACTTCTCGATGATATAGTCAGAAGTTACCAAAAGAATACTGGCAATCATGGTGTCTGCCCCGGGGCTTGTGTAGTACTCTTAATCATCCTCTATTTCCTACATTAATTTCTTTAGTTATCACGACATTTTTGTAAAAATTGGAGTAGCTTGCAATCTATTTCTTAGAGGTTTGAGAATCTGTTCCCCAGCCCTACCTAAATAAAGAATTTGAAATCATCCGTAAACAACTCGCCCAGCTATTCTACCCGACGTATGTCAACAAAGCCAACACGATATATTATAAAGATCATGATGTTACTAACCAAAGAGATTTTAAAAATAAGATAAAACTCCCATATATAGAAGGTATTAAAAATATAACAAATCATATCAAAACTGAGAACCCCTTTGTTTTTTTCATATCCAAAGACCATAGGAAGCGCCCTTATTAATGTTTATCAAAATAAAAGAGAGATAGAATCCGGCGTTTACAAAGTACCATGTAGGGATTGTGAAAAAGTGTACGTTGGGCAAACTGGCCGTTCGCTATCTCAAAGATTATCCGAACACAAAAGATCTGTTAGATATGGGTATGAAAACTCGGGGATTTTCATTCACCTTAGGGATTTAGGGCACCAGATTAACTGGAGTGAGTCGTCTTTGCTTTTTAAGAGTACCTGTCCGTACAGAAGGAAAATCCTGGAATCAGCCATCATAAATCAATCAAACACAATGAACCTATGTGGGGGGCCAATGGAAAGCTGACACAGTGGACAATACTCTTCTCAACCCTATCATTAAGAAGATAATCCACGGAGACCGACCACCAGACATGCATCAGAGGCCAAGACTTCCTCCAAGCGGCTCAACAATAAGAACACGCACCTGAATGTAATTAAATTTGGCTAATCCTTCCAGCAATTATAACAACTATAAGAACAATTGAACACACCCTTTTGCTTTCATATATAAACCGTCACTCTCCACTGTAATTCTCCTAACGGGCCAACCAAGGGAAAGGCCCGTGCCAACAACAAGTGTTGGCTTTAATACCCCAACAACAACAACTGTAATTCTCACTTTTACCTTACATCCTGAAGAGGGTCGATGTTTATTGACCGAAATATAGTGTGATTTATTCATATTTCCTGTGTTTCTTTTATGGGCCTTTTTGAAAAAACACACACACACACACACATATATATATATATAATATATATATGTATACATATATAAATATATATATATATATATATATATATATAAACTACACTGAATAGAGGTTGAGCTCGTATTTAAAAATATGAATATTCTAAGAAACCGAAAAAAAAAGGTTTCAAAGAAGATACATTTCACATGCTTCAATTTTTTTGATTACCGGACATCAAAGTCTCCCCATAATCTGGTTCCGATTCAATCAACTCTGTATCCTCACTTGACCTCACAAACACTTTCTGAAGGTCAACTCCCACCTTCTCCATCTGATCTGCAGTTTCTGTTCTCCTCCAAATCATTGTCCTTTTCAGAAACATTAACAACCCCCCCCCCCCATTCTAACTATGCAATCAGATCCTATTGAAAGTGTTGATACAGTTTGCTTGTCACATGAAATATTATCTTGAAGATTTTCACTATCCCGAAGCACAAAGTCATTTCTATGAGCCTCTTATTCCCACCTTTCGTAAACCAATATCAAACAACCATATAAATAATGCATTTTTTTCACACGATTCAGTTTTATGTAGACAAGGTTTGCCGTCTCCATAAAAAATCACTCATTCACCCTCGTTGAAATTGCTTTAATACCTTGTAAGTTGTTTTCTTTATTTCCTGTTCAGCTTTTTAAATAAAGCTTTTCTATCTGCAGGTTCCAAAATTAAAGACGAGACAACAGTAAATGGATACGAG
The DNA here is from genome assembly GCF_036898095.1 of Palaemon carinicauda. NCBI lineage: Eukaryota > Metazoa > Arthropoda > Malacostraca > Decapoda > Palaemonidae > Palaemon > Palaemon carinicauda. The sequence continues at coordinate 41,133,027 of NC_090756.1, read as the reverse complement.
ATCGCAAGGGACATTGTTGTAAGGACTCGATTCCATCCTCTTGGATCCCATCCCATCAATCACTCAAAGGACACCAGGGGAATCCTGTGCTCTTAAGAGCTTATGGCTTCTGTCAAAGGACCCATTTCTCCTAAAGATTTAATCTTGTGCAGAGATAAGATACAAAGGACTAGACAGACTTGAAATGTCAGATAAAGATTTGATTTGTGATGTATCAAATTTCTGTTTCATTGACCAGTAAAATTTATGGTTTAATCTATTTTAGATTTTTCTTTTTCCTATGTTCTTTTTTATCTAATTCTTTTCTTTTATATAGATCCAGTTTCAAATGAATAATAGAATCAATTTACTATAAAGATTTGCTTTAAATAAAAATTTCTATTTCTCTGACCTGTACAATTTCTCGGGTTTTCTCTATTTTCAACCTTCCTTTTTCCTACATTGTTTTTTATTCAATTCTTGTCTTTTATTCAACTCTATTTTCATATGAATTTTAAGAATTGAATCAGGAATAACAGGCTAATCCGAACCAGGAATAATGGGAACAAGAAAATTAGAATTCCCATTCCAGCGAACAATGACGACGAATCATTCCAGAAATCGTTCCAGGAATCGATTGATATTTTGGAATGAAAATATTATTTTTCCATTAAATGAACATCGTTATTCACAAGTCCTTCATTATTCACTGTTTGATTTATTTCAAGGAAGTTTCCTTAGCAGTTGAAAAGAATGTTATGAAAAGATTGAGATTCTGAAGACTATTCATCTGGTAAAGTGGATTTGTCCATTCACATTAAAGGAACCAAGCTGTTAAGACTTTAGCTCAATATCTGCAGCTAGAACTAAGGTTGAGGGATGGAATAATATAAGGTTGAAATAATAATAATAATAATAATAATAATAATGATAATAATAATAATAATAATAATAATAATAATAATAATAATAATAATAATAATAATAATAACCCACATTAGGATATTCAATAATTCTCGGAAGTTTTTAATCAGTTTTAAGAAAAGTATAAGAATTATTGTGGAAGTAGTTAAATGCTAAAAATATTAAAATCTAATTTAAATTGACACAAATATCTAATAGATTAAATGTGATTAAGTTAAAATTCCAATTCCAAAAGACTAAGGTTGTAAGAAAGGAAAAATACTAAGAATGCAGGCTTAGATGAGAGAGAGAGAGAGAGAGAGAGAGAGAGAGAGAGAGAGAGAGAGAGAAAAGCGCAGAACTACAGAT
>NC_090756.1:41119276-41126776 GCF_036898095.1 Palaemon carinicauda | reverse complement strand
TATATATATGTGTGTGTGTATGTGTGTATATATATATATATATATATACTGCATATATAACACCTATCTGTATTAAGTTTAGTGTAATTAAAACTGACCCTCTTCATTGCAGATCTCAACAGGAAACAAAAGGGAAGAGATATAGTAATGAAAAGGAATTACTGACCTGATATGATTCAAGTGAGTTAATATCAGCAAAGCCCCTTTTCAATTAGGATATATATTGTACACTTGCAAGCTACGGAATAAGGACTAGATATTAAATGCTGGTAAAAAAAAAAAATAAATAAAAAAAAATTGAAATGAGGTCGAATAAAAGAAGTATAGGTAACGTAGGGGAAGGAGTTTAATCAAACTATTTGTAATGGAAAATATGGAAAAGAAAATTGTTTTCCTAAACTGAAGTAGCCGAATATAGAAAGAATGTGACAGACTGCAGTTAGGTGACGGAAATGATGAAAAAGGGGATGAAGTAAAGAAGAAAATTATTGTTAGTCCCGTTAAATATTGGACAATACATCTTTAAAATAGCTTGAAAATGATAAAATTCAAAAGAGTATGAAGTGTAAACATAATTGGGATGGGGTCGATGAGATGAGGAAAATAGAAGAAAAAATTTATATCAAAAGAAAATGTACAACAGTGACGGGAAAAATGATATGCTTATAATGATAAACAAGTGTATTTACTCTTACTTGTGGCTCTAGCAACTTATTCCTTTTAAAAGATAAAGAGGAAATTCAGCAAAGGAAAAAGGCCAAGATAGTGTGAGATAGAGATCGTGCGTGAGTGAATTCACAGGATCGAATAGATTTAATCTTGCAGTTCATAACTTGTACTTTTTTCCTTTCCCCCCCAAAAAATGCAAAGTAATTTGGTTGGTAAATATGTCAATTGTATATATAACTAAATAATATTGTGTTTTTACTATATATAAATAATAATACAAAAGGAAATTTTCACATCCAATATCACAAAAAATTTAAAAACTTTCTGAAAGGGGTCACCAATATGAAAATAACGAAAACTTAAAATCAACGAACCCTGACACAAATGCATTTATTCAACGCCTCGGCAATATAACAAATAAGAAACAGGTTTCAAAGAAACATCAACTTTACAAGTATTATATGTCCATCAGTCAGGAGATCCTTTGCTCTTCCAACTCCCGCACCACCTTCCAAAAATCACCTCCAAGCAAGTACGGAATATTATACGATAAGCAGTAAGTGTCCTCAAAGATAAAGGGAGAAACTAATAGGATAAAATCCCCTTCAGATCCAAGCTAAGGAGAGCAGCTTCCCCAACCCCCTCCCTTTCTCAAGTTAATTCAACAAACGATGCCTCACTGTAAATACCATTACCCACATTTTATGGCCAAGGATTATGGGATGTACACAACGCACATGACGTTACGTCCAAGGATCATGGGCTGGACACAGGTAGATATATACTGTGTATCATCCTCACCATCTTCATCAACCAGTTCTAGTCCAATGCAGGGCAAAGGCAGCAGACATGTCCTTCCATTGGTATCTGTTTGGCGTCTTTCTATGGCAGTCTATACCCGCTAATTTTCATAGATCGACAATCCATCGTTTTCTCAACCTTACAAAGAGCTCAAAACTAGCTTCACAGAGTACTTCATAACTAATATTAATTTTTTGTTTTCTGCACAATCATTAATTTATATCGGACCATTAAAATAAACATATTTGTAAAAGCACTATCTATAAAAAAACATAATTTCAGTCTCCCAGAAAAGCGTTGCATTGCAACTGGTGGATTCACTTTAGGGGGAGGGGAGTCATGGAGTCATTACCGGAAATGAACTCTTGGTATTTACTGGTCCTGATTTATCCTTATGATTGTGGTGGGGAGGAGAGGGAGTGAGGGAAGAGTTGCTCATATTGTGGATATGAAAATTCCTTCCTCGTAGACTTGGGAAGCAATGGTTCTCTGGCCCTACGTTGAACACAGATTCATAGTTTTTTGTGTTTATTATATTAGAAAAGCAATGCAATAAACTAAGAACGAATATAGATATCATTACTTGATAACAGGATTATATATATATATATATATATATATGTATATATATATATAAATATATATATATATATATATATATATATACACACACACATATATATATATATATATATATACATACATTTATATACATATAATATATATAAATCATAAAAGCTGACACGTGATGAATATAAAAAGTATTATAGCCATGAAAGAAAAAATTAAAAGACTTGATTAGAGTTAGTACGTTCGTCCATTAGGATCATCAACAGACTCAACAATGCGGATACATATACAAAGATATCATACAGGAGAAGGGGATCCAACAGCTGTTAGTTTTTTAATAATTCCAGAAAGGTCAGATTTTAGATAAAAGGATAATACTGGATTAACAGAAAACAAACCTGGGCTTAGATTCAAATTTCTACCTTGTGTACAGGAGATAAAAAATGATTCAACAATATTCCTTTGGAAATAGTCATTTACATGGATTACTTTTTCCGCCTTTGACCATCACAGGCCTTACTAAGAGAACCCCTGGAGACGGCTACCTGATGCTGTTTTAATTTGACTGAGAGACCTTTGGATGTTTGGCCGACATAGAATAAGTTATACTCTGAACAAGGAATGCTAGTACATTATTATCATTTCCAGAACTATTCTTAATCAACATATTTTTTAGCATACAATTATATTTAAGCACTACCCTAATGTCTAGTTTTTTCAAAAGGGGTATAATATCTAAAAAAAAAACATGAAATGGCAAACAAAGCATATAATTAATTGTTTCCATCCTCTCTAACTGGATACTTTAAAATGTTTTCTCAGCCTTATTCATACATTTTTCTAAGAATATTTGTGATAACAAAAATCCTTATACATTGTCCTGAAGAAAGATGACACTCTCCGTCCAAGTTGGGATTACAGGTATCTGAACATGCAGACAGAACCGGGTCACTACATTCTTCAAAACATCACCAAGGTGACCTCTAACTTGCACAAAGCAAGGATTCCTTCTCACTCAACCTCCTGAAGGGGTAATATCAGGTGCCCGTGAACCCAGAACACAAACCCAAGACTGTCCTCACCACTCCCTTTAGAACATGCACCATCAATTACTCTTATTTTGACCATCACAATGCTGGGACCACTATTCAACGTTCCATGGACGGCATTTATGGGACCTTCCCTTCTGTGTACGTAATGTGGTTGGCATACTCGTGTTCTTTTCCTCCAAAGAGGAACACCTACGTCACCTACTTATCGTGCTTGATCACCTATAACAAAAATGCCTTGTAGTTCAGTACGACAGGTGTACCTTTGGCGCAAATTAAGTATCGTTCTTAGTGCACCGCATTAATCATGAAGGAGTACATCCACTCCCTGAGAAAGTAGCAGCTGTTCTGAACTTCCCCTGCCCCCTCGACCGTCAAAGAACTGCAAAAATTCTTGGACATGATCAACTTTTATCACCGTTTCCTACCAGCCATCACCACCACCCTTGCCCATCTCTATGGCACCCTCAAGGGAAAGCCAAAAGACCTGGAGTGAGAACCTCTCCAAAAAGCGGCCTTCTACAATGCAAAGAATGCCCGATCAATCACTGCTGCTCTGAATATTCCTGTGCCAGAAGCACATCTCTTCACCGATGCCAGCGATGTCACTACTAGGGCAGTACTTGAAAAAGGTGGACAATGGCTCGCCCCTCCCGTTGGCCTTAAATAGCAAACCATTGAAGGCGGAATCCGGCTACTCTACCTTCAACAGAGAATTGCTGGCGGTGCACCTAGCTGTCCATCACTTTCGCCACTTCTTGAAAGGTACGCTCTTCATCTCTCGCATGGAGCATATGACTCTGGTGGATGCCTTCACTTGACAATCCAATGCCTGGTCTGCCCATTAATGCCGACATCTCTCCGATTGGCTGAATATAATTGTACTCTTCAGCAAATCACCGGTAAAATTGATCCTGTTGCCAATGCTCTGTCAAGAAACATATTGGCCGCCATTCAACAGGGATTTAATTACAACACCTTGGCAGAAGCTCAATGAAAATATCCAGAGTACCAGACATATAGGACATCCAGCACATCCCTTCGATTCGAAGACGTCCTTCTCGGCGACTCCAATGCCACCCTCCTCCGAGATGTTAGTACTTGTAGACCTAGACCATGGACACTTTTTCCCATGCGCTGAAAGGTGTTTGATTTTATTCATGGAGTTTCACAACCCTAACGCCATTCCACTGCAAAGCTACTGAAGACAAAGCTCATTTGGTATGGCATTATTAAGGATGCTAAGGATTGGGTCTGCAGCTGTACTTCATGCCAAACCTGTAAAGTACATTGACACGCAGATTCAGGAGTGAGCACCTTTCCTCAACTTCAGTGGTACTTTACCCACATACACTTCGATGCGATGTTGTAAGTACCTTACCCACATAACAAGCACATTGTTACCCATTTACCGTCATCAACTGCTCCACTCATTGACTTAAAGCCATTCCCATGAACACTCTCAGGATGGATGGCGAGATTTGGTATCCCTAAGCATATTACTTTCACCACTTTAACCTAACAATTGTGGACATTATTATTAAATCTGCAGGAAGTCCCCCTTCATCAGACGAACGCATACAACTTTGATGCCAATGGAATGGTTGAACATTTCACCATATCTCAAATCAGCTTTAATGTCTCACTGCAAGGGCTCCAATTGGTTTACCCAGCTTCCCTGAGTCCTCCTGGAACTAAGGACCACTTCCAAAAAGGCCCTGAGTGTCTCGGCAGCTGAAATGGTGTATGGCGACCCAAGGTCGTTCATGCCGAATTACTCCCCTCTGCAACCTCCTCCGGCAATCTCCAGCACCTACGTCATGTTGTGAGAAAATTCCTTCCATGCCACCAGACTTACAAGCCCCAGCTAAGCAACACATACTGACAGATCTTCATTCGACAACGCATGTTTTCCTGTGCAACGACACTGGCAAGCCACAGTCAGCGCCCCTTACATGGGTCCTTTCCTTATGATCCGTAGTACGCCAAAAGCATTCCTCCTCAATATGTGTACCAAAGAAGAATGGGTCTCCATTGATATCCTAAAACCGGCATACCTCCCGCCGGATGACCCACCTACAGTGTGCGTCTCAAGGCCAGGTAAACCTATTTGACATAGGTAAGTTTTAGAGGGGAGTCATGAGCCACACATGTTTCACACTGGTATATTATGACGTATTTTTTTTTTCATTGCATGTAGTGCTCTACACCCCTCTGTCAATAAAACTGGTTTGAGCCTGTTTTTTCATATATTAATCTGTTTGAGTTTTTGTGACCTTCTTACACTGAAACTAATGTATAAGATGCTCGCTAGCTGTTGAAATAAAAATAGCTGCATTTACGCCGTCTCTCAGTTATCACCTGACTGCCCACTCGCACAGCTTTATATATCATTTGACAAAATATATACATTATTTCTTCATTTCCGGAGAAATTTTTCTTGATCAAGTGTGTTGGTTGGTGTATTTGAAGGACATTACAATTTTGACATTTATTTCTATAATACACACACACATACACACACACACACACACACACATATATATATATATATATATATATGTATATATATATATATATATATATATACCCTTTCTGAGCATCAGCAAAGCTGAACTATTAGGATCCACCCATACTAGGTTATTTTACAGTGATCAAAATAAAGTCTACCACCATCACAAATCTGCACTGAGCAAACTAACCAAACAAAAGACATGATTTGATATATCCGAAAACTTCGTCCCGCAGTGGTCTATAAAAGCGTGCAATTTGTTGTTGTTGTCATAAACTTAACAGTATATATATATATATATATATATGTATATATATATATATATACATATATATATATATATATATATACATATATATATATATATATATACATATATATATATATATATGTATATATATATATATATATATGTGTGTGTTTATTATATATATATATATATATTAATATATATATATATAAACATATATATTATATATATATATGTATATATATATGTTTATATATATATATATATATATATAAATACATATATATATATATATATATATATGTATATATATATATATATATATATATTTATATATATATATATATATATATATATAGCCTATATACACAAGTACTTACTACATTTGATATATGTGCAAATAGTACATTTAGATATATCTATACCAAACGCCATAAAAACTCTATAAAGACAAACAACAGTCGTACGGCGTCCCCAGAACCTATCAAGCGGCCCACGTGCCAATATAATTTCCAGTGGAAGTGGAGAGATGAACCATAAGTGACACCTAAAGCCATAAGATATTCAGATCACAAAATTAGCCTTTGATGGAGGTTGGACGCGTGAATTTATAGAGTGGAGGGAAATTCAATATATATGCTTTTTTTTTTGTGGAAATCGTGGTTTTATAAGGGATTATCATATTGATATATCAGATTCGTTAACAGAAACCTTTTGTTATTATTATTATTATTATTATTATTATTATTATTATTATTATTATTATTATTATTATTATTATTATCTAACCTACAACCCTACATAGAAAAGCAGGATGTTATAAATCCAAGGGCTCCACCAGGGAAAATAGCCCAGTGAGAAAAGGAATCAAGGAAACTAAAACAGTTTACTTCAAGCACGACAACTCAAAACACTACAGAAATCACGGAAGTTATATGTCCAAGGGCTCCACCAGGGAAAATAGCCCAGTGAGAAAAAGAATCAAGGAAACAAAAAACAGTTCACCTCAAGCATGACAACTCAAAACACTACAGAAATCACGGATATACTTAAACACAAGGAAGTTCTTCTAAACTGATTTGAGAATAGTGAACAGAGTTGAAATACAGGGATGCAGCTAAATAAATTTTTTAAACGGAGCAAGAATCATAGGCTTTTTTTTTAATATTCTATTCCTTAAAAGAGGAAAGAAAAGTGTTGCAGGAAAAGAGAAAAAAAGTGGTTCACTTTTTCAAGGCAACTTTATTACCTGTGTCTTTTAGTGCATCGTATTTTCATGGCAAAATAGATATCATTACAGGACATAATATGTTGTTTCCTGTTTATTGCCAATGGTGACATACCCTGTTTACAAGATATTCCTGATGTTTTGATAGAAGGTCTTTTCTCTACCTCCATGAAGTTGGGAGGAGGTTATGTTTTCACCCCTATGTGTCTATCTTAAAAAAAAGGAGTGTACCTTGAAAAATGATGAGTTCACATTGAAAAAAAAGAATATACATTGAAAATGAGAAGTCTACATTAAAAAAAAGGAGTCTACCTTGAAGAAAAGTGGAGTCTACCTTGAAGAAAAGAGTTGTCTATCTTGAAAAAAGAATAGTCTACAGCATTTAAAAAAAAAAAGATTAATCTCTTGAAGAAGTAGAGTC
>NC_090756.1:41117229-41119253 GCF_036898095.1 Palaemon carinicauda | reverse complement strand
TAGAAAATACTTTTTTTTTTCCATTTTACATTTTGCATTTGCAAAAATTACAGTTATATGGAACATTTTATCGTCGACGGTTACTATTATTATTAATAAATCAAATATCTTAAGAACATTAACTACATTTAAATGAATATCACCCATATGAACTATACAAACTTTAAAAAACACGAGGGAGAGAAATAAGATAAAATATTTTGCCCAAGTGTGCCCTCAAGCAAGAAAACTTTAACCCAAGGAAGTGAAGACCATGGTAAGGAAGCTATGACACTCATCAAGACTAGAGAACAATGGTTTGATTTTGGAGTGTCCTTTCCCTAGAAGAGCTGCTTAGCATAACTACAGAATCCCTTCTACCCTTACTAAGAGGAAGGTAGCCACTGAACAATTACATTGCAGTAGTTAACTCCTTGAGCAAACAATTCCTTGGTAATCTCAGAGTTGTCAGGTGTATGAGGACAGAGGATAATCTGGAAGGAATAGGTGTACGTGTAGGTAAATTAAAAGTCATCCGTAACCAGAAGGAGGGATCCAGTGTAGTACTTTTGACCAGTCAAAGGACCCAATAACTCGAAGCTATACAAAGAGTATCAAAATAAGTCTTAGATATCTTCAAGTTGGTCTTCCAACTCTAGTTTCAGAAATCGAAGGTTGGAGATCTTTGCAAGTGTAAAAAAAGTTTGTAAGTCATTCAAATCAATTCGTTAAATGAAATAGAAACAATAAAGATTTTATATTAAAAAGCCCCTCGTAAAATAATTTCGAAACCTACTAAATTGAGAAGATGGAGTAGCAGCACCCTGAGCGTGTGTGGATGGATGGAAAAAGTATAGGAGAATGGTGTCTATGACACATAAATGTTAATGACGAAAGGGGACAATAGTAATCAGAGAAAGTTATGCGAGGAAAGAATTGCATTATTGTTGGAAAAATGGAAAACAAAAGAAGTTAATGATTGTTTATGGTAAAATGTATCTCTCTGTTTATCTGAACACAAGATATTTTAAACCTTTTTATTTATGAATACAAAACCTTTCTTCATTTGAACTTTCCTTTATACTTGTATGATGCGACATTTTTAATTTGAAACCACATTTTGCAGATTCTCTTTTGATTTTTATCACTTATAACCCTGTAAATTATTCTCAGTAATTGTTTTATATATATATATATATATATATACAGTATATATATATATATATATATATATATGTATATATATATATATATTTATATATGCAGTATATATATATATATATATATATGTGCGTGTGTGTGTATGTGTGTGTGTGAATATAGATGTCTTTAAATATTTTGAAAGAAATATATATATATATATATATATATACATATATATATATATATATATATATATGTATATATATATATAAAATTATATATATATATATATACATACATATATATATATATATATATATATAAATATATATATATACTTGAAACCTCTAAGAAGAGTTTAAAACTTCAAGCGAGCAGGCAGAATGGTACAGACTTTAGTGTTTCCTGAACATTTATAGAAGGAAACCCCTTGGAAGATATTACTTGGGCTGGTAGGTTCAATCATGGAAGAATATATCATTTAAAGAAAGCTATGTCTAGAAGATTACCTCCAACCCAGTGATGGCAATTGTATACATGAGTGAATATTGAATATAACAGAATTCTGACACCTTTATATTAACAACAACAACAACATCATTTGCAGCTGTTTATAGTCCACTGCAGTAAAAAAGAGTTGTTGTGGCCCATTAGTAACGTCTCTGCCTTGCGACTGCCAGACTGGTGTTCGAGTCTTGCTCAAACTCGTTAGTTCGTATAGTGTCAGGAACTTCACCATCCTTGTGAGATAAGGGTGGGGAGTTTAGGGTAGCTTTAGTGTCTACCTGCTGAGCCATCAGCAGCCATTGCCTGGCCCTCCCTGGTCCTAGTTCAGGGGGATTTTGGGGGTCGGGCGTTGATCATATGTATATATGGTCAGTCTCTAGGGCATTGTCCTCCTT
>NC_090756.1:41089729-41112229 GCF_036898095.1 Palaemon carinicauda | reverse complement strand
AGGAAAAATAGCACAGAGAGGAAAGAAAATAAAGAGATTGATAAACGATATGAGAATTAATGAACAATGAAGATGAAATATTAAAAAAATACCAACAACATTAAAACACATATTTCATATAACTATAGAGTGACTCATGTTAAACAGTCCAACATTAGAACTTTTGAAATTCCACTGATTCCACTGCCCTATTAGGAAGATTATTCCACAACTTGGTCACAGATGGGAAAAAACTTCTAGAGTACTGTTAGTATTAAGCCTCATGATTAAGGAGGCCTGACTATCATAATTAACTGCCTTCCTAGTATTACGAACAGGATGGAATTGTCCGAGAAGATCTAAATGTAAAGGATGGCCAGAATTATGAAAAATATTATGCAACATGCATAACGAACTAATTGAACGACATTGTCAGAGATTAATATCTACAGTAGATCAATGATAGGAAATTCAATAGGCCGTAAATTCCTGTCTAACAAATTAAGATGAGAATCCTCAGCTAAAGACCATACCGGAGAACAATACTCGAAACAAGGTAAAATGAAAGAATTAAAACACTTCTTCAGAATGGATTGATCACCAAAAATCTTGAAAGATTTTTTAAATAAGCCAATTTTTTGTGCAATTGAAGAAGACACAAACCTACTGTGTTTCTCATAAGTAAATTTTCTGTCGAGAATCCCACCTTAAATTTTAAAAGAGTCATACAGATTTAAAGAAACGTCAATGCTAAGATCCGGATATTTAGGAGCAACTGTCCTTGCCCTACTTACAATCATACTTAGAGTTTTGTCAGGATTCAACTTCATTCACTATAATTAGCACCATGCACTTTTTTTGGCCAGAAGTCTATTAAGGGATTCACCAACCCCAGATCTACATTTAGGGGATGGAATTGACGCAAAAAGTGTAGCATCATCTGCATATGCAACGAGCTTGTTTTCTAGGCCAAACCACATGCCATGTGTTTATAGCATGGAAATTTATGGACCAAGAACACTACATTTGGAACACCAGATACCACATTCCTATACTTAATATGGTACCCATCAACAACAAACCTTTGTGATCCGTTACTTAAAAATTCAATAGTAATGCTAAGAAACGACTCATCCACTCCCAACTGTTTGAGTTTGAAAACAAGGTCCTCAAGATTAACACGTTCAAATGCAACACTAAAATCAAGGCCTATCATACGAACTTCCTGAGCTCAATCAAGGGATTTCTGTACAGCACTGGCGATTGTCAGAAGGGCATCACATGATCCAAGGCCTTTACAAAAACCAAATTGTAAACTTGGGAACAGATTATTCTTATTAATATTATTATTACTAGCCAAGCTACAAGCCTAGGTGGAAAAGCAAGATGCTATAAGTCCAAGGACTACAATAGGGAAAGATAGCCCAGTGAGGAAAGGAAATAAGGAAAAAAATAAATTATGGCAGCTTTAACGAATTTTTTATCACATTTCCTTGTTTCTTTGTAACAAAGACATATTTTGAGATTATTTTAATTAATCTATTTGAACGTTCTTAATGACCTTAGAAATTTTCTATTAATTAATCATTACTTCTTATTTAATTTCGTTATTTCCTTATTTCCATTCCTCACTGGACTATTTTCCTCTGTTGGGGATCTTTAGCTTATAGCATCCTGTTTCTCAACTAAGGTTGTAGCTTGGCTTGTAATAATAATAATTATAAACTACAACTGCCTTGTTTCCTTTTTAAAAAATTCTATTACTTGATACGAACTATTCAAAGGGTTTAAAGGTACCTCATGAATGGCAGACAAGCGACAGTGACAAAGCCCTAAAGACTGACAATTTATATATATTATCAGCACCCAAATCCCTTCTTTAAGAAGATAGGACCAGGGACGGCCGGACAATGACTGTTGATGACTCAGAAGGGGACCTCTAGGCTCCCCCAACCTCACCACACCCCTCCTAAGCTCACAATGATGGTGAGGTTACCGAAACGACGAGAAACTATTGAGGTTTAGCGGGTCTCAAACTGGACTCCATGCTGGGACGTTTCCAATAGGCAAAAAGTCTTCTTTTGTTCTTCCAAAAATCTTTATAAAATTCATGAAAAGATGATGGTGTACATCCTTTGGCTGTAAGAATATATTAGGAAAAGTTGAATTTCATCATATTTCTTTTAATTGAATTTTGATGTTTTCATTTCTAATTCTTTGATGCTCAAAGAAAGAAGAAAGTAATTGAAAATCTCTGATAAGTGAAATGAATAATTATATTCCCTTCTCATCTAGTAAAGTGTGGGATAGATGGAGGAGAACAAGTCAATCTCCAATCAGTTTATCAACGCACAAGAAGTGCTTATTTGGAATACCTCTCCTTCAATTCTTTAATATTTAATTAATGGAAATTATTATCATTATTATTACTTTGTAAGCTGCAACCCTACTTGGAAAAGCAGGGCACTATAATCCCAATGGCTCCAGCAGGGAAAATAGCTCGGTGAGAAAAGGATATAAGGAAAGAGATAGAATGGTGTGCCTCAGTGTACCCTCAACCAAAAGAACTCTAACCCAAGACAGCGGAAGTCTAGGTTACAGAGGCTATGGCAGTACGTTACACATTTTTTTTTTTTTTTTGCAATTAAACGTTACATTAACATAATAGATCTTCGCTTCGAGCATCATTTTTGATGTTCATTGTACTTCTTTAAAAAGAAAAAAAAAGTTTTCTATACATCAATTTTATATGCAGGGAAATGTAGCAACGACTCTAGAAGATAAGTTGTTCAAATTTCTAGCAAATAATTACTAATTTGTAAATGTTGATAACGTTTAGGCTCTTCGTCATTAGAACCAAAGTTTTCAGGCCCATATGACGAATAAAAAAAAATAATATACATTTTTCAAGGTTATTTGAAAGAAAGAAGAGATTTTGAAGTTTATAGGGTCACTTGAATAACTCAGATTTTGAAGTTTTTAAGGTCATATATAAAATCAGAGATTTTGAAATGTTTAGGTGTTATTAGGTTAACGTAAAATTATTTCTTTATTTTATTTAAATCAGCCTTGTTTTTCTTTTTAAGTTAAAGTATTTTTGTTGTTTGTTTACTATAGTGTTAATGTAAGTGGCTCTCCGATTGTTGAATAGTGTTTTTGTGCCTCCTCCTCCTCCTTTGTGTATTAGTGGACTATCGTTTTAACGATTGTTTTTTTTTTTTTTTTTTTTTGCTGTGAGTGTTGATGAACGCTGGGAAGGTGATGAGTGGACATGGTCGACCGGTGAAGGCAGTTCGGGCCTTGACAAGCTCTCACCGACACTATTTCCCGTCTCAGCATTCATGGTGTCTTGGAGGACGACTTTGGCAATTACCTTCGCACTTCTGATGAGTGTTTAGCAGATGCTCTGTCATCTGCGACGGTAGTTTTCTGCTCCTGGTTCCCGTCGGAGGATTTGTACGGGAATTGTGTCGACGCTGTTTCCCGACACTGAACCTTGATTTTACAGGCCGTATTCCTCTAGTCCAGCTGTGTACGAGTGTGAGAGCAAACTGGCTCGTGAGGTGATAAGTAGGGAGGCTGACGCCAGGTAAGACAAATTATCGTTCCTTTTGTGTAGGGAAGTGGATTGCCCTTCAGTGCCTGGCGTACAGTTTTACCCTTCAGTATAGCGGCTTGATGGATTAAGTACGGCCCTGTATTCAACTCCCCTTCTGTACTTCACTTGAGGTGAAGTTATATATATATATATATATATATATATATATATATATATATATATATATATATATATATATATATATATATATATATATATTATTGATTGTCTAATTCTATATATACGAGTTCTATTGCTATGTTGTGTGACTGTTTAATTTTCAATATTAAACTTACCCGATAATCATGTAGCTGTCAACTCCGTTGCCCGACAGAAATCTAAGGAGGGATACGCCAGCTATCACAATACTAGAAGGGGGTGTACTAACAGCGCCACCTGTGGCCAGGTACTCAAGTACTTCTTGTTGACACCTCCTCAATTATTCCTCTGTCGTGCCTCCGGCTAGACGTTCTGGGATACGCTTATGGTCTTCGAGTTTATTCTCGCTTATTTGGTGATGTATTCTCTTTGATTTACGGCTGTCGCATTACTGGAAACCTTCTGATATTAGCTAGATAGCTTTTATTTAATTCAGTTTAACGGTTAACGAATTTTTGCTTGTTTTTTGGATCTCCCTTTGACTTCTCTTGAAAACAAAATGTCTGACATTCGCAAGCCCCCTCCCATAGACGTTGTAGGTCTTGCAATAGACGTATTCCGAAGGTCTCGGTAGATCCTCACACCGCTTGTTCTGACTGTAGGGACAGACCCTGTCAGTTAGAAAATCGATGTGAGGAATGCGCCGGTCTTTCGGAATTGGATTTTGTCCGACTTTTAAAGTATTCTTCTAAGTTAGAGAGAATTAGAGCTAGGAGGAGTTCTTCTCACTCTTCTTTATTTTCCTCATCTCATGATCCTCTTCCTGATCCTACCCCTGTAGTGGCTACCCCCGATCCTACTGTGTGCCCTCCGCCTGATATGTCAGTGGTTTTACGTGCTATTCAGGCTTTAGGCGATAAGGTAGAGTCAGTGGTAAGTGACCATAAGTCTCTGATGGCCGAAGTGAAAGAGTTGAAGGCCAAGAGTGCAGTGGGTGAAGTTAGTGCCAGTGCTGTGACGAGTGCTAGTGTCGGTGCAGTGCCTTGTGCTAGTGTTAGTGCCAGTGTGGTGCGTGGGGATTTTTCTGTGCGAGCCAGTCGTTCTCCCAGTCCGGGACCTCTTGCAAGCTCCCAAGCCCAGGGGAGAAGCAATGTCGAAGGGCATAAGGGTTCGGCAGGCCTTGTTAGGCGCACAGAATCATCCTCAGTGGTTGCGGGCGTGTCTTCCACAGACCGTCACTCCCACTTGCAGACGATTGAGCCCGTCTTCCGCTCGTCCGCTGATCTTCTCTCGGGGAAGAAACGTTGGTCTCAGGTCTCTAGACCGCTTAAACGCAGAGTCCAACCCTCGAGTGCTCAGCCAGGTTGCAGTCGTTGGCTCAGCTCTGACTCGCCTCAGTCTTCTAGCGATTGTACTCCGCCCAAGAGGAGTAAGGTACAACAGAGCTGCACCGGTGGTGCAACCACTGTTATGGCTTTACCTCAGTCTGCTACTGTCTCTGCTGATCCCAAGTGGTCTATGCTTCAGTCCATGCAAGCTCAGCTTTCGGACCTGATGCGTGAGTGTTGTGCTGAGAGTGCTGCACCTCCTGCACCTGTGGTGCACCAATCTCCTGCACCCGTTCAGCCTGTGCTGCACCCGCCTGCACCGGTGGTGCACCAACCTCCTGCACCCGTTCAGCCTGTGCTGCACCCGCCTGCACCGGTGGTGCACCAACCTCCTGCACCCGTTCAGCCTTTGCTGCACCCGCCTGCACCGGTGGTGCACCAACCTCCTGCACCGGTTCAGCCTGTGCTGCACCCGCCTGCACTCGCTGCACCCAGTCGCAGCTCCATCTGCCAGGCGTACGATGTTGAACCAGTTTCTGTGTTCACTGTTCCCGGTGTTGTTCAGCATCAGCCTTCTTTAAGGCAACCTTCAGTTTGGGATCAGGAGGATTACTCCACTCTTCCTCCTCCTCCCCTGGCTGCTCCACCGGCGGTGCAACTCTTGGTGGAGGTACAACAACCTCTTCCACCTGTGAGTCAGTCTGCTCAGCTGCTGCACCGAGCTCTACCCGTGCACCCTGATCCTGCACCTCAGACATCTCTGCTTGCGGGAACTTTACCTTGTTCTGCACAGCCTCGATCTCTTCACGCTCCACTCTTACCACAGGAACAGGAACTTGCTGCACCTCCTCCTTCCACCTCTGTTGTTCCTGCTCGTTCTGACTCTGCGGTTCAGCATTCGTATCCGATCCCGTCGCCTCATTCTGGGGTTGAGATTTCGGATGATGAGGAAGCACACCTTGATCCCTCTTCGGACGTGGACGAATCCAAACCCTCTCCACAGTCTCTTGATTTTCGCAAGGTCTTGGCTCTTCTCAGGGAGGTTTATCCAGACCATTTTGTCTCAGCTATACCCCGCTCCCCACCATCTGAGTTTTCGCTGGGAGTGCAACAAGCTCAGTCTTCCTATACCAAGCTTGTCCTAGCTAGATCCTCCAAGAGGGCTTTTAGGATCTTAGGGGAATGGCTGCAGTCTAAGCAACTTCTTGGCAAGACTTCCTTCATGTTCCCTCCAACGAAGCTCACTTCGAAAGCGAGCGTTTGGTATGCCACAGGGGAAGCACCAGGCTTGGGAATACCTGCCTCTGCCCAGGCTGACTTCTCAAGTCTGGTAGACTCGCCTCGAAGATCTGCTATGAGACGCTCAAAAGTGTGTTGGACCTTCTCGGACTTGGATCACTTGCTTAAAGGAGTGTTTAGAGCTTTTGAAATGTTTAATTTTCTCGACTGGTGCCTGGGGGCCCTCAGCAAGAAAACCTCCCATACGGACAAAGATTCTGCCATGCTGTTAATGTCATGTATGGATAAGGCCATCAGAGATGGATCGGGCGAGCTAGCGTCCTTGTTTGTCTCAGGGGTTTTGAAGAAAAGAGAACAGCTGTGTTCTTTCCTTTCCGCCAGCATTACCCCTTGCCAACGTTCACAACTTCTGTTTGCTCCTCTTTCGAAGTTCATTTTTCCCGAAGAGCTCATTAAAGATTTGTCGGCTGCTTTGATACAGAAGGACACGCACGATCTTGTAGCTTCTTCGGCTCGTAAGTCTAAGGCTTCCACCTCAGCCCCTAAGACTTACCGCTCCCCAGTGGCTGATACCCCTGCGACTAGATTCATACCGCCCTTTCGTGGTAGAGCCCCCAGCCGAGGAAGCTCCCGTCCAGACTCTTACAGAGGCAAGTCCAGGAAAGGATCCAAGCCATCCAAAGGAAAACACTGACTCTCCGATTCTCCAGACGACAGTAGGAGCCAGACTCAAGACCTTCTGGCGAGCTTGGGAGATGAGAGGTGCAGACGCACAGTCTGTCAGTTGGCTGAGGTTCGGTTACAGGATTCCATTCTTCCTTCAACCACCTCTGACCACTTCGCCCATCAACCTCTCTCCCAACTACAAAGAGGAGGACAAGAGGCTAGCTTTGCACCAGGAGGTGTCGCTTCTTGTGCAGAAGAAGGCTGTGGTTGTAGTCCGGGACCATCAATCCCCGGGCTTCTACAACCGCCTCTTTCTTGTGGCCAAGAAGACAGGAGGTTGGAGACCTGTGCTGGACGTCAGCGCTCTCAACGAGTATGTCACCAAGCTGACGTTCACGATGGAGACGACCAAGTCGGTCTTAGCAGCGGTCAGACAGGAGGACTGGATGGTCTCATTGGACTTGAAAGATGCTTATTTTCACGTTCCGATTCATCCAGACTCCCAACCTTTCCTAAGATTCGTTTTCGGAAAGGTCGTCTACCAATTCCAAGCCCTGTGTTTTGGCCTAAGCACAGCTCCTATGGTCTTTACCCTTCTGATGAGGAATGTAGCCAAATTCCTTCACTTGTCAAACATCAGAGCCTCCCTCTACCTAGACGACTGGCTGTTGAGAGCCTCCTCGAGTCGTCGTTGTCTGGAGAATCTTCATTGGACTTTAGACCTTATCAGAGACCTGGGTCTATTAGTCAATTTGGAAAAATCTCAACTCATTCCCTCACAATCCATCGTGTATCTGGGAATGGAAATTCAGAGTCAGAGTTTTCGGGCTTTTCCATCGGCCCCCAGGATAAGCCAAGCCCTAGAGTGCATCATGAGCATGCTGAAGAGGAACAGTTGCTCAGTGAGACAGTGGATGAGTCTCACAGGGACTCTCTCGTCCCTAGCCCTGTTTGTCGAGCTGGGCAGACTCCACCTCCGCCCTCTTCAATTCCACCTTGCAGCTCATTGGGACAAGAGTTCTACCCTGGAAGCAATCTCTATCCCTATCAACCAAGAGATGAAGACCACTCTCCTGTGGTGGAAGCACAACCTCCTTCTCAGAGAGGGTCTATCCTTGGCCATTCAGACCCCCAATCTTCATCTCTTCTCAGATGCATCGGACTCGGGCTGGGGTGCAACCTTGGACGGAAAGGAATGCTCCGGAATGTGGAACGAGGAACAACGATCTC
The DNA here is from genome assembly GCF_036898095.1 of Palaemon carinicauda. NCBI lineage: Eukaryota > Metazoa > Arthropoda > Malacostraca > Decapoda > Palaemonidae > Palaemon > Palaemon carinicauda. The sequence continues at coordinate 41,104,090 of NC_090756.1, read as the reverse complement.
TCCACATCAACTGCAAGGAACTGCTGGCAGTTCATCTAGCCCTGTTGAACTTCAAGTCCCTCCTGCTAGGCAAAGTGGTGGAGGTGAACTCGGACAACACCACAGCCTTGGCTTACATCTCCAAGCAAGGGGGGACCCATTCGAGGAGCCTTTACGAGATCGCAAGGGACCTCCTCATTTGGTCAAGAAGTCTAAACCTCTCTCTAGTCACGAGGTTCATCCAGGGCAATATGAACGTGTCAGCAGATCGTCTGAGCAGAAGGAATCAGGTCATTCCCACGGAATGGACCCTCCACAAGAGTGTGTGCAACAGACTTTGGACCTTGTGGGGTCAACCTACCATAGATCTGTTTGCCACCTCCATGACCAAGAGACTTCCTCTGTTTTGTTCTCCTGTTCCAGACCCTGCAGCAGTTCATGTGGATGCCTTTCTACTGAACTGGTCCCATCTCGACCTGTACGCATTCCCTCCGTTCAAGATAATCAACAAGGTTCTGCAGAAATTCGTCTCGCACGAAGGGACACGGCTGACGCTGGTTGCTCCCCTTTGGCCTGCAAGAGAATGGTTCACAGAGGTACTACAATGGCTAGTAGACTTCCCCAGGACTCTACCTCTAAGAGTGGACCTTCTACGTCAACCTCACGTAGACAGGTTACATCCAAACCTCCACGCTCTTCAACTGACTGCCTTCAGACTGTCGAAAGATTCGCTAGAGCTCGAGGCTTTTCGAAGGAGGCAGCCAGGGCTATTGCCAGAGCAAGAAGGGTTTCCACTCGTAGGGTCTACCAGTCTAAGTGGGAGGTCTTCCGAAGCTGGTGTAGAGCCAATTCAATATCCTCTACCAATACCTCTGTGACCCAAATAGCTGACTTCCTGCTTCATCTTAGGAATGAGAGATCCCTTTCAGCTCCTACGATTAAGGGATATAGGAGTATGTTGGCCTCAGTTCTCCGCCATAGAGGTTTGGACCTCTCTTCCAACAAGGACCTTCAAGACATTCTTAAGTCTTTTGAGACGTCTAAAGATCGTCGTCTTTCCACCCCAGGCTGGAATTTAGACGTAGTCTTAAGGTTCCTTATGACATCTAGGTTCGAACCTCTCCAGTCAGCTTCATTCAAGGACCTTACCCTCAAGACTCTTTTTCTCGTTTGCCTGGCAACAGCTAAGAGAGTCAGTGAGGTTCATGCCTTCAGCAAGAACATTGGTTTCACGACCGAGTCTGCTACATGTTCTTTCCAGCTTGGATTCCTAGCAAAGAACGAACTTCCTTCACGTCCTTGGCCTAGATCGTTCGAGATACCTAGCCTTGCCAACATGGTAGGTAACGAACTTGAGAGAGTTCTTTGCCCTGTCAGAGCTCTCAAATATTATCTCAAGAGGTCTAAACCTCTCCGAGGACAGTCAGAAGCCTTATGGTGTGCCATCAGGAAACCCTCGAGACCCATGTCCAAGAATGGGCTTTCGTATTTTATAAGGCTTCTGATCAGAGAAGCACATTCTCACTTAAAGGAGGAAGACCTTGCATTGCTGAAGGTAAGGACTCACGAAGTAAGAGCCGTAGCTACTTCGATGGCCTTTAATAAAAACCGTTCTCTGCAGAGTGTAATGGATGCAACCTATTGGAGGAGCAAGTCAGTGTTTGCATCATTTTATCTGAAAGATGTCCAGTCTCTTTACGAGAACTGCTACACCCTGGGACCATTCGTAGCAGCGAGTGCAGTAGTAGGTGAGGGCTCAGCCACTACATTCCCTTAATCCCATAACCTTTTTAACTTTTCTCTTGAATTCTTTTTGTTGTTTTTATGGTTGTTACGGTAGGCTAAGAAGCCTTCCGCATCCTTTTGATTTGGCGGGTGGTCAATTCATTCTTGAGAAGCGCCTAGGTTAAAGGTTGTGTAGAGGTCCTTTAGTAGGGGTTGCAACCCTATATACTTTAGCACCTTGGGTTGATTCAGCCTCCAAGAGGAACGCTGCGCTCAGTAAGGAAGACGAACTTAAAAAAGAGGCAGAGTAACGGTTCAATTCGACTTCCTTACCAGGTACTTATTATTTCATTTGTTATTAGAGATAACTGTTATATGAAATTTGGGGATACTTGGCTATCCTTTAATCTTGTTCACTGGTTTTCACCCACCCCCCTGGGTGCGAATCAGCTACATGATTATCGGGTAAGTTTAATATTGAAAAATGTTATTTTTATTAGTAAAATAAATTTTTGAATATACTTACCCGATAATCATGATTTAATTGACCCTCCCTTCCTCCCCATAAAGAACCAGTGGGATCGAGGAATAATTGAGGAGGTGTCAACAAGAAGTACTTGAGTACCTGGCCACAGGTGGCGCTGTTAGTACACCCCCTTCTAGTATTGTGATAGCTGGCGTATCCCTCCTTAGATTTCTGTCGGGCAACGGAGTTGACAGCTACATGATTATCGGGTAAGTATATTCAAAAATTTATTTTACTAATAAAAATAACATTTCTGTATTGTTTAGTTTTGTAAGATAGGTAGGAATATTAATGTTTTCGTTGTTTTCATCTCCTACTTCCTTCTTCCTTTTTATTATTAGGTTATTGATTTTGGCTAGCTGTATTTGGATCCACCTCGTTATCATTAAGTGTTTTCTCTTGGAATTTTCTCATGTTTAGGGCTTAGTGTAGTAGCTTTAGGTTATTTTCTTGTGAGTTCCCGAGAACCATTATTTGTTTTCTTGAATATGTGCATAAATAAGTGTATTTAATCTCACAAGGTTGATTTAAGTTATTGTTCTTGTTTATAATAAATATTGTTAAGTTTTCTTGGGTCTCTGTTTCCGTCTTTCCTTATCACTGACGTATTTTTACCGACTGCAATCCATGAGAATTTAAATATCTTAAAAGAATCTGCATTACAACCTGGTAGGTTGTAACAGTTGGCGACCGTGACAGGATTGCACTCGGGTGTACTCGGTGGTTTGGTTGGCGGATCGGTGCTCATTGAATTTACCAATATTTGTTATTGTTTAGTGTGTTGCCTTACTCCCCCTTTAATTTTGAAATCATGGGTGAATATGTTTTTGATCCCGCAGAATTTTTAGGATCAGCGGAATGTCTTAGGCATCTTCCTGTATTAAGTAAAGAGTGTTTGGTGAGTTGTGCTCGCTGGTTAGGTGTCCCACTTAGGGCTGCGAACACTAAGGCCCAGTTGTTGTTAGCTGTAGAGAATAAGGTAGCTCAGGGTATGGCTGAAGGAGAGAATTTAGCTAGGGATTTTGACAGTGTTGATGATAGTGGTTCAGAGCGTGAGGATAGTATGATTGATGATGTGAGTGTGAATCCAGGCCTTTCTTTGTTTGAGGACCCCCCTCGTACTGGAATTATTTTTGAAGGAAATGCTAAATTGCCAGATAAAGCTAACGTGTCTACAAACCCATTTCTTGTAGAAAAATCTGCCCCTGAGAATGTAGTCCCAGTGCAGGCTGTGTTGTCCCAAGAGGACTATAAATATAGATTAATTTGCAAGAGGATAGTTAGTGAAACTTGAGTTTGAGGAGAACGAGAAGGTGCGGAGATATGAACTAAAGATGGCTAAAGTAAATTTGGAGTTGGCTAAATTGCAAAATGTTCCTAATAAATTAAGTACTCCTTGTGGTCCATATGTCAATAAATTTAATATAGGGGCAGCTTTGAAGTTAGTCCCTGTATTTGACGAAAAAGATGTGCCGGAATTTTTTAAGGCATTTGAACGGGTAGCTACCAGGTTGTCTTGGCCCGCCGAGATGTGGACAGTCTTAATTCAGTGTAGGCTGGTGGGCAAGGCAATCAGAGTTTATAATTCTTTGGAGGAGGGTGTAGCCCGTGATTATGGTAAAGTAAAGGCGTTGGTCCTCAAGGCTTATGATCGTGTCCCTGAGGCCTATCGTCTAAAATTTAGAAATTTTAGCAAGCATGCTTCCATTTCATATGTTGAGTTTGCTAGGCTCAAGGAGGAGCAATTTGATAATTGGCTGAAGAGTCGTCAGGTAGTCTCTTTCTCCTCCTTGAGGGAATTAATGTTATTGGAAGAATTTAAGAAATATTGTAGTAAAGAACTGAGGATATACTTGGAAGAGGTGAAAGCAGCTAACCTAAGTAAAGCGGCTCAGATTGCCGATGAATTTATTTTAACCCATCGAGCAGGGTCCGGCAATTTTGGGTCTCAGGGTCTAGATTTCCAGTCTGCCAAGTCAAATGATGGTAATAATAAATCTAATAATGTAGCTAACAACAGGGTAAAGCATTCAGGTGTTCCAACCTATTATAAGAATGAAAAGACTCAGGGAAATATTTCAAATGGAGAGCCCTCTAGATTCTTCTCCAAAAACAGGGTAGTGTCTGGTAATGTGAGCAAAGGTAATGGGACCTGTTTTTGGTGCAATAAGCCTGGACATTATCAAGCTCAGTGTAATGCCAGGAGGAGGTATCTGGAGAGAAATAATAACAATATTGACAATCCTATATCTGTAATAACAAATAAGACTATTCCTAACACCCCCAAGGTTGAGAATCCACCGGTAACGGAAGGTAGCAATGTAAATAGTGGTGATGACAGTAATGTAAAACCAACTGGTAATAGACCTTCATGACTCTATGATAAATATGTATGGCCTGGTAGACTCGTTACGAATTCAGGAATTCTAAAGGTAAAATTTTTACGAGACACAGGGTCAGCTCGTTCTTTAGTATTAAGGGAATCTTTAAATGGTTTAGTTGAATATTCAGGGAATTATGTGATTCTGGGAGGTTTCCCGAATACTGTGGTTTCAGCTCCATTGGTGGAAGTTGAATTATCATTCCCTGGGTATAATGAGGTAACAGAGTTGGCTGTGGTGGAGAAACTCCCTATTCCAAATATAGATGGTATTTTAGGAAATGACATGGTAGACCATAGGGGTCTGGAATTATTCCCTATTGTGACTGTGAATGCTTGTCCTGTGACGGTGGTGACTCGGGCCTCCGCTAAGGCAGCTGATTTGATAAATGATGATGACTTAGATTTAAGTAGTTTAGAAGTAGAGTTAGAAAGGCCCGGGCCAGTAGGTAGTCCTAGTTGTACTAGTAATATCTTGCAACTTGATTGGGACCGTTTAACGTTTATTGAGGCTTAGAAACAAGAGTTTGATTTTGAGTTGGGTGACACAGCCGATTTAACTAAACCGAGGTTTTGTGTAATGAAAGGTTTGTTATATAGAATTAGTCGTCCATCTACACATGATCTGAACAAAACTTCTCGAGTGGAACAAATTGTGGTTCCCTCATAATTTAGGGAGTCTGTTTTGAAGTTGTCATATGATGATTCTTTTTCTGGTCACTTTGGAGTATTTAAGACGTTCAAAAGATTAGCAAAATGTTTTTGGTGGCCAGGATTGAAATCATCAGTAAAACAATTTGTTAGTAATGGCGAGGTTTGTCAGGTGATGGGAAAGCCCAATCAAGTGATCCCTAAAGCACCTCTAAATCCCATTCCTGCAATTGGGGAACCTTTTGTGGAATTGGTTATAGATGTGGTGGGGCCTTTGCCCAGAACAAAGACTGGGTTTACTCATCTCCTGACCATCATGGACCGAGCTTCTAGATTTCCTGAAGCATTCCCAATGAAAAAGATAACTTCCAATGCAGTATTTGAGAAGCTTGTTGAATTTTTCTCCCGATACGGACTTCCTCGTAAAATTCAGACCGACTGTGGGACGAATTTTACGAGTAAGGTATTTAGGGGTAAGTGTGCTGAACTGGCCATTCAGTGCACTACCAGCGTACCTTACCACCCAGAGAGTCAGGGGGTGGTGGAAAGATTCCACCAGACACTTAAATCAGTTTTGAAAAAATACTGCTATGAACAAGGAGAGGATTGGGAAAAAGGACTTCCCTTTGCTCTCTTTGCCATAAGGAACCATCCAAATGCATCTACAGGTGTAGCTCCCTTTGAGCTGATCTATGGGCACAAAGTACGTGGTCCGTTGGAAATTTTTCATGAATTGTTATCATCTGGGCAGAAAGAGGAACTTAATGTGATGAAATTTGTAGAGAATTTACGGAAAAAGTTAGCCATTGCGTGGAAATTTGCAAGAGAAAATTTGGCTTCCTCTCAAGTAATCATGAAATCAAATTTTGATAAGAAAACCAAGGTGCGATCGTTTGAGCCTGGGGAATTGGTATTGGTGTTGAGTACTGACTCAGACAATTTCCTTGAGCCAAGGTATAAGGGGCCCTGGAAGGTTTCGAGAAAATTGTCTGAAGTGAATTATGAAATTGAAGCCCCCGGGACCAAACGAAAGTGCCGGGTCTTTCATATTAATAGATTAAAATCTTATATTTCAGGTGGTAGGGATCCTTTAGCTATAGTGTGTGAACCTATGTCTGTAGAAGTAGAGTCTCCAGAGGATAACTTTGAGGACTTGGTTGGTCAGGTATCTTCTGATGCTCTCTTTAATAACATTCAAAATCTAGAGGTTTTGAAAAGAGAGCTGGACCATCTGGAAGTTACCCAGAAAAGGGACATTATTAATTTAATCTGTTCTTTTCCAGAAATATTTCTTAGTTCGCCAGGTAGGGCGAGGTTGCTTCAGCATGATGTGGATGTGGGCAGTGCTTCTCCCGTAAAGCAGAGTCCTTATCGACTAAATCCAGTGAAAGGGACATAGTCGAGGAGGAAATAAAGTATATGCTGAAACACGACCTCATCAAACCTTCAATAAGTCCTTGGAGCTCTCCAATAGTTTTAGTTAAAAAGTCTGATGGAAAGTACAGAATGTGTGTGGATTACCGTAAAGTTAATGCCAGTACCAAAAATGACTCTTTTCCTTTGCCTCACATTGACGACTGTCTCGATCAGATAGGGTCTGCAAAATTCATAACCAAGTTGGATTTGCTGAAAGGGTATTAGCAAGTGCCCCTGTCTGATCAAGCCCGGGAAATTTCCGCATTTGTAACTCCCTTTGGGCTTTACGAATGTAAAGTGATGCCCTTTGGGATGAAAAATGCTGCATGCACCTTTCAGAGGCTTATGAACAGAGTCATTTGTGGGTTGAAAGGCACTGAGATTTGTATTGATGATTTAGTTGTTCACAGCAATGATTGGCAAACTCATATAGTAAGATTGAGAAAAGTGTTTGAAGCTTTGAGGGATGCCGGTCTTGTTGTGAACTTGGGTAAGTGTGAATTTGGTAAAGCCAAAGTGTGCTATTTGGGTCATGAGGTTGGTTTGGGTCAGGTAGCCCCTAAACAAGCCAATCTCTATGCCATTTTAAATTTGAAGAGGCCGAGTAATGTCAGGGAAGTTCGGAGAGTCCTTGGAATGACGGGTTATTATAGAAGGTTTGTGCGAAACTTCTCGGACATTGCTCAGCCGCTTACTAAGTTATTGGAGAAAGGACAGAAATTTGCGTGGTCTCCTCAATGTGAGGAGTCTTTCATTAAACTCAAGCTGGTGCTGATATCAAACCCAATATTAATATCCCCTGATTTTCAGAAACCTTTCATTATCGCGGTGGATGCTAGTGATGTGGGCATTGGAGGTGTTCTCTTTCAGAGAAATGGGGCTGGAGAGGTACTTCCCGTGTCTTACTTTAGCCATAAACTATTGGCAGCAGAGAGGCGGTATTCAACTATCGAGAAGGAGGCCTTGGCCTTGGTTCGTACTTTGTTACATTTTAAACCCTATGTGACCAATTTCTCCTTCCCGATAGAGATTTGGACTGACCACAATCCTCTAGTGTTCATAGAAAGGATGAAAGGGTCCAATCAGAGAATTTTGAGATGGGCTTTGCAGTTGCAGGAATTCACTCTGGTTATAAAACATATTAAGGGATCGGAGAACCGCATTCCTGATGCCCTTTCTCGTATGTAATCTTGGCTTTTGTCCCTCCCTCACTCTTCTCGTGTCTTCATGGGGTTTGTATAAAACTATTTTTCCATAGTAAAATCTAATGGCCAGTATGGGTGTGCGTATGAGTGAGTCCTTATCTTAGAGTTTAGTTTATATGTAGGTTTGGTTAAGTGCGTTGTTTTTGTATGTTCAACCTTAGTAAGGTCTATCAATTTTTTCCTATTTTGTACTCTTTGGAGGTATAGTTTACCCTTTAATTTAAGAGTCCCATTTTCTGATTTGGTAAGTCTTCTTCGTGAAGCTATGTGTATTTTTTTCTTTTTGGCATATGTATTGTTATATTTATAACTTCTTTTCAGGTTTTGTATTTCCGTAACATTGTTAATTAATTTTCATTTCAGCATTTTACAGTATTTAATTTTGAAAAAAAAATGTATTCTATGTGAATAATTTTTTTTTTGTTTTGGGGGAGGAAGGTATTAGGTTAACGTAAAATTATTTCTTTATTTTATTTAAATCAGCCTTGTTTTTCTTTTTAAGTTAAAGTATTTTTGTTGTTTGTTTACTATAGTGTTAATGTAAGTGGCTCTCCGATTGTTGAATAGTGTTTTTGCGCCTCCTCCTCCTCCTTTGTGTATTAGTGGACTATCGTTTTAACGATTGTTTTTTTTTTTTAGCTGTGAGTGTTGATGAACGCTGGGAAGGTGATGAGTGGACATGGTCGACCAGTGAAGGCAGTTCGGGCCTTGACAAGCTCTCACCGACACTATTTCCTGTCTCAGCATTCATGGTGTCTTGGAGGACGACTTTGGCAATTACCTTCGCACTTCTGATGAGTGTTTAGCAGATGCTCTGTCATCTGCGACGGTAGTTTTCTGCTACTTGTTCCCGTCGGAGGATTTGTACGGGAATTGTGTCGACGCTGTTTCCCGACACTGAACCTTGATTTTACTGGCCGTATTCCTCCAGTCCAGCTGTGTACGAGTGTGAGAGCAAACTGGCTCGTGAGGTGATAAGTAGGGAGGCTGACGCCAGGTAAGACAAATTATCGTTCCTTTTGTGTAGGGAAGTGGATTGCCCTTCAGTGCCTGGCGTACAGTTTTACCCTTCAGTATAGCGGCTTGATGGATTAAGTACGGCCCTGAATTCAACTCCCCTTCTGTACTTCACTTGAGGTGAAGTTATATATATATATATATATATATATATATATATATATATATATATATATATATATATATATATATATATATATATATATATATATATATATATATATATATATATATATATATATATATATATATATATTATTGATTGTCTAATTCTATATATACGAGTTCTATTGCTATGTTGTGTGACTGTTTAATTCTGTATTGTTTAGTTTTGTAAGATAGGTAGGAATATTAATGTTTTCGTTGTTTTCATCTCCTACTTCCTTCTTCCTTTTTATTATTAGGTTATTGATTTTGGCTAGCTGTATTTGGATCCACCTCGTTATTATTAAGTGTTTTCTCTTGGAATTTTCTCATGTTTAGGGCTTAGTGTAGTAGCTTTAGGTTATTTTCTTGTGAGTTCCCGAGAACCATTATTTGTTTTCTTGAATATGTGCATAAATAAGTGTATTTAATCTCACAAGGTTGATTTAAGTTATTGTTCTTGTTTATAATAAATATTGTTAAGTGTTCTTGGGTCTCTGTTTCCGTCTTTCCTTATCACTGACGTATTTTTACCGACTGCAATTCATGAGAATTTAAATATCTTAAAAGAATCTGCATTACAACCTGGTAGGTTGTAACAGGTGTACATTAAAAAATCGGTGATTTAGTTTTAGACCTTTTTAAGGTCACTTGAAAAGTAATTTTTTTGGGAAGAGTTTGGTGTTCTGGCTTATGTGTAGAAAAATTTGCCTTTATAAATTCCTGAGAAGTTTATTAGTTTCTCCTTATATGATATACTCATAGTTCAAAGCTTTGCCTTTTTCATTAAATTTCATTCTTATGCTCAAAAATAACCTTCTAGAAGGGATCTCCTTCGTTTCACACTGGGAAGATTATGAATAATCTCAATAGGCCATTTTCTGTTTTCTTTTTAAAATTTTCTTTGAATACATTCTATTAATTTTTACTTAAAGGACTACTATCCCATCACACAGTGAAACTCTGTGCCCTTTGGAAACTAATAGATCAGTTTGTCGTAATTAGGTTATTAGATTATCACATGGGGTATTTCGTGTTTATTGTCAAATCCACATTATGGAAGCACTTATAAAAGAATAAAGTCTTCAGTTTCTTTGAGGAAACCAGATCAATCTGTAATGAATAACTCCCTTCGCCTATGATGGTTATCGTGAGCCTTTAGACAGTGAATGATGAAAATTTTTACAGGATAGAGTAATCGTCTTCACTTTCATAATATTAATTGATTCCTGAGATGACCCGACGTCCTTGTTGCTCTGGTATTCTTTTCCAGATTAGGTCTCTTATAATGTATTTTCTAAAAGGAAGTTGAGTTCATTGTGTTCACAATTTTTTAAAGGTGAAGTAAGCTTCACCTAACCCTACCTAACCTAACTTAACCAAAACCAACCAAACCCATCTCAAAAGATATTACGCAAACCCAAACTAACTTGACCTATCCTAATCCAACCCAACATAATCGAAGCTAACCTAACCTAACTTATCAGTGTCAATGACCTTAGATGTCAAATGCCAGAAAACCTCAAAACAATGCATCAATTATCCTTACGGTCTAAGCTAATCTAACCAAACTTAACCTAACCTAATTCAATCCAACCTGACCCAACATAACCTAACCTAACCAAGCCTAACTAGACCTAACCTAACCTAACCCACCCCAACTAAACTTAACCGAAACTTACCCAATACAACCTGACCCAACCTAACTTAACTAAACGTAACCCAACGTGACTCAACCTAACCTAACTAAACCCAAACAGGACCCAACCTAACATCACCTAACCTAACCCAACTTGACCTAACCTAAGCTAACATGGCCCACCCTAACCTAACCCAACCTGACCCAACCAAACTTAACCCAACCTGCCCAACCTAACCCAACTTAAATTTTCTCTAAAAAGACCAAATTGTGTGTAACGCCAAAGAAAAAAGTACGATTGGAATAATACCAGATAATAATGCACAAAAAGGATATTTCTTACTAATTCTTTCTAGTATAATTTTGCTTATTTTCAACTTCCAATTTTGTATTGAAGGATCGGTACCTTTCTTTTGTTTAGCTCTAATTCTTTCTTGTATTTAGCTTTTTTTTATTATTATCATAATCATTATTATTATTATTATTATTATTATTATTATTATTATTATTATTATTATTAATACTACTACTACCACTATTATTATTATTATCTCTATTATTGTTACCATTGTTTATTATTATTATTATTATTATCATTATCATTATCATTATCACTTTTATTTTTATTTTTTATCTATTTTTTTTATTTCATTATTATTATTATTATTATTATTATTATTATTATTATTATTATTATTATTATTATTATTATTATTATTATCACTTTTATTTTTTATTTTTTATTTTTATCTATCATTATTATTATTATTATTATTATTATTATTATTATTATTATTATTATTACTTTTATTTTTTATTTTTTATTTTTATCTTTTTATTATTAGTATTATTATTATTATTATTATTATTATTATTACTTTTATTTTTTATTTTTTATTTTTATCTTTTTATTATTATTATTATTATTATTATTATTATTATTATTATAAGGTAAACTTGATAGTCTTGATACTCTTGGAATCAAATCGAATTAGAGAAAAGGCCCTTTGAAAATGTTTTTATTTTAAAATTATATTCCACATTATTATTGAAGAAAAAAGGCTAAAGAAAAGAAACACTTGGAGGAGACGATTGAAGAGATCGTGTTGTGTTACATATGGAAATTGATAAGGGAAAACATGAGAATATAAGGTCTCTTATATCGATTCGTATATGTATTTACATTTATATAATTTTATCATTCTTCAAAGCAGATAAGTTTCATGGTTTTACAGAAACGTTTTGTGTGTTATAAAAAAAACCGTACCCTGAATATCATATTACATTGACATAAAAGATTCAAAGTTTTATAACAGTAACATATCATTATCAACAAGAAATTTGAAACACAATATAATTTTTCGATTTCTACAATCATTTCCAAGCATATTCAAGACGTCACGTTACAAATGACACTTGAATTAAGTATTGCGACATTGCAACATTTTTTTTCTGTGCTGAAGGAAATACTTATGGCATTGATGGTATCTTGGTCTGTATTATATAAGCAGCTTCGTACAAAAAATAATATATATATATATATATATATATATATATATATATATATATATATATATATATATATATATATATATATATATATATATCTATAAATATGAATATATATATATATATATATATATATATATATATATATATATATATATATATATATATATGTATGTATGTTTGTGTAAAAACACCCTATCTTTTTTTATATTTACAATGATTTGCATTCCTTTTTTATGCAGGTAGTAAATAAAACTGTTATGTGGGATTGCAGAGTTGGTGTGCTGAGATAAACATAGGGACTCGCCAAGTAGTAAGGGTGTGGCTGGGTGCACATCCTGAGAGCGAGGTGTGACAAGAGGTCCCGTGTCCAACTGTACACTCTATTTTACGGAAAAAAAGTTTTTTTTTGTTTGTTGATGTTTAAATAATAATTTTCTGATATATATTCAAAGATTAGGCATCTCGTCTAATTGTAACCTAACCTTTCAAATATGAGATAAATTAATTTTTCATTTATTGTCTTCAGTTTTTCCTATTATTTTCATCCTAGTTCTTAATATAACACTGACATAGAATTTAAAATCTTTTATATTACTGTGACCTTTTATTCAAAGTACGTTTGTTTATTTATTTATTTATTTTTATCTGTCACTTCTCTATTATAAATTTTTTTTGCTTAGTGGTAGAAGAGGAAGATCCTATATTTTGCAAAGGTAAATTAGGATGTTTTTTCTAATGATTTATATGTACTGCATATATATATATATATATATATATATATATATATATATATATATATATATATATATATATATATATATATATATATATATATATATATATATATATATATATATTTAAACACATATAAATATATATACTGCACACACACCTGAACTGGTGTTAAGCAGATCTTCGAAATGTTCTGAGTTAAAACTATTTCAATAATATTTCTTTCAACAAAATCTTTGCAAAATATGAGTTCTTTAGCAGCTTTCCAATTAATAGTTTGGTTGCAATCATTCATATGCTGAAAAAGACTGCTTATAATGTTTCCGGTTCTTAGATTATATCTATGCTGTTTTAATCGAGTTTCTAGTGCTACGCCACTTTGACCAATATATCGTTTATTACACTGATTGCATGGAATTTCAGAAATACATCCGTTAATCTGCTTTGGGAAATTTTTTATCAATATATCTCTGAGTGTGCTCTTTTTGAAAATTACGTTACCTCCAAAAGGTTTCATAATTCCGGGTAGAGGTACAAACTGCTTGAAAAAAAAAAAAAAAAAAAAAAAAAAAAAAAACGTTAAAACAAGGAGGTTATCCACATCAAAATCATTGTTGTTAAAACAGGGTTTGTTTATGAAATGTGATGGATACTATAAAATAGATTCTATTTCATGAATTTTCCTAAGCTCAGCTTCAAGGAGATCAGGGCAGCTTACCCGTAGTGCCCGTAAAAACATGGATGAAAAAACCATAATTTCGGTTGATGGGTGATGATTAGAATAAAAAAAGTATAAATTAGCATTCGTAAGTTTTCTATATACAATATATTTAAAAGACCTTTCTTGTCTAAATACTAGAACATCTAAAAATGGCAGCTTGTTATCGATTTCTATCTCTAATGATAACTCAAGAGATGGTACCAGAGAACTTAAGACTGTTAAAAAAGCTTTTTTCATCCCTATCAATGGGCCAAGCAGAAAATATATCAACAACATATCTGACCCCCCAATAAATACCTGCAGGTAGAATCCTATGTATGTACTTGGTCTCAAAAAATTCCATGTAATTATTGCTTACCAAAGGAGATAGTGGATTGCCCATTGCCATACCAAATATTTTTTCAAAGAATTCACCATTGAAAGTAAACTTCAAACTTTTTATATACAATTTCAAAGGTTTAAGAATAAAGTCAGGATCCACAGTGAAAGTGTGTTTGACGAGTTCGTCTTTTAAACACTTCAACAATTCACCTACAGGTACTTTTGTAAAGAAAGATTTAACTTCAAAGCTTCTTAACCTAGAAATATAATTAAAATCAAACCTCCTTCACCTGCGAATAAAATCTTAATTATTTTTCACAGAGCATCCCGTTATAGTCCCAAGAATAGGTGACAGCTCATTTACCAGCCATTTATATAGTTTGTAAGAACAAG
>NC_090756.1:41077229-41082229 GCF_036898095.1 Palaemon carinicauda | reverse complement strand
GGAGAAGGGGCTTATTTGCTCTTCCAACTACGGTTGTAGCTTTGCTAGTAGTAATAGTAATAATAGCAATTGAATACCGAATTCATTACTTAGAAATTCACATATTTTGGTCAAATTGTTTGTGAATTTTTTAGCATTTGATTGAAATAAGCAGACAATTTAAAGTATTTTTTCCTGTCAAATTCTTTCCATAAAATATGTCCTTTTCATTTTTGTTGGCACACTGTTACACGGAGAGACTCACAACCATATAAGGATTTCACATCATAGATGCATTGCACAGAATACATTTATGTCGACAGTTGAGTCATTTGTCCTATCAAAAAGTTTCATGTTCGACGATTTCAACCAATTAGTGAAAATTCGCTTAAAAATAATTACACGTCATTGGTCGAACGTCCCTAGGAAAAGGATTTTGAAAAGTCATAGAGAATGATATCGGTTTAGTTATCTAAAAAAAAAGAAAGGTAGTGACACAGTTGCTAGGGACCATCTATGTTTCTGTACGTTCAATTCTCATCATCCAGATGCCTAGTTCCCCCAGGTCCTAACGTGGGAGCATTGTGGAAACGTTCATGGCTGTCAATCTGTTGGACGGGGCTTTCGAATCTTGCTGAAAGTCAATAATTCATTGTGGTGTCTGTAAGCTCGCCATCCTTGTAAGCAAAGGAAAGAGGTGTTGGGAGCCTATCTGTCAACTTACTGAGTCATGAAAAGCCATTGCCTGGTCCTCCCTGGTCTTAGCTTGATGGAGATGGCACTTGGGCACTGATCAGACAAGTCTTTATTTATATTTGGAGTTTGTCCATTTTCATCACCGCGCTGGCCACTGTGGATTGGTGATGGTGGGAGACTTTGGTTTCATCGCTAACAGCTAACAAACTTATCATAGGTAGCCCTGACTAGTAGAACTTTGCTGATCATGATGATACGCAAACCCTTTGGCCACGTTAAGGTATCATCACTCAGGAAGAGGTATATATATATATATATATATATATATATATATATATATATATATATATATATATATATATATATATATATATATATATATATATAAATATATATATATATATATATATATATATATATATATATATATATATATATATATATATATATATATATATATCTTCTTTGTCTACATCTTTTCCCACTTCTACGTGGGTTTGATGTTTCGGGTCAGCTTTCTCCATCTACCTCTGTCCCTCACTTCATCACCAGTTAATCCCTTTGAACAAAGGTCATCCTTGATACAATCCACCCACCTTCGCTTTGGTCTCCCTATCCTTCTCATTCCCTCTACCTCCATTTCCATCACGCTCCTCCTAAGATACTGTTCATCTCTTCTCATGACATGACCATACCACCTCAGTCTACTTTCTTGGATTTTATCTGATAGTTTTCCAACTCCTGTGATACCCCTAATTACCTCATCCCGTATCTTATCTCTTCTTGTCACCCAACACATCCATCTCAACATTCTCATTTCAGCCACATCCACCTCCTTTTCTTCTGTCTTTTTTATTGCCCACGTCTCCACTCCATACATCATTGCCGGTCTTACAACTGTCCTGTGTTCTTTACCTTTCATCTTAACATCTATTTTCCTCTCGCATAGTACTCCACGCATTTTTTTCCAATTCTTCCATCCTGCTCATATTCTGTGGTTTATTTCTGCTCCCAGATCACCATCCTCTGCAACATTTAATCTTAAATACCTGGATTTTTCAACTCTTTTCAATCTCTCTCCTTGTAAACTAACTTCCCCATTCTGCCATTTTTCAATCTCAAATACTCAGTCTTTTTCCTGCTGATCTTCAATCCCCTATTTTCCATTTCTCTTCTCCACTCCTCCAGTTTCTCTTCTACTACTTCTCAACTAATGCTACACAGTATAACATCATCAGCAAAAAGCATACACCAAGGAGACTGATCTCTAATACCTTGTGTTACTACATCCATGACCAGATCAAATAGGTAAGGGCTCAATGCAGACCCCTGATGTAGTCCCACATTTACTGGGAAACTTTCTGTTAGGCCTATACTGCTCTTAACATTTGCTTCTGCCCTTTCATACATATCTTGGGGGATTCTTACGTATTTCTCACTTCTTTTCTCTCATACATCTCCACAGCTCCTGACGTGGTACTCGATCGTATGCCTTCTCCATGTCAATAAAGACCATATGTAATCCTTTCTGTTTCTCCCGATATTTTTCTATTGTCTGCCTCAAAGCAAATATTGCTTCTACAGTTCAGGCATGAGTCCAAATTGTTCCTCAGCTATTGTTGTTTCATCTCTGAGTCTCTTCTCAACGATTTTCTATATTTTCATATTATGGCTTATCAGCTTTATGCCTCTGTAGTTGGCACATTCCTGGATGTCTCCCTTCCCCTTATAGATGGGAATGATTAGGCTTCTTCTCCATTCCTCTGGCATCTTTTCCTGATTGAAGATCTTCTGCATCAGGTCCCACAAGATATCTATGCCTTCCTCTCCAAGACTCTTCCATACCTCTACTGGTATGTTATCCGGTCATGCAGAATTTACTATTTTTCATCTTCTTTACTGCTTGTTCTGCTTTTCTTCTAGTCACTCCTATGGTAACTGTCTCGTTTGGGAGTCCATCTTCAAATACTGTTCTTGGGTTCTCCTCATTCAATAGTCCTTCAAAATAAGTTCCCCACCTTCTTTTAATTTCATTCTCTTCTGCTAGATCTATACCATTGCTATCTTTTATTTGCCATATCTGTGTCCGGTCTTTAGATGCAGCATCTCGGGCCTTAGCAATTCGTAATATTTTCTCCTCTCCCTCTGGTCTTTTCATCTCTTTACAGACTTCATTTAATGTCTCTGCTTTTGCCTTTGCTACTGCTCTTCTTGCTTCTTTCTTTGCTTGTTTATAGATTTCTTTATCCTGCGCTTGTCCGGATATATCTGCCTTCTTCTTGGCTTTTTTCTTGGTTTTTACCCGTTCTTACACCTCATTATTCCACCACCACGATTCTTTATCATTTAGGGGTCTTCTTCCTGAACACTTTCCAAGTACTTCCTCACCAATCCTTTGAATCGCTTTACTATTCTCGGTCCACCATTCTTGTACATCCTCATGTAACCTTACTGCTTCCAGCACTCTTTCCTTAAACAAGACTCTCAGTTCTTCCTCTTTCAATTTCCAACACTTAATCTGTGGGTCCATTCTCGTCTTTTTACTTCTCCTACAATTCCTTTCTGCAATCAATTACCACTAACCTGTGTTGCGCTGCTACACTCTCCCCATTTATCATCTTGTAATTTCTAACTTCGTTCAGATGATCTCTCTTACACAGCAGCAAATCTATCTGGCTCTCCCTGCCACCACTACTGTAAGTAATCAGTCTGTTAATCTTCTTCTCAAAGAAGGTGCTGATCATTGCTAGGTCAAAAACCAATGCAAAATCAATCACTCTTTCTCCCCCATAATTTCTCTCACCCACACCCCAACCTCCATGCACTCTTTCTATCCGTTCCTTACTAATTCCCAAGTGGCCGTTCAGATCTTTTCCTATAATTACCCTTTCCCTTGCAGGTATTATTCCAAGCCCCTGATCCATCTCCTCCAAGATTGTATCCTTCTCCTCCTCTTTACATCCAGTTTGCAGGGCATAGGCACACACCATATTGACTATTGTTGCTCCCAGTCCTACCTTTAAACTTGTAATTCTGTCATTTTTCCTATTCACCCTAATCAAATTTTCCTTCAACTCTTTCAATAACATTATTCCTACTCCATTTCTTCCTTCCATATTTGCTCCACTGTAATAAAATTAACAACCTTCGCCTAGTTCTCTTGCGTTATTTCCCTTCCACCTGGTGTTCTGCACACACAGCACTCCATTCTTCCTTCTCTCTATGAGGTCAACCAGCTCTTACCCTTTTCCAGTCATTGTCACCACATTCAGAGTTGCTACTCTCATATTCTTCTCAGATATTTTCCTCTGAGCTTGCTTCTTCAAAACAACCCGCCCATGACTGGGTAGCCCTTGCCAATTTTTCAGAGGTATGAGGCGAGGTCCCAACGCGTCGCTTAAGGGGAACGCTCTAGCATTAATTTCATTCTGATTATACTCACTGACCATAGTTGTTTTGGCTTTTTTTTTATGGCCGAATGCCTTTCCTGCCGCCAACCCCGTCCATTTACCCGGGCTTGGGACGGGCACCAAGTTGATACTGGCTTGCCCCCCCCACCCCCAGTGGCTGGGTTATATATATATATATATATATATATATATATATATATATATATATATATATATATATATATATATATATATATATATATATATATATATATGTATATATACATATATATATATATATATATATATATATATATATATATATATATATATATATATATATATATATATATATATATATATATATATATATATATATATTCGCAATTGAAAAAACTAGTCAAATTTCATTCAAATTCTAACTCTATTGGCAAATAATCCGACAATTTCCATCCAATTCTGGATATAGAAATATTTATTAAGGAAATTTAAATCATTGGATATCATACTGTATTTTGGGTCACTGACTGTTACAGTAATACGCTGGAAAATGTGCTGTGTGGTTTTATCCGACTGTAGCATGGTAATTTTTATTCAGCGCAAAAGAGAGAGAGAGAGAGAGAGAGAGAGAGAGAGAGAGAGAGAGAGAGAGAGAGAGAGAGAGAGAGAGAGATACGACCAAAAGGAAGAAAGAGAGATACGACCAAAAGGAAGAAAGAGAGAGAGAGAGAGAGAGAGAGAGAGAGAGAGAGAGAGAGAGAGAGAGAGAGAGAGAGAGAGGAGAGAGAGAGAGAGAGAGAGCAAAGGGAACGACACAAAAACGCACAGACAAAAGAAAGACATAATAGAAGCAGAGAGAATTATTGGTATTATTGCTGTAGTTTGTATAGGCTTTCTAGAAAGAGAGAATCAGGACAATAGTCTTTATATGGGAGG
>NC_090756.1:41052229-41072229 GCF_036898095.1 Palaemon carinicauda | reverse complement strand
CATAAGTCTTGAGCAGATATCCAAATAAAATTTCAACTTTTTCGCTTTTGTAATTTATTATATTCTTGTCAAAAGTTGAAAAAATCAACGTTTTCAATTTCGTAATTTTCTGTATTCATGTGAAAACATATTCTTTATTTCACGAGCGTCTGTGGTTGCTGAAGGAAATGACCTAATCCATAATTCCATGTACTTTTCTAGATTTCATGAATCCCTGGAAACTGATATTCCCACACCTTGCAGTAATGTGGATATAATGGTCTTACTTCTGGCATCAAGGCCAAGAAGATATCAGGAAATGTTTGGGAGATTACATAGCACGAAGTTTTTATCTACTTTAGAATAAGGCTATGAATGCTAATGCTACTGTGCTCTTTCGTAAAGAGATTTCTTAATTTTCATTTAGTATATATAAATAAGGAATTTTTTAAGCAAGGTTTTTTTATGAAGTATAGATATGTATTACTGCCTAAAGCCTTTAAAACCCGCCCATAAGTGGCAGAGGCCAGGGACCATGATATTGCCCTAACAAACAAGACTATACCCTAGAGACAGACCATATATACTTATGATCAGCACCAAAACCCCCTCTCCACCCAAGCTATGACCAAGGAGGGCCAGGCAATGGCTGCCGATGACTCAGCAGGTAGACCTATGGGCTCCCCCAAACCCCCCATCCATAGCTCAAAAGGATAGAGAGGTGCCAGCGACCAAAGAAAATAACTACAGTAGTTTGAGTGGGTCTAGAACCCAAGTCTGACGTTCACCAATTAGGGATGTTACCACATTATTATTATTATTATTATTATTATTAATATTATTATTATTATTATTATTATTATTATTATTATTATTATTATTATTATTATTATATCTAGTGCATATCTAAGGAAAGGAAATTAATCCTTAGTAAAATATGAATAAATTTTTGTTTAATGTATGTTCATAAAATAATCAATTGTTCATTGCGATTAACTACTGCAATAACAAAATGACTCTACCAACAATTTCATTCCCTCAAGATGACGGAGTACTGAGATCACGAAAATCAGAAATGTATGAATCCATTTTGGCCCCCAACGAATATCATCAATAAAAGCTAATGCCACAACATCATCGCTTTTGTGGGTCTGACCAATTACGGGGCATCTGCACGCAAAAGGGACATAAGTCACATTTAGGACAGAGGCCACTCAGAGGACCCCGATTATTATGGTCTTCTTTCCTTTTATTATTCTCTCGTAATTTTCTCCATTTCATTCGATATTACAAAGGTTGAGTATAGTTTCTTTTTCTTTTATTATTCTCTGATGATTTTCTAAATTTCCTTCGATATTACAAAGGTTTAAGTTTGCATATAACAGATTTATAGTCCTCCAACTCCTCATCTTTATTACTGTGTTTTAAATACTTTATTTTCATTGTTCATTACTTTCCACATAGTTTATTTTTCCCTTATTTTATTTTCTGACTTGGCTATTTTTCCCTGTTGGAGCCTTTGAACTCATATCATCCTTTTTTTCCAAATAGAGTTGTAGCTTTACTACTACTACTACTACTACTACTACTACTACTTCTACTACTACTACTACTACTACTACTACTACTACTAATAATAATAATAATAATAGGTAACTCCATTAAAGAAAATAATGTAGGTCTTAGAAAAAAAAAAGTACCTTAGGCCTCATGTCTGTATTTTCAGAACGATCTAAACTTTTCATGGAGAGCCTTGGACTCTAGATTAAAGTCAAGACATTATTGTTTATTCCTTAAATTAATAAGAGTTTCTCTATCTACAGAGTAAATATGTTCTCGTATTTACTCTGCTCGGTAAATACTTTGAAAACTCTGCTTTGAAAATATCCAACGAAAAAGGAGTGAAAAAACTACAGAAGAATGACCTAATGCACCTTACTGGCCATCCCTGAGAAGCACAATGGCAGGGCCTCATGTCGAACAGGTAAAGCCTATTCTTCAAAGAAAGCAAGAGGAAGTCAGAGTAAGAAAGTTGCAAGCACATTTAGTCTTGCCTTGAACAGCACCTGCCATTGACAGCGCTAATGGGACACACAAAAGGTGCATTAGCGGGAGAACTTTTTTTTTTTTTTTTCTCAGTTTTATGATATGCTTTCAATGGTCGTTCTCTTATGGTCAATAGGAGAACTTAGGATAAGAATTCTTCAGTATAAAAGGTGTGGAGAAACGCTGACAAGCAGGAAATAGATAGACAACAGGTAAAAACTCTGACAAGCAGGAAACAGACAGACCGAAAGGACAGGCACAAACGCCTGCAGGCAGGAAATAGACAGACAAAATCAGGCAGAGAGGCCAGGCACTAACCAATTCTTGAGTGAAATCAAATAAGATTTAGTTTGCCAAATAAGCCATCATTGTATCTATCATATAGGTTGACTTTTATATCTATAAATTGCACCATTCTTATCAATGAATAACTCTGAGATAATGCAAAACTCCACCCAAGTCACTGAATTACAATTCCATCATAATAATAATAATGATGATAGTAAAAATAACAAAAATAATAATAATAATAATAATAATAATAATAATAATAATATTAATAATAATAATAACCATTATTATTATTATTATTATTATTATTATTATTATTATTATTATTATTATTATTATTATTATTATCATTAGCCAAGCTACAACCCGAGTAAGGAAAAGAACAGGATGATATAAGTCCAAAGGCTCCAACAGGGGAAACAGCTCAATAAGGAAAGAAAATAAGGAAATAAATAAACTATAAGAGAAGTAATGAACAATTAATATACAATATCTTAAGATCAGCAAAAACGTTAGATTAGATCTGCTCCATATAAACTATGAAAAAAAATTCTATAAGGAAAACTAAAAAAAAAAAAAAAAAAAAAAAAAAAAAAAAAAAAAAAGTGTTGATTTCTATAGACTTGATCAAAAGTCACTTGAAGTTACCAAAGCTTAGAGAAGACCAAAGTTCAAGAAGGGTTTCCGATGAAGATCTCGTTTTAAATCACAGGATCAATTTCCTTTTTTTCTCTTTTACCCAATTGCTACGTTTTTTCATTTTGTGAAAGGTTTTTATTGGCTAGATTCAGTTTATCAGTCAGGATCTTGATAGGATGAAGAGATGTAGTGTGGTGCGTTAAGAGGTATTTGCGCAAGGATACACAAAATGTATTTTCTGATTTCCTGTTACTTGAATATCAAAACGTTATACGAGAATATTTGGCTTCTATTCGGCAGATTGAATTCGCATTGCTTTTTATTAAGGTTTATAGAAGTGACTTTGAACCTTTTGTAGTTGGTTGCAAAGAAACTGGTAAGTAATTATAATGTGGGTATATATTTACCGTAGCACAATATTCCTTATGAAGAAAATAATTATTACTGGTTGTGTATATTGGTATTTTGAAATGTTATGCTGCAAATAATGGGGGGGGCGGGAGTACCCATAATCATGAAATTTTAGAAGTTATAAAATTTCAAAAGCTATAGGTGAAAACCCACAATTTAGAAGGGAAACCAGACACAAGTTGAACACCACCTAACCTAACCTAGGAGCTGTGTACTCAACCTATAGCAGACCTACTCTCACTCCATCATCTGTAAATTAAAACTAAATCATTCCTCCCAAATCCAGTGAGAAAACTATTGTTAGTTTAACTTAATTATAACGGAAATAAAGAAACCTACTATTTGTAGACAGATATTCTTGAAATTTAAAGGGGAATAATATCATCTTTATATATTGATAAATTCTGTCTAAACAAACACCCCTGCCTGGCGATCACCAGACTGGGGTTTGATTCCTGCTCAAACTCGTTAGTTCCTTTAGTATCTGCAACCTTACCACCCTTGTGAGCTTCTACCTGCTGAGTCATCATTAACCACTGCCTAACCCTCCTTGGTCCTAGCTTGGATGGAGAGGCGCTTGGGCGTTGATCATATGTATATATGGTCAGACTAGGAAATTTTCTTACCTCTGCCATTCATGAGCGGCCTTTAAAACCCTTCAAATGAAGAAAAAATATGACCTTATTTGAATAAGCAAAGAGAAGGTAACGTCGATCAGTAATGTATTCGAATAAATGGTAAAACATTATCATAAATCCAGATTCTCTTTTAATGATGAATATACGCTTCTGTCAAGAAATTTAAATAATATGATATAAGTTTTAGACAAAACCATTTGTTAAAGGTATATTGTAATATAAGACTATTTTCCTTTTGAAAACTTTTAATATTTCATCACATTTTTAAAGAATCATTATTCCAAACATTATTGGGATGTTCAGAGTCATTTTTTTGCAGTTACAGAAATATTAAATTTAAATTAACGACTTGTGTTACTCTCACGTTATAATTGTGAATGAATTTCACAAAAGAATTTTTGCTAATCTTTACCATAATCTGTAGAATCGTTTGTTAAAGGTACATTGTAATAAATGACTATTTTCCTTCTCAAAACTATTAATATTTCATCACATCATTGAGGAATCAACATTTCAAACATTATTAGGATGTTCAGTGCTTTCATATATAAACTATAAAAGAGAATTATGTCAGTTTGAACATTCAAAGTTTCACTGATTCAACTACCCGATTAGGAAGATCATTCCACAACATGGTCACAGCTGGAATAAAACTTAATTATTATTATTACTACTATTATGATTATTAATAACTAAGCTAAAACCCTAGTTAAAAAAACAGGAGGCTATAAACCCAAGGGCTCCAACAGGAAAGAATAGCCCAGTGAGCAAAGTGAATAAATAAACTATATGAGAAATAATGATGAAATAAAATAAAATTTTAGGAAGAGTAACCATGTTAAAATATATCTATCATATAGATATGTCAGCCTATTCAACATAAAACATTCGCTACAAGTTTAAACTTCTGGATGTAAAATTAG
This sequence comes from Palaemon carinicauda, assembly GCF_036898095.1. Taxonomy (NCBI): domain Eukaryota; kingdom Metazoa; phylum Arthropoda; class Malacostraca; order Decapoda; family Palaemonidae; genus Palaemon; species Palaemon carinicauda. The sequence continues at coordinate 41,067,302 of NC_090756.1, read as the reverse complement.
ACAGATGTCCTCTTGTGATAATATAATTGAAGCGTGTAATTATATATCAATAAGTAATGTATTTGAAAAGAAATAACTTATCTTTTAGAGTTTAGAGAAAATGAAGTAGAAAATATTAGAGACAATTTTAATTTCTTAAATTGTGGTAAAAATATATCAAGTAAAACCGAACTTGTTACGTTTAATTTCCTGTATTTATGAAATTGTTAAAATGATTACACGTATTCTGCCATTAGCTGCAACTCTTTGAGGCAAAGGTGTAATCTGTGTAGGAAAAGATTTTATTTTTTAACTAAGATAAAAAGAAGCAGGAGAGAGAGAGAGAGAGAGAGAGAGAGAGAGAGAGAGAGAGAGAGAGAGAGAGAGAGAGAGAGAGAGAGTGAGAGAGACTAAAGATTCTATTTCATGCAAATTGTTATCTAAAAAAGTAAAAGATAGTTAAAAGAAATAAAAAATGAAAATTCATATCTTCAGAAATAACCTTAGGGTTAAGAAATTAATTACTATCTTTAATAAACAAAGTTTCATTTATCAATTACCCTGATTTTTTTTGTAAGAATAAATATTTTACATCATAATTTCCTCACACAGAATTTACTCGCTATTACCTATAAAGCCATTCTTCTCAAGTCTTGGGTAGTGCCATAGCCACTGTGCCATGGTCATCCACTGTGCTGAGTTAGAGTTCTCTTGCTTGACGATACACCCGGACACACTATTCCATCTTATTTATTTTCCTCTTTTTTATAGTTTATATATGAAAGATCTATTTTAATGATGTTACTGTTCTTAAAATATTTTACATTAGTTGTTCATTGCTTCTCTTTTATCTTATTTTCGTATTGCTTTTTATTTCCATATTTCCTTAACTCACTGGGCTATTTTTCCTGTTGGGGTCCATACGCTTATAGCATCAACCTTTATTAACTAGTGTTGTAATTTAGCCAGTATTATTATAATAATAATAATAATAATAATAATAATAATAATAATAATAATAATAATAACATCTTAATCCACAGCCTTTATCATCTTCTCCCCTTGTCGTCAAAGGTCGAAACTTGCGGGAAGAAATTTCTTTTATATCCTAATGTCATTAATTTCCTGAGCAACAGAAAATGAAGAAACTTGTTAAAAGCAAATGATGTCGTTGCAAGGAGCTAATGGTCTTACTTGAGTCGATAAGACCAAAACTTTGAGTAATTATCTTGATAGGAGTTTGTTCAAAGACTCTTTGCTGTGAACGTCATCTCTTGGTCTCTGCCTTTGGGACAGTTTTCATATAAACATCACACGTGAACTATCGTTAAAAGAAATATATATATATATATATATATATATATATATATATATATATATATATATATATATATATATATATATATATATATATATATATATATATATATATATATATATATATATATTCTCTCTCTCTCTCTCTCTCTCTCTCTCTCTCTCTCTCTCTCTCTCTCTCTCTCTCTCTCTCTCTCTCTCTCCAGTAAAAGGTGTATGAATCTAATTGTCCTTATTTCATTATAATCCAAAACCATTTTCATTTATAAAGTAAATGTTCACCCTTGGTCCTCTTACTTTGATGGGTCAGTAACATGGTGTAATCGAAGTACCTACATCTGAATAACCGCAGATATAACGATGGTAGAGGGTGTGGTGTGGGGGGGGGGGGGTTACTTGAACAGCTATCAGGTCTTTGAGGGTAGAGATATGCATCAGAATATTAGTTTGCTTGATTCTCTATCATTCTTGGATACAACACTTTCACAGGAACAAACGACTTATCAACTTCGTACCTTTAAGCGCATACAAATAGTATCTAGTTAAATAAATTTAGTCTACTTCACGGCCTCTTAACACTCGAGTTTAGCTGGGTTGATTTCTTCTTCTTGCAGTAGATGTTCTGAATGTGGCGGTTCTTGTAAGATGGTTGTACCTGTCCTCCACTCTGTAGTTAGGGGGATTCTCAATGCACTGTTTCTGCTTCGATGGTTGTAGATGTTCTCTTCTCATATCCACACTTAAAGTCCGTCGTTGGGTAGTATTACGACCCTTGTTGGGCCGTGATGTAGGTTTGTCTGCACCACGGTCCAGATATATATAGACCTTGGTCTTCACTAAAGGATGCACACTCAGCGTTGTTACATACTATCCAGCAAGAGATGGTCAATGGATACGAAAACACTCAGGAAAACTCACGAATATTTATTAACAAACACAAATAATCAAAGTCAACCTTGTGACTCCCAAGGACAAACTCTAGTCCTTAAATAATCCCTTGGGATTCCTAACTACTAAAAACTAAGCCCTAAACAGAGCTAATAGAGAGAAACACATGAATGCAAATAAGTCAAAATATACAATACAACTGGCCAGATCAAAATGAATAAAATAACCAATACCTATAACTAAAGAGGTTGTGAAGGAAGGCGAAGAGTAACAGGGAGAAAACACTTAATATCCTACCTATGTTTATAATCTAAACTTAATATATACACAGTAATATAAAAGCCACGAGGCTGTTAACATCACAAGTATTTAGATTCATAACAAAACAAAACAAAAAGTGGCAACAAATTCCGACTGACTCAACAATTAATTATAGGATATATCTACATAAAAAATGATATTGAATAACAAAAAAAAAAAAAATCCCCTCACACTCAGAAGGGGAGTCCGTGATCCCCGAATAACAAATGTCTTGACTTTCAGTAGGCCGTGATTCCAATGATTCCAGAACTCAGCTAACAGGGGAACACAGAAGCACCAGGAAAGAGGAGTCGAGAGATCCGGCCTGACCATACAAGAAGGAACGCTTACCTGGGATCTTTCTCACTACTAGACTCCTGACGGGCATCAAGGCCCCCACAGCTGCAGTAAATTCAAAGACATCCTGAGAAGCGAATGCTCCTAACACCTCAGGAAAAATCTTCCACTGAGGTGGCAGCAAGATAAGGCCGCAGGTGGCACAAATCACCTGCTATACAGACAGGACGCAACACCGCAGGTGCCCAGAAGCGTACCTGCGAAGGAAAGCACTCAAAATACGTCCACAGGCGTTGATAAAATTTCCTAAATGCGGCAGCTGGAGGTCAAAAGGGTATAGCCTTCGTAGAAAGCTCTAACTGAGCAAAAGGTATCGTGTTCGAGTGTACACACTTGGTTCATTTTCCTTTGAAGGAATCACTCTTTAGAGACAAGTCGAAAACCTTTGAAAACAACGATAAAGCCAGATTAAAAGATTAGGCACCCCATATCCCTCACCCTTTCTTTACAACTGTACTAAATCGTCTAAATAAAATCATCTCTACAATACTTCCTTGGTTATTGTCTTTTTTGCTGGTACACTAATATATATATATATATATATATATATATATATATATATATATATATATATATATATATATATATATATATATATATATATATATATATATATGTGTGTGTGTGTGTGTGTGTGTGTGTGTGTGTGTGTGTGTGTGTGTGTGTTAAAAACGGACATCAAAGCATAAACAATGCTTGTAATGACCCTGGAAGGGGTTTCTTTATCTCCAAACTTATGGCGGTCGGGTCACATCTGTCAATCAATGGTCATCCAGCTTATAAGATTAGGATTTCTTTAAGGAAGAGTCAGTTTAATCTTTGAGGTATCTTTCCCCCCCCCCCTCTCTCTCTCTCTCTCTCTCTCTCTCTCTCTCTCTCTCTCTCTCTCCTCTCTCTCTCTCTCTCTCTCTCTATATATATATATATATATATATACAGTATATATATATATATATATATATATATATATATATATATATATATATATATATATATATATATATATATATATATATATATATATATATATATATATATATATATATATATATATATATATATATATATATATATATATATATATATATATATATATATATATATATATATATATGCACTGTATATATATACATATATATATATATATAATGTATATATATACTGTATATATATATATATATATATATATATATATATATATATATATATATATATATATATATATACATATATATATGCAGTATATATATATATATATATATATATATATATATATATATATATATATATATATATATATATATATATATATATATAAGTAGATGATGAATGAAGAAATGTTGATTTGAAAGCTCAAGATAGGGAAGAATGTCGAAATCTAACTGAGGCCCTTTACGTCAATAGGCGTAAGAGGAGATGATATATATATATATATATATATATATATATATATATATATATATATATATATATATATATATATATATATATATATATATATATATACAGTATATATATATATATATATATATATATATATATATATATATATATATATATATATATATATATATATATATATATATATATATATATATTTATATTGTAAGAAAGTATTTTAACTTCTTTTAACTTTTCTTTATAGTAAAAGCATAATAAAAAGTAAAAATTCAATTATGTTCAATTAATTTTCCCGTCTTTTTTGTTTCCTATTTGATTCAATGGTTTTCCAAAATCATAATATTCAGATATAGGAAAATTAATAGTCTTAAATTCACGAAATACTTTATTTGGAATGATGCAAAATTAAATCCTAAGTAATTGAATAAATACAATATATATCGATAGCCAACTTGAAAATATTTAAATTATAAGAATTCTATTTGTTTGCACATAGGTGATTTTGACCTAACATGTATAGTATATAAATTTTATTTCTCATCAGAGGAATCTAATTCAACAATAAAAGACTCTAACAAATGTTCTACAGAAAGGTCTGCCTCCATATCTTCCTTTTGAAGTACTTCAGCGTGCCTCACAGCATTAGCCCAGTTTTCTCCTGTTACACTGTTTAGAGCTTCTTCTAATAACGATTTTAAGTCTTTCATTTTGAAGTTGTTCTTTTTTGATACATACTGCTTAACTTGCCCCCATATCAACTCTATGGCATTGTACTGGCAATGATATGGAGGCAACCTTACCACTTTATGGCCTTTTTCTAGGGCCATATTATCTATTACGTAGTTTTTTTTCTTGGCATGCAGTCAAAGACTTGACCATCGTTATTAATTCATTTTTAGTCAAGTAATCTTTTGGGTCTTTTCCTTTTTTAACAAGCCCTTCTTTAATCAATGTTTTCCTATCTGACTGTTGGTGGCTTATTAGTTCTCATCGAATGATAGGAAGCATTATCCATGACAATTACTGATGACGGAGGAATGTTTGGTAATAATTTAGATTTGAACCAGTCTTGAAATACGTCATGGTTCATTTGCTTGTGATAATCCCCGTCATTTTTTGCTTGAAAAATTAAAGCAGCATTTGGTATAAATCCATCTTTGGTGCCAGCATGAACAATTATGTCTGTTGCCTTTGCCACTTGGAGGATTAACACCTGTTGCCTTTTTCCCGCTTTTCTCCAACCAACATTTTCCCACACAATAATTTTGATTTACCCAGGTTTCATCTAAATAAACAAAAGGGTGATCTCCACTTTCTTTCACTTTCTTAATTTTTCGAAAAAAAAAAAAAAACCGTTCTTGCACTTGACACTTCACTTCTTTCTAAAAGAAATTTCCTTCCATTGACTTTAGCATGAATGAAACCTATATCATGTAGCACTTTCCTTAGAGATTCTTTGCATCCATTGAATGGAATATTTACTTTAACTTCCGCCAGTATTTTTTCAAGGGTGGGGATTTAATTTCGTGCATAAAAACTTAACACTGTTCTTCTTAAAACACATTTATCAAAGTCGTCTAGAGCAGTCACAGGACAAGGATGAAGCCTAATTCATTCTTGAAATTTCGGTTTTCCAAATTCTTCTTGCGTGACTCGTCCCTCCTTGATGATTCTACATACTGTTCTTTCAGGAACATTTGTGGTTTCAGAAGTACGGATACATGCTTTGGTGACATCAGTAAAAGGGCCGCGGTTCATCTTCTCTTTTGTGAAATACTTGTACACACTGTGTACTATTTCCCTGGCATTGGGACGGAGAACACGATTTGGAGATGTTTCCATGGTTTATGTTTGCTAGATAATGCAGTCTCTGTCTCAAACACTACATTTTATACCCCAAGATCTACCATTCAAGGGATTAAATATAGCTCGCTGATATTTGCTACATAGATTTACCCTTGAGACCTCCAAGGACAGGTCAATCGGATTTCAAACTTCCCTTCTGTGCGAGTCATATTAAGACGGTAGGATAAAACTGGCAAATATCCTTGGATTATGATTTTGGAGGACATGTACTTGGTTGTAATTATCCTTATAGAAATGAATACCTTACACTGTTAAAAATATGCCGAAAAAACGGTAAAAATCCAGTAATAAATGTTGCCAGGCATTTACCGTCTAATAAATGGAAATATTGACGTTAAATGGTGATATTATGATCATCAACCTGTAATAACATAACAGGGTAGGGTAAAAATTACTCTCCAATATTTTACTGAATTACGGCTAAGAACAGTATATCTTTACGGATAATGTCCGATTAAAATTACGCTTATTTAACAGTGTACCTAATGAAATATATACTGTATGCTCGACAAGAATAACAGGAGAGAGAGAGAGAGAGAGAGAGAGAGAGAGAGAGAGAGAGAGAGAGAGAGAGAGAGAGAGAGAGAGAGAGAGAGAGAGAGCAGATTTAATCTTGTCTTAATCCAATGAGATTAGTGAAAAAGGTGAGGTTGCACCCTGGCCATACCCTAGGGAATGTCATCTGTCATTAACGGCTAGCATTAGTCTCACTCAGTTTGGATGTCTCGTCTCTAACCGCAGTGTTCATTTTTCCTTAAAGTGGTCGAAATATTTTGACATGGGTACGCTGTACAGGGGAACAGAAATCGTCTCAGCGGCCACGACAGAATGGTTTGACTATAGTAGATAATGGCAATAAAAGGAGGGCCTTGATAGTTTAAAAATCTGAGTCAGGGATTTTTGCCCGGGGAAATGTAAGCTACCCACAAAAGAAAAGTGTTGAAGTAAACCATTGCCAGAGGCGACTAGAGGGATTATTACTAATCTCGGCTGGCCCAGAATCAGATAAAAATTTACTGGAGATAAACGTTGTCTGAGACTTTGGATTCCCGAAAAAAGTAAGAGATTTAGGTTTTAAGCATCGTATACCAGTGGTTAATCCAAGATGGTCGAAATACAGGTAAAAAAATCACAAGATATAACGGCATCATCAAAGGGTTTGGTTTCCGAAGAAGGGTCAAAAACTGAAATTGAAAAACTGGTGGAAGGGTTTGAAAATAGTGGCTAATCAACACGTGTTTTTTGTCGGAAGATCTGACAATCGAGTGTCTTAAGGGAGAGCTTTGCCTCAATCTCTTTTGGGATTTTATGATTCTGTAGTACTTCGAGAAGGTAATTTTACATGAGCAATAGGGGTAGGTTAATCTGGCAATTAGCAATACGAAGAATGATATCAAAGTGAAACATATATAATATAGAAAGGTTAAAAAGTTAATAGTGTCTTTGCCGAGAAGAAATATCTACTCGTATAGGATTATTTTTTGCCCATTGGTACCGTATCTGCCTATTATTTGCCAGACTGGGGTTAGAATCCCGCTCAAACTCGTTAGGTCCTTTAGTGTTTGCATCCTCACCATCCTTGTGAGCTAAGGAGGAAGTTTTGGGGGAACCTATAGCACTACCTGATGAGTCATCATCAGCCATTGCCAGGACCTCCCTGGTCCTAGCTTGGATAGAGAGAGGCCTTGAGTGTTGCTCATATGTATATGTGGTCAGTTCCTAGAGCGTTGTCCTACTTCCTTGGGAAATGTCACTGTCCCTTGCCTCTGCCATTCATGAGTTGCCTATAAACCCTAAATCAGTACACTTTTATTTTGATTTATAGATCTTCACTTTATTATGATTATAAGATATAAACGTTATTTATAATGCAGGATATTGAAAATATTTTCGATAAGCAAACTCCTTTAATTATCACCAATAAACCAAATTATCTTTTATATATTACATAAATTCTCCCTATCAGGAAATTTTGTATTTCGTCTTTTCTTTCTTTATAATCCTTCCCTTCCCATTTTATGGCCTCTGCCCTTCAAACAACGAAACAGCAGGAAAAAAAGTTGTACAGTATGTTGCAAAACCGGGGAAGATATTCCATTGTTTGGCAATTGGACTTGATCAGAGTGATGGTGAAAAATACACATTTAAATCTGAAATGGAATTTGGAGGCTGATCACTTAATGGACGGACCTTGGCTGTTGATGTTAATTATCTCTTCCCAAATAAAACTTCACAGTTCATTAATTCGAATCGTTTGCCTTTATTGGGAGATCAGGGAAACATTTATTACCTGGTAATTTACTGGTTTCAATTTCCCTAGGGATTTAGGATTAAATGTTTTGGAATACTGCTGTAACAATATATTTAAAAGTCCTTCCCTGTCTTGTGCTTTATTAGACTTTTATCTTGTAGCTTAGACGATAATAATAATAAAAATAATAATAATAATAATAATAATAATAATAATAATAATAATAATAATAATAATAATAATAATAATAATAATAATAATAATAATGATAAAAATAGTAATAATTATGGTAATAATAATAATAATAATAATAATAAGAATAATAATAATAATAAGTTACCATAATGGTCTAGTTCTGAACTTTCACTATATATATATATATATATATATATATATATATATATATATATATATATATATATATATATACATATATATATATATATATATATATATATATATATATATATATATATATATATATATATATATATATATATATATATATATATATATATATATATATATATATATATATATATATATATATATATATTCACCTCACCTATTTCATTGGGGCCTTCTTTCTCTTAGTTATATTTCAAAATTTTCCTAAATCACGCCATCTCCACCATACTTCAACGTCTCGCTTGTAATCATTATTAATCAATAGTCTCCCCTTTCACAAATCTCGTAATTGCCTTTCTAATTACATCGATAATCAATTCAAATTGTATATTTAGGATTTCTATAACCCATCTGAGAATTGCTTCAATCAGCTCTATCTCTCTTCTATCTTCCACATTCATTCCCTACAACATCTCCTCAGGTATATCTTATTCTCTGATTTTCATGAGTTCATGTGTTTTCTCCTCTCTGAAATAACTTTTGTTTCTTTCTGAAAATCTTATTCAACTTCTCTATTCAGTATTTGTTACTGGACTCTCTCTCTCTCTCTCTCTCTCTCTTCGATCAAAGGCATCCTCTGTGTGAGCAGGTATTATTATTATTATTATTATTATTATTATTATTATTATTATTATTATTATTATTATTATTTTTAGCTATGCTACAACCCTAGTTCTTAAAGCAGGATGCTATAAGACCAAGGGCTCCGACAGCGAAAAAATAGTCCAGTGAGGAAAGGAAATAAGGAAATAAATAAAGTTTATGAGAAATAATGAACAATTAAAATAAAGTAAAATAAAATAAAATTAAAATAAAATATATTCGGAGACTAAAAATAAGACCCGTCTGAAGAAATGTTTTCTTACTTCAGCATCTTCAGTAATTCTCGAATTTAAATAAAAAAGAAAAATTTTAAGTCAACCCTGTAAGAGGATGAATTTAAATGTCCTGTGCAACCTGACATGAGAGAAGTGAAAATAGTTTTCTCTGAGATTGTGAAATATTTCTTGAAATTAGAAGGTTTGGACTTCCACAGTATATAAAAGTAATTTATTTTCGACTTTTACTCAAAAAGAGAAAGGTGTTATTTCCGAGAGGCTTTAATAAGTGAAAATCACAAATTTTTAGTAAATGTAATATGATCTTTACAGAAACCCCTTTCTGAGTGGGGATACCTTAACATTGTGTAAGGGTTTGTGCATCACCATGACCAACAAAGCTTTACTAGTCAGGGAAACCCTTACTAGATGTGTTTGCTGTGAACTTTCAAACTAAAATTTCCCACCATCACCAGTCTACAGTTGGCCAGCGGTGATGAAACTTGCCAAACCCCAAACATGACTAAAGACATATCTGAGGCCTTTGCTCTGCAATGGACTAGAAACTGTTGTATTTGTTGTTTTTTGTTATAGAAAAAACCTATCATTTCTAAGTTTATGGTTTCCAAAAAACGATTTATTCTCTTTATATCCCCAAAGAAACAATTCAATACCTTAAACATCGAACACCACTATCTCCAGTTGTAATCTAAGAAAGTTTGTATTTAGGTCACGTTTTCTTTACTGAATAAAATGCCTTGGAGGTAAGACACATACTTACCTCAGATCTAGATTAACCCTTTCTTCGTAATCAGAAGCTTTTAAAAATTTCATTAATGATCTGTACCAACCATGTGTCACATGATCGTAAATAGTAACGAAATTTCTTTTTTTTTGTTTATATTATGCTTTGTATCTTCGCTCTTCCCACGCACTGACAGGGACCTGAATAAACATGTCTGTTTTTCTGAACGTTAACTGTTAACAGAACTGGTTGTCGGTTGAACAAGGAATTGCCTGTGGTTGTTATGTCATTCTTGCTTGGACTTGATGTACATATAAACTGGTGTTCTGTAATAAAGTTACTCAGTTGCTTTCATCCTGCCTTCTTTGTCACAGCCTCTCTCGGCCCGTCACGTTGGTGACCCCAGAAGTCTATTTGCTCCTTCCGCCTTCCAAACCCGCCGTCATTGGTACTATGGCGGAATCCACGGAAGTTGGTGCCGCCCAATTGAAACTTTCATCGTTCACCAGCGGCGAGGCGTTTGCTTGTTTCAGCACGCAGAAGTCCAATTCCGCATCAAATGCGTGACTCACTCAACCATCGAAGCAGATTATGTTCTCGCGGCGATACCCGAGGACACCTTCCCGGAAATATCCGACTGGCTTTGTAAACAAGGAGACACCCCTATAACATATGACGTCCTCAAAACATACCCTTCTGCAGCAGTACTAGCCGTCAACAGCCGCCCGTATAGCAAAGCTTTTTCAGCTCTCTCAACAACCGTTGGGGGATCAAAGGGCTTCGCCCTGTCCTAAGGAAATAACCAGTATCGCTCGCCTGCAACCTGCCGCAGACGGCTCTCCTCGTGAGGTGAGCCTACTTCGTGCCCTTTGGGTACGCCGTTTACCCGAAACCTGTTACGCACTCGCCCATACCCAATGTCGATAGTTTACCAATAAAGGACTTTATGACCAAAGCAGACGCTCTTATTACTATTATTATTGTTATTATTATCATTATTATTATTATTATTATTATTATTATTATTTTTAAATGCTAAGCTAAAACCCTAGTTGGAAAAGCAGGATGCTATAAGCCCATGGGCCCCAACAGGGAAAATAGCCCAGTGAGGAAAGGAAATAAGGAAAAATAAAATATTTTGAGAATAGTAACATTAAAATAAATATTTCCTACATAAACTATAAAAACTTAAACAAAACAAGAGGAAGAGAAAGTAGATAGAACAGTGTGCCCGAGTGTACCCTCAAGCAAAATAACTCTAACCCAAGACAGTGGAAGACCATGGTACATAGTCTATGGCACTACCCAAGACTAGAGAACAATGGTTTGATATTAGAGTGTCCTTCTAAAAGGGCTGCCTACCATAGCTGAAGAGTCTCTTTTACCTTTACCAAGAAGTTGTCTCAGCTATTTAGGGCGAAATAAGCCCCACCCCCTGATGACGTCATAGCTAATCATGTTGTCTCCCTCGTTAGCAGTAGTCACAACACATCCGCTTAAAGTGATTATAAGTTTTCACAGTGTGAAGTTTGTAAAGTGGTGCATTATGACCGCTGCTAACATTGGATACAACGTGATTGGCTATGACGTCATCAGAGGGCGGGGCTTATTTCAACATGAATCTCTGCAATGACTATAACTAACCTCTAAACAATTAGGATCACAATAGGCCATAGTGCCTTAAAGGCTCTAATTGGTTAACATGATTATTAACGGCAAAAATGGTTTCAAGATTTGTTTAAAGGTTTTAAAGGTCGTTCATGAACAGCAGAGGCAAGGGACAGGACAATGCCTTCGTGACTGCTCATATATCCATAAGATCAAAGCCCAAGGCCCTCTCCAACCAAGCTAGGGCCAGGAAAGATCAAGAAATGGCTGCTGATAACTCGGCAAAGTAGACAAATATGGTTCCCACAAACCCCACCCCCATCCCTACCTCCCAAGGAAGGGTGAGGTTGCAGATGCTACCAGAAAGCATCTAGGGTCTCGAAATCCAGCCCAACAGATTGCGAGGAAGGGGCGTTTTCAATAGGATCATCTCAGACACTTAATATTTCAGGTTGATTACCGGAACAGAGTTGTGAATTGTTCTCGATTTTTTTACGTTTTGTCATGTACATGTTAAAGCGTTTCTAAACTTTACCATTTGTATTCCCTCGGTTTTCTTGATCAAATAGACATAATCTGATGAATATTATCATTTATTAATGAGAGAAGATATCCTTTATTTCAATACTTTTGATTACTTAAATTCTGAGCTTTTAAACAAGTAAATAACGAAATAAATTATATCCTTTGGAAAATTAACATACTAAACAACTACTTTCGATAATTTGACTAAAACTTGTGCTAATCAAAAATGAATGACATCAGCAGATAAAATAAAGAGTTAAAGAGTTTAAAAGGAGAAAAATAATCTAGCCCAGTTTAATAGACTAGAATGAAATGTAAGCCTCTCAGTGAAGAAAGAAATTGTAACCTCACTCTAAAAAAAGAAATATATATATATATGTATATATATATATATATATATATATACTATATATATATATATATATATATATATATATATATATATATATATATATATATATATATATATATATATATATATATATATATATATATATATATATTTGTTGGTCATTACACTAAAAGTACTGCATGATTTTCCCTGATTATAAGATTCCACTTTCATCACATGTTTTGTCATGAGACTAAAAGGAAAAGAAATAATAGCAACATGAAATTTCATGAAAAGTCGTGAATAGGAATATTATAGTATATTTTGAAAGTGGAGCTCTTACATTATCACATTAATCATCAACAAACCGCTCTCTCTCTCTCTCTCTCTCTCTCTCTCTCTCTCTCTCTCTCTCTCTCTCTCTCTCTCTCTCTCTCTCACACACAAACACACCATCTCTCGTGGACCAATCACAGACCAGCACCCTAGAGCTCTTCTTAGAAAAGTAAGTCTTCCTAAAATCGACGTTCGGTCTAATGTCTTTAAGGTTGGGAATAATTTTTTATTATTCAAGATCAGTAAACTTTAATCGTGAATGTGGATGTGAAAACTCTGAGCACAATGATGCAAGGATCCGATTTGTTAACTGTGAGAGAGTGAAGCAAAAACAACTTTTAATGTTTCCTAAGAGGGTTGGGGAAGTGTGGACGAATTTACGATGAGTAGGTGGAGAGAGAGAGAGAGAGAGAGAGAGGAGAGAGAGAGAGAGAGAGAGAGAGAGAGAGAGAGACAGAGAGAGAGAGAGAGAGAGCATATAAGAAAATCGATTCATATGAAGTTTATTGTCCTTTGCCAATAGATCGATGGGCAGTAGGTATATATATATATATATATATATATATATATATATATATATATATATATATATATATATATATATATATATATATATATATATATATATATATAGATCGATCTTTTGATAGATATGGAGACTAAAACAAGGTAGACATAAATAGACACCGTGCGGATAGACAGATAGACAAACGTACTGAGTGATAGAGAGAGATATAGGTAGATAGGCTGTCAGATATTTAAGTGGATATACAGACAGATATCATGGTAGATATTTGGATAAATATCTCAGTAATTAAATAGACATTGAGAGAGAGAGAGAGAGAGAGAGAGAGAGAGAGAGAGAGAGAGAGAGAGAGAGAGAGAGAGAGTACTTTTTAATTAGGGTAATTAATAATCAGAATTCTGTAAACACTCAAGTAGGATATACAGTATTACGATAAGGCGAGTCCTATGGACATGTAAGAAATTACAAGGATTTTAGATGTCTCAAAGACTTTTAGTCCATCCGCAGAGACTCCATCTGCTCTTGAGTAGAGAGAATTAGTTTAAACATTTTGAGAGTTTTTTATGATCTTGTCGAAACTTGTTCATGATATCATTTACTGTGTTACTGTTCACTACATCCACTGTAATTTCTAATTTGCATGTAAAGAAAATACCACAGAGAGAGAGAGAGAGAGAGAGGAGAAGAGAGAGAGAGAGAGAGAGAGAGAGAGAGAGAGAGAGAGAGAGAGTCTAAATAAGACACAGAGATTGATTAACTCTTAAATCTAAGTCTCGGTTCTTTCTCTTCCTTTCATTTCTTTTGAATGTTTCTCGATTCTCGCGAGAATATTTAGACATTTTTATGTGAGAGAATATTAATTCTGAAAACGAACCCTACGAACATCGTACCTCGTTTTATAAACTCTCTTACATCAAAAAGCATACCGAGTAATGTCATGTTATATAGAACTGCTTCATCAACCCACCCTCTCTCTCTCTCTCTCTCTCTCTCTCCTCTCTCTCTCTCTCTCTCTCTCTCTCTCTCTCTCTCTCCTCTCTCTCTCTTTCTCTCTCTCTCTCTCTCTTTCCAGAGGCTTGTCAAAGTTAAAAACATTTCTAAGAAGTTAGGAAGATTCTGAAATATATCACTCATACCAGAAAGAAAAAAAATTGCGATATTGTTGGAACATTTCGTATTTTGACTTCGCAATCTTATAAGTCTTTGTAAAACCGCAATAAAAGCTCACAATTCCACAAAACCTAACGTTCACGGTGCAAGTGATTACCTCTGCAATGGAATTGTGTACTGCAAGGCTTTGCAGATTTGAATGATACTGTCAGTGAAGTGTCATAAGAGAACAATTGACTCCGATTGCAATATTTTTCTGCAAAAGAATGACACGGACTCTAAACACCAAAGGAAGACTTCCTATTCA
>NC_090756.1:41034729-41047229 GCF_036898095.1 Palaemon carinicauda | reverse complement strand
ATATTACTGGACTTGAGTTATTCGTCATGAAAGTTGGGAATGGTGATATTTTGTATACTTGCCAGACATCAGAAGAATCGAAGGGAATTGTAATCATGATCCTGTAATTTTCAACGCTTACTGATACTAAACTATAATAAAATTCCATCTTATGGGCGTCTAACAAGGGAACATAACCCATTTTCTCCCGTCCATTCTCCAACGTTAACGTTAGGTCTTTAATAGGCAAAAGATTTGGTGATAAAACAACCTTAGTTGCTAATGTAATAGCTTCCACATAGTCTTTTGATTTTAGTACTGATATGATCTATTTCTGAATTATAATACGATAACGTTGCCGGCAAGTTTTGTACTTCCATAATCTGACCAATATTACTAGAATGTTCGTTCACCAAGTTCAATATTTGATTAATTGATGTAATTGGTTCCGCAGTTCTGATAAAAACTAGTTCGTTTTCATGTTCTAAAAACTCAATTGTCTTATTTTGATCACTGATTTTAAGAGAATTTGAAATTCCTAAGCCTAAACTTGCAACAGATCCAAAGATGTTAAGTGCAGCAAAAATAAACGGGTTACGTCTTTTAAGGTTATTTTGTCGCACAGTACACATCAGTAGATCGCGATCCAGAGCTTTTGCCTCGTCAGTTTTATTTTGCAAGTCATATGATAACATTTCTGCAATGCTTAATGTTGGTGCAACCGAACTCTCTGTATTAAAAGGAAAATTACGATGATGCTTTTCATATAATGAAGCAGCGAACCTCGACAGGTAGCTCTTTAGGTTAATGACGTCTTCCTCTGGGAGGAAAATCGCTTGCATATCTACGTCTATAACTATATTGCTTGCGGTAAGGAAAACGTCTTCTGTTCTCTCTACAATAGTGACATATTTAAAATCTATAATTTTAGTTTTAGGGCATCTCCCACATGAAAAAAAATGTTTGAACGAATAATATCACTCCTAACAATAAAAACTTCATTTTGGAAACCTGCAATGAGTAAAGATATATGTAATTACTCCTGTTTTAAGAAAAAAGAAATGTTTACAAACAAATATTATACAAGTTTCATAGATACAAAAATTTCCCTGACTTTCTTCTCCCTTCTTTTAATTTCTTATGTGAGCCAATGGTATGATTCTCTCATCAGTGGGTTTGGATATGTTTTGAACTCTAAATCTATTGGCCGTTAGTGTTTCTAAAATGTTAAGCAGGCCTTCAAACTTAGGTGTCAGTTTGTAATTGAGTCCTTTGTGTACATATACTTGTATGTATACCTTATCACCCACGGTATGTTTTAGTTGGCTTCGCTATGTTATCATGATTCCTTTTCATTATGATTTGTGATTCTTCTAGATTCTTTCGAAGGATATTATAACGACTTATGCTTGCATTCATAAGATCCTTTAGAGGATTTGATAAATTGGTTATAGGCGTTAATATATGGAAAGGCGTTCTAGCTGGGGTACAGTACAGTGCCTCGTGCAGCAACATTTTAATAGATACATGATATGAGTGATTCATAGTGCTTAGCACCGCAGGTATGGCAATATCCCAGTTGGGGTCTGATCCCCCTATTGTAACTCTTAATATGTTTAAAACCTTCCTATTCGCTCTTTCCACTAGCCCATTCGATTCTGGGTGATATATCATGGTATTGATTTTCTTTATGCCAAGGAATTCACACAACAAGTTAAGGAAATTAATATTGAATTCTCCACCCGAGTCAGAGATTATCATGTGTGGAATTCCATGTTTACAAATGTAGCACTCGTAAAACTTCCTAGCGCATTCGATCGCGGTTTTAGTTTTAAGCGCTATCAGTTTTGTATATCGAGTCCAAAGTTTCTATAATTACTAAGAGGTGCTTATTTCCTCTGTCTGATTCGTAAAACCCTGTTAATAAATCTAAGTGTACTCTTTTCAAAGGGTGGATTGGGCATGGGATAAGCCCCTAGGCTGACAGGTGTCTTCGTGTGCCCTTTGTTTTCCAGACAAGTGCGACAATTAGCTATGTGCTTTTTTATATCTGTAAGCATCGTATGCCAATAAAATATTGATTTGGCTTTCTGTGACAATATGGAAAACCCCAGGTGGCTATGCAATGGATTTGCATGCAACTAATTTAGGACAGTGGGTATAAGTGAGATTAATACCACTACCTGGTCATTAATCACTTGTGGTGTATTGCGGGTTTTCCTTGTCACGGATCTACACAGAATATTATCTTTGATTATATAATTCTGCTGCGTATACTTTATATATTCCTCTTCCTTAGGATTTCTGTTCAAAGCATTTATGATCTTTTCTAATTGCTGATCTTTTCTTTGTTCAGTCTGTATTAGTTCAGCGCTCCAGCCAAGATCTTCCTGTTCAGATACAGTTTTAACGATAGGCATGGATGTCGATATATCTATTCATTCAGCTAATGGCTCCGTATAAGATGACGCCGGATTGCGTGATAATGCGTCAGCAATGATATTTGCTTTCCCAGGTAAATACCCGATCCTCGCGCCAAAGTCTTGGATGATCAAATGCCACCAAGTTCATTTGGGGCTGGGACTAAAGCCTTTAAAAAAGTCGGTTAGGGGGTTATGATCGGTAAGAAACTTGACGAGATAACCGTATATTAAGGACTTGAAATAGCACTTCCTTTTCTATTATTGCATATTTACTTTTGGAAGGGGTCAGCTTACGTGAATAAAAAGCTATTGGGAAAAACTGTTTTTTCATATTGCTGAAGCAATACCACACCTACTTCTAGGTCTGAGGTGTCTGTTGCAATGAAGAACAGATAGGAGAACTACACAGTTTATTTTTCAAGGTATCAAACCCCTGTGGATGCTACTCAGACCATATGAAATCTACGCCCTTCTTTGTAAGATCGGTAAGGGGAGTGGCGTTTTATATGCAATTATGCATATAAAACGCCTGTAATACCCACTACACCCCAGAAATTGCTGTATTCCCTTGACATCAGTAGGTATTAGGAAGTTACGGATAGCCAACACCTTATCGTGGACTACTTTAAGACCTGGACTAGACACCGTAAAACCTAAATAGATTAATTCTGTTTTGAAGAATTCACGCTTACTAATCTTTACCCTTTAATTATGCTGTCTTAGTCTCTGTAGCACTAGCTCCAGTTTACGTAGATGTTCTTGTAAGGTATTTGAAAAAATTACAAGGTCGTCCATATAGGCACGCAATATGTCCTCTAACAAGTCTCCAAACACTATATTGATCATTCTAGTAAATGTTATGGGAGCACAATGTAAACCTAAAGGCATACGCAAAAATTCATAATGTCCCCTGGCTGTGCTGAAGGCAGTGTATGGGATACTATCTTCTTCTAATGATATCTGGTGAAAGCCTTTAAGTAAGTCAAAACTGGTAAAATATTTGTTCTGACCTAGCAAAGATAAAATATCAGCAGTACATGGCACTTGGAATCGATCAGGGATCGTTTCCTCATTTAAGCAACGGAAGTCTATGCAGATACGCCATGTTCGATCTTTTTTCGGTACAACTATTAACGGAAAATTATAAGGGCTGTTCGATTTCCTAATGACTCCTTCTTCTAGCATTTTACCTACTTCATCAATGATATCATTCTGGAATTTCATAGGGAGTCTGTACGAGGGTACATAAATAACTTTCTACTTGTCTTTTAACCTTATTTGGTGTTCTATGACATCCGTTATACATAAGGATCCATCTGTAGTGGAGAAAACATCATGATATTTAGTTAAGAGATCAAAAAATTCCTGCTGAATTTCCTCTTCTTGAATGTCTTTATTGATTTTATTTTTTATATATTGCAAAAGGGATTCATCCGCAACTGATTGAGCGTGATTGATATCAGCGACAGTAAGAATGCGATGTTTATAAACTTCCACATCCAAGATATGTTGATTTCTGTGAATTACTAAAGTGATATTCAAATGATTACAGACTTCAATATTACATTGTTGTTGTAAGCCAACTGTATAAATAGCTTGTGTGACGGACAACCGTTAGTTTTCAGAGTGTCGGAAAGGATTAATATTTCAGATCCCGGTAAAGTTTTCTTTACTCGCACTAATATATTCAAAGTTACGGTCGGCTCGATAAATTGCGTGCAAGCTGATATTACGGGTGAACGAGAATTCTGTTGGGTCGCATATATTATTTCTTGATTCATGAGACAAGGGATTGGTTCTTCAACATACGTTACTGTTTCATTTGTCGTCTCTTTTTTACCCAAAACAGATTTTAAAATATTAGAAGACTTATAGAATTTTCCTTTGATATACACACTGTGTTTGGCAGGGGCTAAGGTAATGTTTTGAGAGCCCATAGATGGGTATCCTATAATTACAGCTGGATACATATCAATGTTTTGTATAACGATAAAGGCATCGGCAAACATGTGCTTACCGACCTTATACTGAACATGAGTTACTCCTATTACATTTAATTCATTATTTCCTATACCCGAGAGCCTTACTCCGGACTTCTCCATAGGGTAAGTTTGAAAACAACAAGTTGTGAGTCCTCAAATCCAAGATATTACGTGTAATACCAGAATCAAAAAATAATGTGAAGGATCGGTGTTCTAAATTTACAGCATATAATGTTAGCTGTCACTCATTTTGGCTTATTATTGCACGAAATTGTTGCAAATCTACGGGAACCTGCACTGATTTATTGGATTCGGCATGGGTTTCATAGAAAAATCTATTGCCTCACAATGATCTGGTAAATTATTAAATGGATTATTTGATACAAAATATGTTGATATGAATGACCCAACATCATTTTCTCCCCCAATGGACTTAACTACGTGGTATTTGCTTTGCTTTGCACTTTCTGAAAATTTGTCTGCCCCTGCGAGTTCTGGCTAGACAGCCCAGGAACAGAGTTACTTGAAGCATTATTTGTGTGTTTTTTATTTTGAATAGCATTGCCGTTTGTTTGTTTCTTCTTATTAAACTGAGGATTCTTCTTTTTATTTCTATATGGAACTGTTTGCGTGTTTCTAGGATTCTGCTGTTGATTACGCGAAAAGCATCGATTATATGAATGAGTTGAACTATTATGAATTGAACAAAACCGCGTCTTCCAGTCTGCAATCATGTGACCTTGACATATACAATTGTAACAAGTCATCCCTGCAGCTTGATTATTATTAACTACGTTTACTTGTTTTGGCTTAGTTTAATTTTTTGCAAAAACTTACGTAAGCAAGGGATCAAGGTCAGTACACTTAGACATGTGTTTTTTTATCAGTTTATACACATTTAATTCCGTACTTTCGGGCGTTAGCTTTTTATCAAAACACCGCACTAAAACTTCAGGCAACATAACTGTCATACAAGTTAAATACATTAGCCGTAAAAAATCTTTCACGACGATGTTATCTCCTGTAACCCATGTGGAATTACGTAAATTATCCTGTTATTCATTCAGCCGGTCGGCAATGAGTGCCGCCCGTTCTATAACATTAAGCTAATTCATAGAGGCTTGATTAAGTATGTTTCTTAACGCCAAAACTATGTCGAAAGCTTCTTCATCGCCATATATTGCACGTAGCCTAACTTTGAAATCGTCCCATGTAACTGCCTCTTGGAAAGAGACTCCTCTAAGATACGCGCTTGCATTTCTTTGAACAAAGTCTATGAAACTTTTAGCTTCTTGTAATTATACAGATGGGTCTGTGAAGTGTTTTGCGGTTAAATGAGCATCTACTGAAGAGATCTATGACTCGACGTTCTGAGGCAGGAACCCATTGACTCGTTCTTGAAAAGGAACAATAGCTGATCTTGCACTTACTTGAGTAACCACAGGAGTTGGGTTACTGGGTCCAGGAGGGGGGGGGGGGGGGGGGTACTGGGTCCGGGATTCACAGGTGGCGTCATTTTAACTTTAACTTTTTTCCTATCACTATGATTCCTTGCGATCCTATCAAAATACCTATATGAAACACGAGTCCACTGCGTAAACGCATATGCACTATACAATAAAGATGTGTTGCAGATTATAATAAAGTCCCGCAAAATGATGAAATTAAGACAGTTAATGTGATAAAGATATTTCCCGAGAACTTCTGAAAGAAAACGGAATTAAAACAAAGCGAAAAAAAATACAGCAGACGAGAATTCGTAGTTCAATATAGATTCCTTTAATGAAGGAAGATCAATATTACATATAACTCACCCCAGCAATAATGGACGATCGACTAGTGACATCAAACACTTCACTGAAAAAACCTGAATGAATAACGGATGTACTTAGCTTGGTATATATGAGTGAAGATTGTTTTTGATCCAATGACGTCACGTCCTCTCCATCTCTCTCTCGTTTGCATTAAGAGTGTAGTTGGCGTGATGACCTTTGACCTGGCTTCTTGTCGTGCGTTGTTTATTCGATGAATGTTTCACTAAACGTTGATATAGATACTAGAATTCATCTCGATGAAGGACATTTCTTCGTAATTTTAGGATGTTTACTGATGCTTGTTGATTGAAGATCCTGTTTCCTCAGTTTATATCTGATTTATAGCTGATATTCAATGATTTCATTACTTCGGTAGACGTAGATACTTCGTTGTACTTGTAGATTTATTACTGTCGTAAAACTGCTGATTATTACAGTTGTAACCGCTGCCACAAATTGTGAGTGTACGAATGCTGTACGTACACATTGTGGTTCCATCCTGTGATATAGAAATATTAGACTTGTAGGTTTCTTCTTTTAATAAGTCCAAAGTTTTAGGTTAACTTTAAACAATTTATATATAACTCCATCACTGGAGTAATGGATGGTTTAGTCGGATGACCATTCAGTATGAAAAGATGAATAGAACTGATTTACAATAGGCTCGCGTCGATAACGTAACACTAGCTATCTCAGCGTTTTATATAAATACAAAGTGAAATGATCACGTAGCCTTATGGCCGGAAGTCAAGTGATTCCGGTAGAGCTCAATAGGTCAACTGCTTCCCACGGGAGGCGTTTGTGACTTCTTTACAAGACATACATAAATGTTGATCCATGCAATGCTTTCCAAGCATTGCTTAGCATGGTCTAGTTTCACATCCTGTTATGGCGCTTATGTTACACTCCTAATTTGCCAAAGACCCCTTGGGCTCATGGGTTTATCAATGTATACATTACACACACACACACACACACATACATATATATATATATATATATATATATATATATATATATATATATATATATATATATATATATATATATATATATATATATATATATATATATATATATATATATATATATATATATATATATATTCCTGTTACGCTGAATGGTAACTGCTATGAGAACAACAATTTCTCCTAAAAATACCCAAACATGCTCGTTGTAGTTAGGAAAAGGGGAGTTGCTGGTAAGGGTTGAATATATTCAGGGGCCCAATATCTTCTCCTTTCCCAGGGGTCTTGGCGTAAGGTCCTATTTTTCATCTATATTAACAGATGAAAAATACCATAAAACATAAACCATATACTTTTTTTAAAAGCAAATGTTTCTCAGCAACCACAAGGGGTTAAAATGTGTTCTTGGGCTCGTTGGAAAGGTCTCGAGGTCCCGTTGCGTATAGCGGGTGTGGCAATGGGCGTACCCCTCCCTATAAGGGGTAGGGACACGAAAACTGTAAAATAAAGGGTAATAAGCGTATCTCAGGAACTACACAGAGTTAGGAAGTGTTCTTAAGCTTGTTGGAAAGATCTCGAGGTCCTGAGATTTATAGGAGTATGTGGATGGGCATACCCGTCCCAATATAAGGTAGGGACGCGAAAAACGTAAATGACTGGGTATGGGTATCTCAGCAACCGCAGGGAGTTAAGATACCTATTCTTCTCCTTCCTTGCAACCTTTGTCTTCCGGAAATTGCAATGGGTATCTTATTCACATTCCATCTCTTAGAAATTTGTGTAAATCTAAATTAGATATGATTCTTTTAATAAATTTACTACTTCAACAATAATTCTTATATTTTTTTAAAATTGGTAAACTAGTAACAACTTCCTAGATTTATTGAATATTTAAATCTAATTAATTATTATCATTATTATTATTATTATTATTATTATTATTATAATTATTATTATTATTATTATTATTATTATTATTATTATTATTATTATTATTATTATTATTATTTCCACCTCGCATTATTCCATTCCTGTACCTTAATTCCAGCCATAGATATCAAGCTAAAGTCTTTACAATATGGTTTCAAAAATAGGATTGGACATATCCACTTTCCAAGGTGAACAGAGTCTTCAGAGTTTTATCTTTTCATACCATTCTTTTTAAATATTTAAGGAAACTTCCTTGAAATAAATCAAACAGTGAATAATGAAGGACTTGGGAATAATGATATTCATTTGATGGAAAAATAATATTTTCATATCATAATATAAATTGATTCCTGGAATGATTCCTTCAATGATTTGTCCTCATTGTTCGCTGGAATGGGAATTCTAATACCCCTGTTCCCATTATTCCTGGTTAGGGTTAGTCTGTTATTCCTGTTTCCAATCCTAAAATTCATATGAAAATAGAGTTGAATAAAAGAAAAAAATATTAATAAAAAAAAACAAAGAATATAGGGAAAATGAAGATTTAAATAGATAAAAAAGGAGAAATTGTACAATCAACGGAAATATGGGGTATAAATGAAATCTTTACATTACAATAATTCTACAATGAATTTGAAACTAGATCTATATAAAATATAATAATTGAATAAAAAATAACGTATGAAAAAGATGATTGAAAATAAAATTAAACCAGAAATTGTATTGGTCAATTTAACATAAATATGAGACTTCACAAATCCAATCTTTATCTTACATTTCAAGTCTTCCTCGCCTTTTGTATCTTATCTCTGAATAAGATTAAATCTTCAAGAAAATTGAGTCCTCTGACAGAAGCCAAAAGCTCTTAAGAACACAGGATTCCCGTGAGATCCTATTGAGTGATTGATCGGATGGGATGCAAGTGGATGGAATCGAGACCTTACGAAAATGTTCCTTGCGATCTCATATTCATTTACTGTTGTCTCGTCTTTAATTTTAAAACCTGCAAATAGAAAGCTTTGTTTAGGAAAATGAACGGGATATTAAGGAAGCAACATGTAAGGTATTTAAGCAAATTCAGTGTGGGTGAATGGGTGATACAATTTCCTTGGAGACGGCAAACCTTGTTTTCATAAAACAGAATCGTATGAAAAAATGCATTGCTTATATGGACGTGTGATATATGTTTACGAAAGGTGGGAATACGAGGTTCATAAAAATGATCTAATGTCAACTTAGAATTAAGATGAAACGACATTAGAAATATAGAATGAAAAGATTTGCATAGAATAACTAAGCAGACGTATTATTTAACAAATAATTGAATTGTGTATTACAAAATTCAAATGAAATGGGGGTTAGAGACTAAATGTGAATGACCCATGGTGTGTAGCATCGCTAGAAGGGTGGGAGGATATAGTTTTTTTTTTTTTTTTAATATATCGAATGATTTGGAGGAAAACAGAAAATGCAGATCACATGGAGTGGCTAGGAGTTAACCTTCAGAAAGAGGTGGTGAGGTCAAGTGAGGAACGAAGTTGCTTGAATCAGAAAATTGACCAGATTATAGGGAGAATTTGATGCTTGGTAAAAGAAGAAATTGAACCATGTGAAATGTATCTTCTCTGAGACCAGTTTTTTTGGTTACTTAGAATATTCACATTTTTAAATAAGTTCTTAGCATCTAATCAGTGGCATTTATTTGGATATGTGAATAAGAAAAAGAAAAAAAAAATCCCTGAAACAAAAATTTTTTGAGGCACGTTCTTTTCAGTCGTCTATTTCAAATGCTTCTCTTTTGCAGCATTTTCTGTTTTTTGTTTCTGCAGCAAATCTGTTTTAGATGACACCATTTAATATAAGCCTTTCCACCAGGATGATTTATATAGTTCATAAAATTTCAGGAAAAACTCCATTTTTGAATAGTGGTTAATATATTTCTCTAATTACAGTCATTCTTATATAATACTGTTTTAAAACCACTTTCTGGAAAAATCATTAACTTTTCCTCATCAAATATTAACAAAAAAGTTCATAACTTGTGATTATGTCTCGTATGGTTTCTGATAGATGTCAATTATATTTGACATGTGTCGTTTTGTTAGATACATTAGAATAATTACTCACTTAGGTTAACAGCCGGCACATGAGTTAAAGCCTAGAGTCTAGGTTTGAGGTTCAGGGGGGATTATTATTTATATATATATATATATATATATATATATATATATATATATATATATATATATATATATATATATATATATATAAATATATATATTATTTATTTTATGTATGCCCTTACAAGGCTTATAACATCCTGCCATTCCAACTGGGGCGTTAGCTTGGCTGTTGATAATAATAATAATAATTATAATAATAATAATAATAATAATAATAATAATAATAATAATAATAATAATAATAATAATAATAATAATAATATCCACATTATAATTAGGAGAAATGGTCTGTATATATATATATATATATATATATATATATATATATATATATATATATATATATATATATATATATATATATATATATATGCATATATATATATATATATATATATATATATATATATATATATATATATATATATATATATATATATATATATATATATATATATATATATATATATATATATATTTATATATATATATATATATATATATATATATATATATATATATATATATATATATATATATATATATATATATATATATATATATATATATATATATATATATATATATATATATATATATATATATATATATATATATATATATATATATATATATATATATATATATATATATATATATATATATATATATATATATATATATATATATATACAGACCATTTCTCTTAATTATAATGGGGATATTATTATTATTATTATTATTATTATTATTATTATCATTATCATTATCATTATTATTATTATTATTATTATTATTATTATTATTATTATTATTATTATTATTATTATTATTAACAGCCAAGCTAACGCCCTAGTTGGAATAGCAGGATGTTATAAGCCTTGTAAGGGTTGGAACAGGGAAACAGAACCCAGTAAGGAAAGGAAATGATAAAATAAATAAATTACATGAAAGAAGTAATGAATAATTGATATGCAATTTCCTAAGGTCAGTAACAGAGTTAAAATACATGTCATATATAAACTATGAAGACTTATATCAGCAGAGAGAGAGAGAGAGAGAGAGAGAGAGAGAGAGAGAGAGAGAGAGAGAGAGAGAGAGAGAGAGAGAGAGAGAGAGAGAGAGTTCCGAGGACTCGGGGAGAATTGCTAAAGCTAGGTTAACACTTATGTACTTTTTTGTTGCAACGTGTTGAGAAGTGGGGTCGTACAACCTTGTAGAGTAAACACCCCCAAATGTGCAAATGTGTCAGAGTGAGTAGGCGAGGTCTTGCAAGATGGCACAGGTTGGTGTTGCAATGTCTTGCACAGTACCGCGACACTGGATGAGGCGAGGTTTTTACGCACACTTGCTCTTACGTTGCGTTGCAAGATACCTGGGAAGTGTCACGAAGTGTCACATGAAACAGTGTTGTAAAGTACCTGCGATGAGTCACGAAGTGTCACATAAAACGCGCCCAAGCTACCAGAGGTATATATAGTGCTCCAAGCCAGGGGGAGTCACTACTTTATTGAACACCATAGAGGATAGATCAAGAGTACTACACAAGATGGGGGACAGAATGCATAATTTCCAGTTTTATTTTGATAACTACTGACTTTATTATCAAGAGGTATTGGACAAGAAGTCCCGAAGAACAACCACAGGAACCCCCAGTGGCACCAATGGCACAAGCAGAATCAAGAAGAACTAGAAGAACGGCATATCACTAGGTATAGCTGACGAGGAGACCCATAAATGGAGATTATGAGCTGCTGTTACAAGAATGACACTGAGAAGATCCTAAGGGGTACAAGAACTTCATCTGGATCGAACCAGGATTGTATGCAGAGATGATTTGATTCCATTTTTCCAATGCTCATCAAGAAAAATACAAGGATGAGATTCTCTATTGGTTGGATCGAAATTGGCGGTCACCCTCCGCTTCCTGGCTAGTGGGGACTCATATACAAGTCTGCAATATAGTTTTCGAGACTCTAAGTGTGCGATTTGCTGATTTTTGCCTAATGTGTGTGCAAAGCCATCATCGATTAGCCTGCGGTTGGTGATGGGAGATGTCTCTTCAGGTGGTTCCTCCAGGACTGAGACCATCTCCAGGATCTTCCCAAACAGCACCTTGAAGTTCATGAGGGACACTCTTCTCAATCGTGAAGATAGGTGCATTGAGAAGTTCTTGATCTCGGCCCCAAGCCCTTGAGCCTCCTTCATCTACGTCAGATTA
>NC_090756.1:41011819-41029229 GCF_036898095.1 Palaemon carinicauda | reverse complement strand
GAATATTCAAACTTAGATATAAAGAATCTTCAAACGTGTTTTATTACATTGTTCGAGAAATTCAGTGATGTCATTTACTCTCTGATTAATTGTCCCTTACCTGATTACTTAATTTAATTAGAATTAGAATTTACTTTGATGATTACTGAAATACACAGGAATTGAGAAAGTAATTTTGACAGAATCAATAAACAAAGATTTTTTTTACTATATCGTGTTTCTAGTCCTACCCGACTTTGGATTTTTGAAAGCTTTTCCAAACTGTATATTTATTA
Organism: Palaemon carinicauda; assembly: GCF_036898095.1. Lineage (NCBI taxonomy): Eukaryota > Metazoa > Arthropoda > Malacostraca > Decapoda > Palaemonidae > Palaemon > Palaemon carinicauda. The sequence goes on along the minus strand of NC_090756.1, from coordinate 41,028,954 downwards.
TTATTATTATTATTATTATTATTATTATTATTATTATTATTATTATTATTATTATTATTATTATTATTATTATTATTATTATTATTAGCTAGGCAACTCTCCTAATTGGAAAAGCAGGATGCTATAACCCCAAGAGATACAACATGGAAAAATACTTCAGTGATGAAACGAAATAGGGAAATAAACTGCAAGAGAAGTAATGATCAATTTTTATAAAAAAGTTCAAGAACAATAACTACATTAAAACAACACACAAATTATAAAAAAAACTCAAAAAGAGGAGGAAAAGAAGTTAGAAAGAATAGCAGGAATTCTTAGAAAATATATCTTCGTTTCTGTCAAATAGGCAGAAATCGTAGGTCCTCACCAGGCCTCTTTTTTTCCATTCAATATGGTCTTTGTTGGCATAAGCCAGCTTAATCTAAACTGAGCAATCAAGGCTTTGGACAGGGCTTAGCTCACCTGGCATATGATATGACTTAAATCGGTATACATCCTGGTTGATTCTCTCTCTCTCTCTCTCTCTCTCTCTCTCTCTCTCTCTCTCTCTCTCGTAATATAAATGAGGTGAGTTATATTATTAGAGATATAATAATTATGGAATGGGAATTATTTAATCTCCCAAAGTGAATCTTTCCCATTTTCATAACATCAAATGAACACATGGATGAGATTACCTGAGATTACCAGAGATAATGAACACATTGCATGACATCACGGGATGTTTAAAAGTCCACATTCTTCTAGAAGGATTTTTTACCTCGCTCAAAATTGTGCATTCTTGGACGTAATTTCAAAAAAAAAAAAAAAAATAAAAAAAAATAAAATAAAATAAAATAAAAAGGTGATAGTCTTTTACCTTCTCAAAGGATTTTTTACTTAATTCTGTTTTCCATTATTCAGCTATTATACTTTTATCTGGGATCCCCTTCTGTATAAATACGATGTCTTTGTATATGAATTCTCATTGTTGAATCTAATGGATGAAAGTATTAACTCCAATCAAGTCTTTTTATTTCTTCTGCGTTGCTTTGATACACACACACACACACACACACACACACATATATATATATATATATATATATGTGTGTGTGTGTGTGTGTGTGTGTGTGTATGTGTGTATTTATGAGAGAGAGAGAGAGAGAGAGAGAGAGAGAGATCGTTGTTTTGTATTTATAAAAACCATACCGGTTACTAAATCGATTTCAAAAAGACCAAGGAAGTATGGATATATTTTATGGAACTGATAGACGAAAAATATTCACTTTTGTTCAGAGTTGAACTTGTCTAGAAAATTCCAACAAGACCCCAAAGCATTTTGGAACCAGGCGCAGGAAGGGAAAAGGATTGAAGTTTCGTAACTCTGGACCTGAATATTTCAATGTTTACAGAGTTCATATTCCAAGTAATGTATGACTCGTTAAAGTTTACATTCATTACAGTGAAGTATTTTGTAAATTACAATGTAGATGAAGTTTGCTAAGGTCACCTACCCATCAGGGATAGGTTACCTCTGTAGCCCCGAGCTATTTGGGAAGTCTTGCATTTTATGAGAACATAATTAGGAATAGCTTAACGTGGTGAAAGGATTTGTGTATCACCATAATCAGCAAAGTTGTACTAGTCAGGGCTACCCATACTAGATTTGTTTGTTGTAAGCGATCAGACGAAAATCTTCCACTATCACCAATCCGCAGTTTGCCAGCGTGGTGATGAAAATGGCCAAACCTCTGACAAGTCTGAGGTCTTTGTTATGTAGTGGACTAGAAACAACAGAATTTATTGCTGCTGTTGTTGTTGACGATATATAACAACGTATAATACATAATATATTAATTGCGTTAATAGATAGAAAACCAATGCATAAAATTCTTATTTATTTTTTGAGAACTAAAACAATATCAAACATTTTTCTACCCCTTTTTCATAAAATAGGAAAAAATATAAAGAATGTAGGCTCTACAGTATAGCTAAGCGTTCGGGCCGGGAGGGTCACGAATTAAATGGTAATATATTAAAAAAAAATAACTACTAGTATTAAATACGGTTTTCCGTTAATCCTGTCTTATCCTCTATTCTAGATTCTGAGTTATGAGGAATCACCAAGACACTGTTAGGTGTGGGAACCGATTCTCCTGTAGAGATAAAATAGCCTGACCAGTTTTATCTATAAATATATCACTTCTCCTTATTTCTTAATCCATTACCTGTCCTCATATAAAACAGACAGATTCAAAAAGATAATAGTATTGATATATTCTTTATTTTATGGTCACATATGTCCTTGGACGAACTTTGATTCTTTCAACATATTTTTTGTACAATGGAGAAATCTCAGTAAATGTCACAGAAACTCAATAAATGTGTCAAGGATTTTGTAGCTAACAAATTCTGAAGGATGTTTCTTTATAATCCTCAATGCTGGGTTTAACGATGTAATATTTTAGGAAACTAGAGAACAGAAGAAATTAGGAGATTCCAAATTTCCATGCCGTAAAAGTGACTGAAAAAACTTTTAAAGCATTGTAAGTTTGTGTTAAGCACATCATTACTCTCTCTCTCTCTCTCTCTCTCTCTCTCTCTCTCTCTCTCTCTCTCTGTTGGAGCACTTAGGCTTATAGCATCTTGCTTATACATCTAGGGTTTTCACTTAACTAGTAATAATAATAATAATAATAATAATAATAATAATGATAATAATAATAATAATAATAATAAATAGACCGGCACTCGGTAAAGGCACATACCTTCACCTATATCACGTTATATGGCACAAGAGAGTAAATTGAATTGTGTACATTTTGGCACTAATTTCATTTAAATCTAATAGAAATTGACCTCGGTATGAAAAAAAATACGTGTCTAACCTTTTCGTGAGCATGGTTTTGATTTTTGAACCTTATCTCGCTTCCAACAACTATGTTTTAATTTAACAATTTTCCAATTAAGTGAAAAATTAGGAGAATGTTCCACTCTTTATTCCAAGTTCGTAAATGTTTGAAAACAAATAGAATCCAATTCATAATATTTTTTTATTATTCTTTAGATAAAATGAAACAGGCTTTTTAAAGGTTTAAAAGAAACTCATGAATGGCGAAGGCAACGGACAGTTACATTGCCTTAGAATGCAGGACATTTCCCTTGAGACTGCTCTTATATATGATCGGCTGCTGATGACTAAACAGGTAGACTTATAAGCTCCTCAAAATCCCCCATCTTTAGCTAAAAAGGATTGTGACGTTGCAGACAGTAAAGGAACTAACGAGTTTGACCGGGACTCAAACCCCAGTCTGGATATCACCAGGCAGAGACGTTACCAGTAGACCACAACTGATTAAATGGAAAGTGGCCAAGATTCGAATAAACAGTTATCCCTGGTTCTATAGATGATGTAAACTATAAACAAAGTAAATGTAAACAGTGATAAAGCACTGATATTATTTTGTTTATTTATACTTTTTCATACAGTTTCCGATATTTTCAAAAGTTTGAAATATAATCAATTGTTGGACGAATCATTTGACATCTCGATTTTCGTCATCTCAAAATCTTTTTAAATTTCTTCAATAAGTTTTATATCATTATCTTGACCTGATTTATGATTGTTGATTTATTATTGCAAAACTTTATTTTTAGCAGAAATGTTTTACCAAAACTTCAGAACTTAATTTTTTTAAACTTAAACAGAAGATACACACACACACACACACACACAAACACACACACACACACACACACACATATTATATATATATATATATATCTATCTATCTATCTATCTATATACCAAGGCACTTCCCCCAATTTTGGGGGGTTAGCCGACACCAACAATGAAACAAAACAAAAAGGGGACCTCTACTCTCTATGTTCCTTCAGCCTAATCAGGGACTCAACCGAGTTCAGCTGGTACTGCTAGGGTGCCACAGCCCAACCTCCCACATTTCCACCACAGATGAAGCTTCATAATGCTGACTCCCCTACTGCTGCTACCTCCGCGGTCATCTAAGGCACCGGAGGAAGCAGCAGGGCCTACTGGAACTGCGTCACAATCGCTCGCCATTCATTCCTATTTCTAGCACGCTCTCTTGCCTCTCTCACATCTATCCTCCTATCACCCAGAGCTTTCTTCACACCATCCATCCACCCAAACCTCGGCCTTCCTCTTGTACTTCTCCCCTCAACTCTAGCATTCATCACCTTCTTTAGCAGACAACCATTTTCCATTCTCTCAACATGGCCAAACCACCTCAACACATTCATATCCACTCTAGCCGCTAACTCATTTCTTACACCCGTTCTCTCCCTCACCACTTCGTTCCTAACCCTATCTACTCGAGATACACACCAGCCATACTCCTCAGACACTTCATCTCAAACACATTCAATTTCTGTCTCTCCATCACTTTCATTCCCCACGACTCCGATCCATACATCACAGTTGGTACAATCACTTTCTCATATAGAACTCTCTTTACATTCATGCCCAACCCTCTATTTTTTACTACTCCCTTAACTGTCCCCCAAAACTTTGCAACCTTCATTCACTCTCTGACGTACATCTGCTTCCACTCCACCATTTGCTGCAACAATAGACCCCAACAATAGACCCCAAGTACTTAAACTTATATATATATATATATATATATACAGTATATATATATATATATATATATATACATATATATATATATATATATATATAATTTTAGAACTTTAGACCGTTGATTAGTTTTGAATAGTTAAACATAAAATAGAGAGAGAGAGAGAGAGAGAGGAGAGAGAGAGAGAGAGAGACTTCTTACCTTCAGATATTCCTTCTTCCACTCCTTGTACCTCCCCTTTTTAGCGAAGGATCCTGGAAAATAGAATAAAAGTTCTGATACTTTGAGGAGTTACAAAGATAATATCATCTCTCTCTCTCTCTCTCTCTCTCTCTCTCTCTCTCTCTCTCTCTCTCCACATTGTTTTCCCAAACTTGACTCTTCTCCTAAATTTCACTAGAACAGATACAGAGTTATGCTTCTCTTATGATCTCATTGTATAAAAGGTACATATTTTCAGTAGCTATTATTTTCAATTTAATAAATCCTCATGAATAATCCCTTCTTTGTCCCTATTAATATAGCATAGTGTGATGGAAATTTGCAACATTTAGTAATAATTATATAAAAAAAAAAGTGCTCATGAGTATTCGAAATTTTCTTTTCAAATTTTATTCATAGAATGTAACTTGATGTTCTAAAGATATTAGAATATTTCATGAAAAAAGAGCTACTTGGTACACCCCGAAGAGATGAAATCAATCCGATTTGAACTTCTAAATCTTTTCTGAGTTTGACCTTATTTCTTTCTCATTAGTCGTTTTACTTTAGTTAACTCCGCCAATGTTGTGATAAAATCGAGTCACTTTATTCCTTTATTCATTTATTTATCTGTGTTTCTGTCTCTCAGTAGACAGCATTACGTTAAAACTACACGACAGATTTTGACGAAATTTCCGGCAGATTGATCTTAGGTCATCGACATCATTAACATTTGGCGATGTCAGAAATCACTGATTGTTCTTGTTTTTTATATAATTTCAAAGGGACGATTTGGCTTTTAAATAATCCGTTATAGTATTGATTTTAACGATATAAATGTAATTTTCAACTGTTTGATAACTTGGATTAGAGTATTCTTGCTTAAGGGTACACTTAGGGGTAATATTTGATCTTGTTTCTCTTCCTCTTGTTTATATGAAGCGTTTATACTTTATATATTGAAGATCTAATTTGATGATGTTGCTGTTCTTAAAATATTTCATTTTGATTGTTCATTGCTTCTCTTGTAGATTATTTATTTCATTGTTTCCTTTACTCAATGGGCTTTATTCCCTGCTGGAGTCCATGGGCTTATAGCTTCTCTCTTTTCCAATTAGGGATGTTGTAGCTTAGCTAGAAATAATAATAATAATAATAATAATAATAATAATAATAATAATAATAATAATAATAATAATAATAATAATAATAATAATGAAAAAAAAATAAATAGATAATAATAATAATAATAATAATAATAATAATAATAATAATAATATTAATATTAATAATAATAATAATAACAATAATAATAATAATAATAATAATAATAATAATAATAATCAGATTCCCTAACTTCAAAAGATGGTTGAAGACCTGAATTAACAAAAGGCCAAAAAAAGTAATCAATAAAAAACATTTGTATGAAATTGTAAGAAAAAAAATGATAAAAATAGTCAGATGGAGAGGGAGATCGAGTGAATTCTACTTTGAAGGTATTCCAGAAGAATAAATATACACACAACACACACACACCACACATATATATATATATATATATATATATAATTTATATACTGTATATATATAATGTATATATGTGTATATATATATACGTATGTGTATTTATACATATACTATACTGTATGCATATCTATGTGTAAATATAATGTATGCACACACACACACACACACACATATATATATATATATATATATATCTATCTATCTATCTATCTATATACCAAGGCACTTCCCCCAATTTTGGGGGGTAAGCCGACACCAACAATGAAACAAAACAAAAAGGGGACCTCTACTCTCTATGTTCCTTCAGCCTAATCAGGGACTCAACCGAGTTCAGCTGGTACTGCTAGGGTGCCACAGCCCAACCTCCCACATTTCCACCACAGATGAAGCTTCATAATGCTGACTCCCCTACTGCTGCTACCTCCGCGGTCATCTAAGGCACCGGAGGAAGCAGCAGGGCCTACTGGAACTGCGTCACAATCGCTCGCCATTCATTCCTATTTCTAGCACGCTCTCTTGCCTCTCTCACATCTATCCTCCTATCACCCAGAGCTTTCTTCACACCATCCATCCACCCAAACCTCGGCCTTCCTCTTGTACTTCTCCCCTCAACTCTAGCATTCATCACCTTCTTTAGCAGACAACCATTTTCCATTCTCTCAACATGGCCAAACCACCTCAACACATTCATATCCACTCTAGCCGCTAACTCATTTCTTACACCCGTTCTCTCCCTCACCACTTCGTTCCTAACCCTATCTACTCGAGATACACCAGCCATACTCCTCAGACACTTCATCTCAACACATTCAATTTCTGTCTCTCCATCACTTTCATTCCCCACGACTCCGATCCATACATCACAGTTGGTACAATCACTTTCTCTATAGAACTCTCTTTACATTCATGCCCAACCCTCTATTTTTTACTACTCCCTTAACTGTCCCCCAAAACTTTGCAACCTTCATTCACTCTCTGACGTACATCTGCTTCCACTCCACCATTTGGCTGGCAACAATAGACCCCAACAATAGACCCCAAGGTACTTAAACTTATATATATATATATTATATATATATATACAGTATATATATATATATATATACATATATATATATATATATATATTAATTTAGAACTTTAGACCGTTGATTAGTTTTGAATAGTTTAAACATAAAATAGAGAGAGAGAGAGAGAGAGAGAGAGAGAGAGAGGAGAGAGACTTCTTACCTTCAGATAATCTTCTTCCACTCCTTGTACCTCCCCTTTTTTAGCGAAGGATCCTGGAAAATAGAATAAAAGTTCTGATACTTTGAGGAGTTACAAAGATAATATCATCTCTCTCTCTCTCTCTCTCTCTCCTCTCTCTCTCTCTCTCTCTCTCTCCACATTGTTTTCCCAAACTTGACTCTTCTCCTAAATTTCACTAGAACAGATACAGAGTTATGCTTCTCTTATGATCTCATTGTATAAAAGGTACATATTTTCAGTAGGCTATTATTTTCAATTTAATAAATCCTCATGAATAATCCCTTCTTTGTCCCTATTAATATAGCATAGTGTGATGGAAATTTGCAACATTTAGTAATAATTATATAAAAAAAAAAGTGCTCATGAGTATTCGAAATTTTCTTTTCAAATTTTATTCATAGAATGTAACTTGATGTTCTAAAGATATTAGAATATTTCATGAAAAAAGAGCTACTTGGTACACCCCGAAGAGATGAAATCAATCCGATTTGAACTTCTAAATCTTTTCTGAGTTTGACCTTATTTCTTTCTCATTAGTCGTTTTACTTTAGTTAACTCCGCCAATGTTGTGATAAAATCGAGTCACTTTATTCCTTTATTCATTTATTTATCTGTGTTTCTGTCTCTCAGTAGACAGCATTACGTTAAAACTACACGACAGATTTTGACGAAATTTCCGGCAGATTGATCTTAGGTCATCGACATCATTAACATTTGGCGGATGTCAGAAATCACTGATTGTTCTTGTTTTTTATATAATTTCAAGGGACGATTTGGCTTTTAAATAATCCGTTATAGTATTGATTTTAACGATATAAATGTAATTTTCAACTGTTTGATAACTTGGATTAGAGTATTCTTGCTTAAGGGTACACTTAGGGGTAATATTTGATCTTGTTTCTCTTCCTCTTGTTTATATGAAGCGTTTATACTTTATATATTGAAGATCTAATTTGATGATGTTGCTGTTCTTAAAATATTTCATTTTGATTGTTCATTGCTTCTCTTGTAGATTATTTATTTCATTGTTTCCTTTACTCAATGGGCTTTATTCCCTGCTGGAGTCCATGGGCTTATAGCTTCTCTCTTTTCCAATTAGGGATGTTGTAGCTTAGCTAGAAATAATAATAATAATAATAATAATAATAATAATAATAATAATAATAATAATAATAATAATAATAATAATAATAATAATGAAAAAAAAATAAATAGATAATAATAATAATAATAATAATAATAATAATAATAATAATAATAATATTAATATTAATAATAATAATAATAACAATAATAATAATAATAATAATAATAATAATAATAATCAGATTCCCTAACTTCAAAAGATGGTTGAAGACCTGAATTAACAAAAGGCCAAAAAAAGTAATCAATAAAAAAACATTTGTATGAAAATTGTAAGAAAAAAAAATGATAAAATAGTCAGATGGAGAGGGAGATCGAGTGAATTCTACTTTGAAGGTATTCCAGAAGAATAAATATCACACACACACACACACACACACACAAATATATATATATATATATATATATATATAATTTATATACTGTATATATATAATGTATATATGTGTATATATATACGTATGTGTATTTATACATATACTATACTGTATGCATATCTATGTGTAAATATAATGTATGCACACACACACACACACACATATAATATATATATATATATATATGTATATATATTCATACATACCCACACACACACACACACACACATATATATATATATATATATATAATTATGTGCCATTGACCCAATTTCCCCATAAACATCACACGGGAGACCTTTATCCTTAAGGAAACCCCAATTGACGTCAGATTCATAGAGATCCCTATTATGGATTATCCTCAATTGATATTTGTTTCGGGGTAAAAGTTCCTTAATAATCTCTCGACTTTGTGGTAGCCATCTTTCTTGGAATGATAATATAACAATAGTCATCTTCAATTGAGGTCACAGCCATTGCCTGGTGAAAATAAAAGAAGCTGTTGTTGTGAATGTGTTTATGAGAATAATATGATGATAATAATTTTCAAACAACAACTGACTATATTTTCTGTCGATAAATCCACAAGGAAATAAGTACAAAGAACAATCAGAGATTTCCAACATCCACCAATGAAGGTTGTCAACATTTTACTCAAGTCTACGGAACAAGCTTTCCTCCTTCATATGCTGACCATAAATGAATCTGATATAGAGAAATAAGAATAACAACCAAAATCACAAGATTGATCCAGATCACATCCAAGATTTAATGGGTTCTTCCGGAGCAAAATACCTATCCGGTGTTGAAATTTGGTGAAAATCCGACAAGAAGTTCTGACATAATCCTGCTCACAGACAAACAAACATGAATAAATAAGTAAATAAACGCAGGTCATTTCATAACCTCCTTGGCAGAGGGATTTAGAACTATTAATGCGATAAGTTTAGCAAAAAAGGATATATCCATAGATTAACGTTTTAATGTTAATGGCTATGTTAATTATTTTGATAGGATATTATACAAATGTAAAAATATCATAAAGTTGTGGTGACCGATGTGGTAACGTCCCTGACTGGTGAAGGCAGTATTGGGGTTCAAGTCTCGCTCAAACTCGATAGTTTCTTTAGTCGCTGCAACTTCACCATCCTTGTGAGCTAAGGATGAAGGGTTTGTGGAGCCTATAGGTCTATCTGCAGAGTCATCAGCACCCATTGCCTGATCCTCCTTGGTCCTAGCTTCGGTGGAGAGGTGACTTTAGCACTGATCATATGTATATATAGTCAATCTCTAGGGTATTGTCCTGCTTGAAAGGGCAATGTCACTGTCCCTTTTTCTAACTTCCAAAAGAGATTAAATAACTTCATTAATAGAAAAAAAAAAGCTTCTTACCGGTAACAGTTAATTTTTTTGCATCACAAAAAACCTATTGAAGCTGTTTGAACAATAGAAGTCCCCGAATCTCACATACAGAATCACTTTAGTCAAGCGAGAATAACACAGACTCTCTACTCTCTCAATTGACTGGATAATCGTCACGCACTTCACTTTAATCCTGATTGGTCGGACGCTACAAACTGAATTAAGGACCTTACGAATACGTGAATGGGTTGATGGGAATATTTACACTTGGGAATAAACCTATTTAGTAATAAAATATTCGAATAAAGTCTCTAGTTTATGTTAAGTAAAATTTGTTAATACATATAAATCTAGATTTTCTAGGGCAAAATAGAAGATATTTTCTCCATTGCTTATTTCTAATGTTCTTCATTATTTCAATGAAGGTGTTCCTTAAAATAAAATATACCCTTACTTTTATCCTTAATTAGCAGACAATCCAATGATGCCAAGAAAATAATAGAAAAAAATAATGAAGTAATACTAGAATAAAATGTGGATCTTCATAAGCATTGGGTCAACAAATATAATAATAATAATAATAATAATAATAATAATAATAATAATAATAATAATAATAATAATAATAATAATAATAATAATAACAGCAACAAAAACAATTAAAATAATAATAATAATAATAATAATAAAATAATAAAAAAATAATAATAATAATAATAATAATAAATAATAACCTCCCCTATATCATAAAGAGCAAATATATATATATATATATATACTATATATACATGTATATACATATATATGTATCTATATGTATATATGATGGTGTATATATATTTATATATATATAAATATATATATATATATATATATACATATATATATATATATATATATGTATATATTTATATATAATATATATATATATATATATATGTATATATATATATATATATATATTATAAATATATATATATATATATATATATATATGTATATATACACCGTATATATGCACAGATACATATATATACATGTATATATATATATATATATATGTGTGTGTGTGTGTGTGTGTGTGTGTTTTTTTTTTTAGTGTGTGTGTGAATATCTTGTAGCAAGAGAGTTGTGTGTGAATATTTTTTGGCAAGAGAAAATATCTATTTTTCATGAAATGAAAATAAAGATGTTGCTTTACTTAATAAAATCAAAAGTAAAAATATCTATTTTTAGTAAAATGAAAATATTTTCTTAGCAAAGTTTAAATAAATATAACTTTTCTTTTGCAAAATGAAAATAAAAACCTATTTTCTGCTTCAGTCATAAAGAAAATATTTAATTTCTTTTTTGGCAAAAGCTAAAAGTAAAATTTTTTTTTTTTTTCAAAAGACGATAATTTAGATTTTTTTTTTTAAATATGAAAATTGAAATATATTTCTTTTTTAAAAGATGTCAATTAAAACTTATTTTTTCTCTTTTCTGCAGACATCAAAGAACCACGAATTCCAATAAATCTCAGGAGAAAAATTGGCAATTTTAAGAAGAGTAAAGTTTTGGCTATTTGATAATCATCAAAGAGATTTAAAAGAGTGGTCCAAACTTCATGCAGTAATTTATTCTCTGTTCTTGATTTTCCAGTTTATCTTCAATTACAGTTTTATTACCCATAATGAAACAGACAAAATTAAAAGTTGCTGCGAATGCTTTTCCATTCATCATCTACTTCACGCTTCATAGTCCTCAGCCATGTAGGCCTGGGTCTTCCAACTCTTCTAGTGCCTTGCGGAGCACAGTTGAAAGGTTGGGAAACTAATCTCTCTTGGAGAGGGTAAGAGCATGCCCAAACCATCTGCATCTACCCCTTACCATATATATGGAAGGTCTATTTTAATATTGTTACTGTTCTTAAAAGATTTCGTATTATTCATTACTTCTCTTATAGTTTATTCATTTGCTTACATCCTTTTCTCACAAGGCTATTTTACCTTGTTGGAGCCCTAGGGCTTATAGCATCCTTTTCCAATTAGAATTGTAGCTCAGCTAATAGGGATAAGATAGAGGGGAGAAGAGCAGGAGGCTGGGAAAGGGAAATGTATCTAGACAGCTTATTGGAGGACGTAAATGAGAATGTAAAAGCTGGACAATTTATACAGATAGCTACAGACAGGACCAGGTGGAGGCAAATGACTGCCAACGTCAAGGATATGGTACCTAGATAGATAGGTAGATAGATAGATAGATAGATGGACTTTTCTCGTACTTCACTTATTTCCTTGCTTCCCTTCCTCACTGGGCTATTTTCCATGTTTGAGCCCTTGGGCTTGTAGCATCCTCCTTTATCAGCTAAGGTTGTAGCTTAGCTAATAATAATAATAATAATAATAATAATAATAGTAATAACAAGAAAAATAATAATAATAATAATAATAATAATAATAATAATAATAATAATAATAATAATAATAATAATAATAATAATACATTTGTTTTTGTTGATGTTTTGTTTCAGGAATCAAAATGATTATAATCTATTACCGATTGCAAAGCAAATTGCTCTCTTTTCCCTAAAGTCAAATCATTATATAATGAAAATTCAATTCATTTATTTGTTATTGGACTGAACAAATCCAATATATTTTTCAAAACTTACAACAAAATTTTTTTATTTATATATATTATAAATAAAGAAAAAATGCCAACCCTAGTTGGAAAACCAGAATGCTATTACAGCAAGGGGTCCAGCAAGGAAAAATAGCCCAGTAAGGAAAATGAAACAAGGAAATAAATAAACTACCAAAGAAGTAATGAACAATTAAAATAAAAATATTTTATAAACTGTACCAACATTAAAATACATCCTTTCATATATATTCTGTAAAATATTACCAGAAATTTAATATTATCTTTTCATCGCACATAATAGATATATTAAAAGGAGGAGAAAACGCCTTTATTACGTATTTGACCATAAGAATACAAAATACATCAACACTATTAATCTATTTTGGAAAACATATGTCTCATTCCGAAGACAGGTAATGTATTAAGAGATAAAAAAGAGAGGTAAATGTAGACATAAAATAGACAAATGACCTCGTCAGGGATACGATATATTTTAACCATCGTTTGTTCAATTGGTTTTGAAGAGATATCTTTATAAGGAGGCAATTAAGTTGGGATGTCTTAACTCAGTGATTAGTCTCATCCATACTAGGTTGATTTTCTGTGAGCGATCAGACGAAAATCTCTCACCATCACCAACCCGGAATTGGCCAGCGTTTGGGTGAAAACTGGCCAGACCCAAAAAATTAAAAATGGCATGTTTACAGGTTTAAAGGCAAGGGACAGTGACATTGCCCTATAGCAAGCAGGACAATGCCATACAGACTGATTATATATAAAAACAAATTAACTAAAGATCTGCACGATGTGCTTTCAAATAAAAAATGTTGCTTCATACAAGTATAAAGGAAAGGGCAAATGAAGAAAGGTATTGAATTCATAAAAAGTGACAAGAAATTTTTTGTGTTCATATAAACGAAAAGACACATTTTGCCCTCAACAATCATTGGCTACTTTTGTTTTCTATTTTCCAACAATAACACAATTCTTTCCTCGTTTAACGACTTCATTTTGGGAATGAAAAAGTTCAAAGACTCGCATTACTTTCTCTGATTACTTTTGTCCCCTTTCGTCATTAATATTTCTGTTCTGTACACACCATTCTCCTATAGTTCCTACATCCACACACATACTCAGAGACTGGCACATCTTATCCATTCAGTAAGTTTCGAGATTATTTTTACAATGAGCGTTTTATTATAAAAGATTTCTATTTTCTATTTAATTTTCATTTTGATTTTGAGTGACTTACAAACTTTGTGTACAATTGTGGTGATCTCCAACCTTTGATTTCTGAAACTAGAGTTTGAAGACCAACTGAAAGAGATCAATGACTTATTTTGATAATCTTTGTAATGATAGAGTTATTGGGTCCTTTGACTTGTCAAAAAATACTACACTGGATCTCTCTCTCTCCCTCTCTCTCTCTCTCTCTCTCTCTCTCTCTCTCTCTCCTCATCTCTCTCTCTCTCTCTCTCTGTGGCTTATTTTTACTTTGCCCACACATACATCGAATAGTCTGGCTTATTCATTCCCCATGCTCCTCTGTCCTCATATACCGAACAACACTAAGATCACCAATAATTCTTTGATCAAGGGGTTAACTACTGCAATGTAATTGTTCAGAGGCTATTTTCCTTTTGGTAAGAGTAGATGAGACTCTTTAGCTATGCTAAGCAATTCTTCTGGGAGGACACTCCAAAATCAAACCATTATTTTCTAGTCTTGGGTAGTATCATGGCCTCTGTACAATGGACTTCCACTGTCTTGGGGTAGAGTCCTCTTGCATCAGGGTACACTCGGGCACACTATTCTATTTTTATTTTTCTTCCTCTTGTTTTTTAGTTTTTATATTTTATATATGAAAGATTTATCTTAATGTTGTTAGTGTTCTTAAAGTATTTTATTTTAATTGTTCAATATTTCTCTTGCAGTTTACTTATTTCCTTATTTTCTCACAGGGCTTTTTTTTCCTGTCGGAGCCCTCGGCCTTGAAGCATTCTGGTTTTCCAACTAAGGTTGTAGCTTAGCTAATAATAATAATAATAATAATAATAATAATAAATAATAATAATAATAATAATAATAATAATAATAATAATAATAACAAAAACTAATTTTTGCAAAATGTAAAATTTTAAAGGAAAAACTAAATTATTCTCTAACTTTGGCAGTGGGTGTTTTTGTAAAAAGCTTCTCAAAATGATTTGTCATTGAAGAAGGGCAATGTAGAGCCACAGCTTGTCTTATGCTCTTTCATGCTTCAAAATATACAAAGGAAAATGGACGAGAGACTGGATTTTTGTTTAGATTCTGAAAAATTCCAAAATGTAATTCAGAAATTTTGAAATATATATACAATAAAGTGTTGTAGCATCTCGTATTTTTGTTTCATTTATTTTTTAACATTTACAAAATAAACGTAAAGATTGTGATAACAGATACACAACAAAACAACAATGGATTTTTTCATAATTTAAAAATATATTTTTGAAATGCCTTGAATATTCTAAAGTAACATCCAAAGCATAAAAAACAATCATAAGATGAAAATTGTCTCAAACAGAAACAATTTCTGAAAAAAAAACACGAAATATATCACCTGAAACTCACCCATCTTAATCAGAACCAACTTAACCTAACCTAGGAAGCCTTGGACTAAACTAGAGAATTGGTCTTTCTCTCCCTATCAGTCTCTAGACTAATACAAAAGTATCATGACCCGGAAGTTTAGTTTTGCTGGCTTTGCTGAGTCATGATGGTAGCTTATTAGAAACTTCTCTGCCACAATATCTGCTGGAAAGGAGTTCGAGCCCAGCCTCAGTTTTAATTGCAACCACATCGTGTTTGTGAACTAGGCACGATGATTTGAGGAAGCTTATAGATCTACGTGCTGAGTCATCGGCAGTCATTGCCAGGCCCTCCCTGGTCCTAGCTTGATGGATATGGTCTTGGGCACTGATCATATATATATATATACATATATATATATATATATATATATATATATATATATATATATATATATATATATATATATATATATATATATATATATATAGAGAGAGAGAGAGAGATGAGAGAGAAGAGAGAGCAGAGAGAGAGGAGAGAGATGAGAGAGAGAGAGAGAGCACCTTATAACTAGACCTATTCTTGAACGCACGAAGCCACTGGTTTCTGAAATAGATTCCTTGAAGACATAAATAGCCTCTTGAAAGTGATTCCCTCTTAGTCTCTCACCCTCTCTCCTTTCTCCTCCTCCTCTTTTTCGAAATGCCTCACAAATCTCCGAGATATGAGTAAAATGATTGGGGGTGTATCGTATTATGGTGCATGTGTTTGGTTGCCGGGGTTAACATTTCTTTGCTTCTGTTTCAGGAAATACTAAGATTTTCTAAGTGTTAGTATGTTAATTTTATATCCCTATGCCTTTTATGTTTTGTTTATTTATATGTTTTTTTTTTCTGATTTCATAACCCCAGTTCGACACATTTTAAAGCCAAAAGTTCCTTTTCTATGTTAGCCTCGCCTAACCCTAGTACTGAACAGTTCATTGGCTGTTTCTTTCCCTTAACGGACAAGCCTTGGAATTTCTTATTCCTATTACAATTTTTGAATCTTATAAATCTTCCTTCCTTAAAAATCTGAGAGGATTGTTGCTTTTATTGTATTCTTTAGTTTACTCAATAACTCATATTTATTTTATTTTATTATTATCATTATTACTAGCAAAACTACAACCCTAGTTGGAAAAGAAAGATGCTTTAAGCTTGAGGGCTCTAGCAAGGAAAAATAGCCCAGTGAGGATAGGAAATAAGGAATTAAATAAACTACATGTGAAGTAATGAACAATGAATATAAAATAGAGATTTTAGAGATGAGATTTTGGTTGCTCCTACGGAAGACTTGAAAGTGGGCTTAGACAACTGATCATATATATATATATATATATCTATATATATATATATATATATATATATACTATATATATATATATATATTATATATATATATATTATATATATATATATATATATATATATAT
>NC_090756.1:41001819-41006819 GCF_036898095.1 Palaemon carinicauda | reverse complement strand
TTCTCTCTCATTTGATTTTGTCTCTTGTTTTTGATTTGGTCTCCTGCATTCGTCCTTCCACACCGTCTCATCCCTTTCCCGATTGCGCCATTCGTCTTGTTTTATTACGACTAAAACAACACGATTTGAAAACGGATTCTGTTTATGATACTTTGGTGGAGCCATAAAAGGATAGAATCAATAGAACACGGATTTATTCATACAAAGTGATATGCATATGATAACACATATATACATATATCATCATCATGATCATCATGATGATCATCATCAGCCGTTACTAGTCCACTGTAAAACAAAGGCTCCAGACATGTCCTTCCACCTGCAAATGTTTGTGGTTGTTCTATGCCAGTCTATAACCCTAGACTTTCTTAGTTCGTAAATCCATCGTCTTCTCTCTTTCTGTATATATATATATATATATATATATATATATATATATATATATATATATATATATATATATATATATATATATATATATATATATATATATATATATATATATATATATATATATATATATATTCTGAATTGGGTTATCTTAACAAGGTGAAAAAGTTTGTGCATCGACATAACCGGCAAAGCTGTACTAGTCAGGCCCATCCATACTAGGCTGGTTTGCTGTGAGTAATCAGACGTGAATCTCTCACCATCACCAATCCACACTGGCCAGCATGGTGATGAAAAATGGTGAAACTTGCCAAACCCCAGACATGAATAAGAGCATGTTTGGGGCCTTTGTCCTGCAGTGAAACGGCTGTATTTGTTGTTGTATATATTATCAGAATAAATATTCACGTTTTATCTAGATTTATTAAATGCACACATTAACTCACATACGTATATACGCATAATGAACAATCGATTAATCACGCATAAAAACCAGATTCAAACATCCAAACCATTTGAACTTTTGATAAATTTTACCGTGGTTGAATCAACTGCTCAATGTTCAAAGAAATATTCGCTCATTAACAACCAATTCGAGTAAATCAACCGGAAAATGAAATACTAAGCATTGTGAATGCAACAACATTCAGCCATTTAATGGTGATACATTCTCTTGACATTGCCATTTATCATGGCCTAACCTATAATGTGGCTGTTGGAGATTGTATTGACGTGGAATGATAATTGTGTTCGGGTTTAATAAAGTTAGAATTAAGCTTCAGAGGGACTTGTGGCAACTATGCAAGAATATGTCACACACCACTACATGCAATATTTCTCTCATGTTTCATCACCATGTTCTAGATTCTGCTGAAGACGAACTAGATATTACACAGGAAGTGCTAAAGGGAATATATTCGTTATGTAAGTCACAGAGGCTTTATGGGGTGTGTGCACTAAGGGTGGAAGATCCCATTCCCCCTTAATTAAAGTCGGTTACTTTATCAGTTGACCTTTAAATGGTTCGTCTCTCTCTCTCTCTCTCTCTCTCTCTCTCTCTCTCTCTCTCTCTCTCTCTCTCTCTCTCTCTCTCTCTCTCTCTCTCATAGTGAAAGAAACATAAGTTTCATGTAGCACTGTATGTAAATATCAGCAACGGTTTAGACATAAAATATATTTTTAATGAATTCAATATTTTTAACGAAAGTCCACCGCACTGATTTCAGCATTGATTTAATTACTTAAAATATCATCGGCAAGAAAAAAAAACCTTGAATATGTCCTATGTGTTTACTTTACTTTAGTCGATTTTGTTCCTAATATTAATAGTGTTGAAAATGTACAAGTTCTACAACACTGATATTAATATGATACTTTTGATGAATTTGTTCGGGTGAATTTGAATCACTTGAAGAAAAATATGAATAGTTTAGCCAATTACTTTTCTACTCATTGTGTAGTCCAAGAAAATGTATGGAATAATAATAATAATAATAATAATAATAATAATAATAATAATAATAATAATAATAATAATAATAATAATAATAATAATAATAATAATAATAATAACAGATAAAAGTTGAAACAAATAAAAAACTGTAACTTTTAAGATACAATTTCATGCTAAGTATACACACACACACACATATATATATATATATATATATATATATATATATATATATATATATATATATATATATATATATATATATATATATATATATATATATATATATATATATATATATATATATATATATATATATATATATATATATATATATATATATATATATATTGGCGTGCTACTGTCTTAAGCACACATTTGAGTATGAGTTGTTTTCAGATGTATTTAAATGGATTAACTGAATACATCTTAATAGTTTTTAAGTTTTATTCTATAAAACAACAGAGTTAAACATATCCATCACTGGAGGAAGCTGTGTTGGTCCAGATGACCATTTCTGGTGAAGTTTAGATATGAACTGAATAAATTATCGATATCACAGATATCGTATGCTTGGTTTAATTTAGCCACGTGACGGAATCGGAAGACACCTGCATCCGGTGACGTCACAAACTTTCACACGAGGAGACAATGTGTTGACGTTAAGAAAGAATGTCAATTTGCCGAGGTTTGCATTATACGTCCTGTTTACAATTTGAATGACTACAGCAAATCCCAGGGTTAGCTCTTCCAACCAACATGACATATTACGTCATTTGTTTTAAACATGTAATATTAACTATTCTAATTATTACATATATATATATATGCAAAAGCCAGTAGGAAATAATAAAAAGCTTTATATATATATATATGTGTATGTGTGTGTGTGTGTGTGTGCGTGTGCGCGTGTGTATTGGTGAATCGTGAAAAAGAATTCATGAAATTCCATAATGGAGTATTATCCTTAAACGAGAGAGAGAGAGAGAGAGAGAGAGAGAGAGAGAGAGAGAGAGAGAGAGAGAGAGAGAGAGAGAGAGAGAGAGAGAGAGAGAGAGAGAGTAAAGCTTTCTCATATTATTGAAAATAAAATCTTGATTTTCCTCTTCACTTCTTTCATAAAGTTTATTTATTTTTTATAAACAAGGTAAGAGTTCGTATAGTATCTGTCTCTCTGTCTATCTATCTATCTATCTATCTATCTGTTGATCTATCTCTCTATCTATCTATCTAACTATCTCTGAACTCCAGTTCGAAAGGAAAGTCCATATTAGGTGTCGACATTTTAGTGGAAAAATCAGTCAAATATTTATAAATATAGATTCAATGTTTAAAACCTGAATTTATTCATAAAAAATAATTTGGTATTTTGTTCTCTTTTGTTAGTATACCGGTAGAAAATTCGTTTTACTTAGACTTTATAATTACAGAAGACTAATTATTCATCATTCTCTTATTGTTTCAGAGCCTCTGCTGAGAAGCCTATTAAATATTAATTACATGGTCATTATACATCCTTTCTAGTATAGTTTATTAATTGCCTTATTTCTTTTCCTTATTAGGCTTATTTTCCTGTTAGAGCATTTGGGGTCATAGCAATTAACAGGCAAAAAAGCTCAGTGAGGAAATGAAATAAGGAAACAAAAAGAGTAGCGTGCCCGAGTGTACCTTCCAGCAAGAGAACTCTAAACCAAGACAGTGGAAGATCATGGGGCAATACTATTATTATTATTATTATTATTATTATTATTATTATTATTATTATTATTATTATTATTGGGCAATTTACAACCCTAGCTGGCAAAGCAAGATGCTCAAGGGTTCCAATAGCGAAAACAGCCCAATGAGGAATGGAAATAAGGAAACATTGAATATCATGCATAAGAGTTCCCTCGAGCAAGAGGAGTCTAACCCTAAGGACGCCCTTTTCGCAACCTTAGCCTAAGGGCCACAAAGGGTCTTAATCAGACTATGATTTAGCCCCCAAACTTTCCTCTTTGGCAGTGGCATAAGTTTCCTCATTATGTCAAAAGTTAGTTATTGCAGTCGTAAGATAAGACTGATTGCGTCAAAAATATAATTTTGAAAAATGGTGGAAAGACATCAAGACGGATGTAACACCGATTTCAGCCCAAAAATATACATTTTGGAACTTTTTCTCCATTCTAAATCTGTTTTGATAATACTAAATCCTTTTCCTATAATAATAGTTTCGTTCACAACACTATCATACCTTTTTTTTCTTAGATTTACTCGATTATTCCCAAAAATTATTGACCTTGAATACTTTTTTTATCCATTTCAGATCTATATATTCACTACACTATGATACATTCTTTCGATATTAAAAAATATAAATCTTAGGAATTTTGATCTATACTCCATTTATGTATCCATCATTTTCCGTCTTTTCAAAATACTATTACGATTTTTTTTTTTTTCAAATTTACTTGGATATTTTTTCCCTTGCCTGTATTATTTTTTCGTTCATCCTCTTGTATGTCAACAAACAGTCATTTCTTTCGTCTTATGACCATAGTTCAAGTAGTTCTTTTTTCCTTTACACTAAAATTTTCTCATAAGTTTCTTTGTAAATTTCTCTGTCCCCAACTTCCTTCCGCTGAGCCATTCTTAACTCAAAACTTATTTTTTTTTCATTCAACTCTGATGTTTCTTTTTTCTTTTTTTTATCAAACGGACTTTATCAAATTTATAAATTTGTCTATTTATCTGTCCATTATCAAAGTCATTTAAAGATAGCCAATTCTATGAGATCCTCACTTTATCTATTTCTCAAACAAATGCTACAGTCAAATCCTTTGCTGTGTTCTCAACAGCTTTTCAGGAAGTCCTCAGTTGTTTTCCCTAATGTTAAATTGATATTGATAATGCCCCTACCTGGTGATCGCCGGACTGGGGTTCGAGCCCCGCTGGAACTCGTTAGTTCTTTAGTGTCTGCAACCTCACCACCCTTGTAAGCTATGGATGGGGGTTTCAAGGGAGCCCTCCCTAGTCCTAGCTTGGATGGAGAGGGGGCTTGGGCGTTGATCACTTGTAAATATGAGCAGTCTCTAGGGCATTGTCCTGCTTGCTATGACAATGTCACGGTCCATTGCCTCTCCAATTCATGAGTGGCCTTTAAACCTTTAAACAT
>NC_090756.1:40981819-40994319 GCF_036898095.1 Palaemon carinicauda | reverse complement strand
AGTGGTATGGAAACAACTGATCTTGTACATATAGGGTTGGTCTGTCAGACATTGCACTGTTCCCTGACTTAGCAGATATTTTACAGAGTATTTTAAAAGCAGAAGATTCTTAAAGAGCACAGATTAAACCCCAGTCCCGCAAAAAAGAGTAAAATGTGACATCACAGAAGACTAAAAGATGTCTCAGGTACTTAGAAGGATTTTAGAGTTATTTTGTACTTTGAATTTTTCATGGATAAATAAAAAGAAACACAAAGCATTGGAACAAACAATTTTTTGGTGTTATTTTCGAACCTCAGCTAAACGAAAGTTCATATCTACAAAGTTGCCTCTTTTTAAAACAGCAAAATATGGAAAGAAAATGAAAGTGAGAGAGAGAGAGAGAGAGAGAGAGAGAGAGAGAGAGAGAGAGAGAGAGAGAGAGAGAGAGAGAGAGAGAGAGAGAGAGAGAGAGAGATGTACGGTAATAATGAGAATCCTTGCCAAAGAGTAATGACACAGCTCTTTATGTTAGGTTAGGTAGGAACCTGTGGTTTTGATGTATCATAGAAAAAAGATAACACACGACTAAAGATTTACCAACGAAAATTCACAGACACTGAAAGAAAGAGTTAAAAGGGAAGACAAAACTATTATAAATACTTTAAAAAATCGATAGTCTTTTCATATTTCATATGAAAAATTAATTTGAACGGAAGAGAAACTGTAAAATATATATAAGAACACTTACACCCTCTTTGGACAGAAGTTTTTGATTCGGGGATCTGAAGTATTCTGGTGACGAAATACTTTTGAATGTTGCATGAACTCGGAATTTCAATTGCAACATTGAAACTATCAATGGAAATTTAAAACAAAACTAAAGTTGTCATAATATGACGAAAACATCCGTACAAATCATTATTATTATTATTAGAGAAACATCAATAAAATACACAAATGTTATATTAATTTCTAAATCGAATCTTGGTACAACTCTTGCACTTTTCGCGCTTATACAGTATTATAAAAATCAGGTATTAAATTTCATAAAATATAAAAAAAATAAAACGATGGTCCAATGGTATATTAAGGTACGATATAAATGTAGTCCACAGGCATAGTACGTCTGGTGTGGATCTCTGGACACAATTCTTCCACTTTTATTATTATTATTATTATTATTATTATTATTATTATTATTATTATTATTATTATTATTATTATTATTATTATTATTATTATTATCAATTTCCTTTTAAATGTTGTCCATAAGTTCTTAACTTTAATAATGAATATAAAATCGTTATTGTTTTATGTTCAGATTAAATAAATTTACAAAATGGCGGCTTCTTCAGAAAAAAAGGAAAACGAAAGTTTAACAGTATTACTTAATTTTAATTCCATTCCTTTTTACTAACTAGAGAAAAACTTTGAGAGCGCAGACCTCAGCCACGGAAGCTTATTTCTTCGAAAGCAACTTGCCTTTCCCAGAATCAGTTTAGACCGTAGGAGTATTTAAAGTCTGTGTGACAACCATGTACGAACTTGGGGTTAAGGATCAGGTTAATTCGGTCGACGTTTTGCTCGATCTTGACCTTGACCTTTGACCTAGGACTTATAAAATTGAATCAATTCCACGTTTTAAATTAAAAATTAATCCCTGAAAGTTTCTCTTGTCTGTGAGTAAAATTGTGGCCAGGAAATTGTTTGCAAAAAGACAAACGTACATATAGGGATGAAAAAATAACCTCCTCCCAAATTTGTTGGCGGAGGAAATAACCTATTTGCCAGCCGTATAAGAGCCAATTTTGACCCATTGGGTTGATTACTCTTCGACCCTCTTTTTATTAGTATTACTAATAAATTTATTGAGTTAAAAAGTTGCCAATAATTTTCATAGTTGTCAAACAAGGCATTGTCTGCGGATGCAACTTTACTAAATTTAACAAATATTTAAAAAAAGAAAAATAATTTCTCATATAAAAAAGGGTTTTCAGCAACAAAAAATAATTCCTATAAAACAATTCTCGACCATTCAATGAAATTTGATTCCAGGATATAAATGTTTCATGAATATGGAATATGTATTTTCTTTTTTACAATTATTGCTTAAAGAGAGCTTGATGTTTTGTTATGATGACGTTATAGTACTGATATTTGCCTATGAAATTCTATAAGAAAACGTTGTTACTTGGAATTACATGTGTCTAATAGTAAGAAACAGTTTTCACACAGACACACAAATATCTATCTATCTATCTATCTATCTATCTATCTATCTATCTATCTATCTATCTATCTATCTATATATATATATATATATATATATATATATATATATATATATATATATATATATATATATATATATATATATATATATATATATATATATATATATATACATATATATATATATATATATATATATATATATATATATATATATATATATATATATATATATATATATATATATATATATATACATACGCAACAACAAAAGTTTCCGATAGGTTATTCCTATCATTGGTTTAGCCGGTTCTCATCACCACACTGCCCAGTACGGATTATTGACGGTGGGAGACTTTAGTCTGATCACTCAATGCAAGCTAAGACCAAGGCCAAGACTAGTACAGTTTTACAGATCACGGCGATATACAAACTCTTTCACCACGTTAAGATATTCCCTCTAAGAAAGGGATTCATAGTAAAGTATCCCCAGAAATCATGAAATATGAATGCATTGTTAAAATGACAGCAGACACCTATTTATAATAATACCTGTCACGGATTTTGACATTTATAAAGGATTAACCGATAAACTGACTCTTGAGAATTGAATTGACGTGGAATGATGCAGGAGATGCCATATACCAATAAACGTCAAACTTATATTTATTCACTATATATATATATATATATATATATATATATATATATATATATATATATATATATATATATATATATATATATATATATACATATATATTGATGAATTATTTGTAATTGAGTAGATGTAGTGATAGATAGATAGACAGATAGACAGATAGATACATGTATAGATAGAGATATAGTTAGATGTGTAGACAGAGAGATAGATAGATGGATATTTAGACGTGTAGGTAGATTGACAGATAGATAGATAGATATATAGATAGATAGATAGATGTGTTGATAGATAGATGGATAGATAGTTATATTATGTGTAGATAGATAGATAGACAGATAGATGGATGGAAGCTATCAGAAAACAATGGATATTTTTTTGTTCACAGAGAATTGATTCTCAAAAACTAAAAATGTAACGAAATATATTGAATGAAAAAGCGATTGTAAAGTGGAATGCCTGATTCTATTCATTCAATTATATTTTAACCAAAAAATATAACAGTTATTTGTCAAATTGGAGCTCACCTACAAAAAAGATATATAATATTTTTCCTGGCTGTTGATGGCTCGAAAAATTTCAAGAAAAAATTGGCTCAGAAATATTTGCTGGGAAAAGGGAGAACTGTAATCACAGTGAGTAATATGAGTCCTTGTACTTATTCATCTATGAAAAAAAAAAATATTTATCTATTAATGATTATAAAAAAGTTTATCTTCTTTCAATGGATTCAAACACGCGCGAATCCCTTGTTTTGTTAATGAAATCATTGATTCTTCACATTTACAAGTTTTTTTGAAATTTAAATTTATGTTTGAAAGCGCTTCTAGTTCGTCATTTCGCAATTTTATCTTTTAGGTTTAATAATTACATCTCATATATATATATATATATATATATATATATATATATATATATATATATATATATATATATATATATATATATATATATATATATATATATATATATATATATATATATATATATATATATATATATATATATATTTATATCTCTTACTTGTTAGAATATCCTCTACTTTAGTTTCAAGAATATATATATATATATATATATATATATATATATATATATATATATATATATATATATATATATATATATATATATATATATATATATATATATATATATATATATATATATATATTCTTGAAACTAAAGTAGAGGATATTCTAACAAGTAAGAGATATAAATAGACATGGACAGAACATATAATGAGAATGACAGATGATAGATGGACATTAAAGATAACAGATGCAGGGAAAGGAAGAGAAGACGATGGATTGACGAACTATCTTCATCATTTCCTCCTAGGCCTATTGACGAAAAGGGTCTCGGTTAGATTTTGTCAGTCGTCTCTACCTTGAGCTCTAAATTCAATACTTCTTTATTCATCATCTCATATTTTGCGTTACAAGTCCTCAGCCATGTAGGCCTGGGTCTTCCAACTCTTCTAGGTCCTTGTGAAGCCCAGTTGTACGTTTGGTGAACTAATCTCTCTTGGGGAGTGCAAAGAGTATACCCAAACCATCTCCATATACCCACCATAATAATCTCATCCACATATGGCACTCGTGTAATTTCTCTTATAATTTCATTTTTGGGCTCAAGCCATGGCGTCCTGATGGAAGGTTCCTTATTGGTAGCTTCCTTGGGTATATTACTACTAAGATATTCCCAGAGAATTTAACCACAGGTTATCACAGAATTCTAACTTCTGGAGCGAGTATCCTAAAGGTTTCCCTTTAAGACATCGTATATCAACAGGGGACGCATGTATTAACGCGCCACATAGCTATCTGCACCCCACATAGAGTTAACACTTCGATATGGAGGGGTGGAGAATAGCTGGGGAGCTGTTCCACAGCTATACTCGTCCGTGGCTACTTTTGGTACTCGAAACGTAAACAAACGGGCGCCATTGCTAAATGACGTCACGTCCGTCCTCATCCTTCTTTTAGTAGCTTGCCTTGCTAAGACGGATTTTCCCTTGTGCTTTTTCATCGGCTTGCATCTTCGTAATGTCGCTACCTTCAGCCTCGCCTTCTTCTGGAAAGTTGAGTACCAGGTCCCAGTATTGTTTAAATAAGCTCTGACCGTAAAGTAACTTAAACTTTTCGAGATATTTCATGTTTTCTGGCAGAGCTGTGCTGCTACCGGACACGCCATTTTATGGCGTCGCTGTTCCCCTGCATGCCTTATTTAGCTAGCCTGAACAGCTTATTCCGGCCTTTTAACTAATTGATACTATTAGTTATTTAGTCTTCATAGCTAGGAACTTCGTATATCGTGTTTTGACGCTTTTTTGTCGGTCATCGCCTGACCCCCATACTAGATCGCTAGCTTAGCCCCTAGGCCAGAGCGCCTATCACCAGTGTTCATGCATGATATATTCCAGTGATCCTAGGTTAAGTTATGAAGATAGTGGCATTATTTTATGATACTGTTTACTGTGATGCAAGTGTTTTCGCCTTGGGGGACTATATAGGGGATCGGTTTGATAGTGTGCCTTTCTAACCTAACCTAAATGTAGGACCCCTATATTATCCCTTCACCCCCTGCCTTAGGGCATTCCCTCTGTGTGGCGATGCTCCCCCTACCACGTAAGGGGATCAAGTCCATATCAGAGTATTTATCGCTTCTCTGTCCTCCCTAAGGGAATGATCCCCCCTTAGGGTTGTGTCCGAGAAAGAGGAACGGCCTGTCCTTCCTCAGTTGCTGAGGTTAGGTTACCTGACCTTCCTTGCAATTTGCGATATGTCTTCCAGCCTACCTAGCTCAGGGTTTAACATCCCTTCTCTAGGTTAGGCCTCGGGGGAGGGGGGGGGGCTAGTTCTGTTCTTTGCTTAAAACGGTACCCATGCACCGTTCTCAGCCAGGTGGCCTCCCTTCCTTGGTGGCCGCTTTTGTACAGAGCCTCCTCTATGGAAAACTCTTCTTCTTCTCCCTCCCCCCCTATCCCTTGTATGGTCTAGCCTATACTTAGGTTAGCCTATACTCATCTGTCCCTAGTCCTACAACTCCTCCTTAGGGTGGAGTGATAGGGCTATCTTGACTCCCTGTGTGCAGTCCGCTCTGGTACATATACCCTTCATAGTGTCCTATGGGGATAGCCACTGGAAGCGTTTTGTTCGCAGGGGTACTCCCCCCTCTTGGGTGTTCCCTGGCCCTCCCTTGGGCTACTCTGGAACCCGTCCGCCTGCCGGCCCCCTGCCATTGGGTGATAGGGCTAGCCTCTATCATGGGTACACTCATTCAGGTGGGATGCTATAGGGGTTCGTATCCTTATCCCTCCATCCCTCCTTCTGTCTCTCTTCCTGTCCTGGTGCCGGTCCCTTGCCGCCTCTACTGCCGGCGATACCACCCTCCCTTGGTGACACATTCCTAGTATCCTCCCTAGTCGACAGCCCTCCGCGTGCCGGAGGGCTGCCGCCTTCCGTCGGTATGTAGCCGATGGCCTACCCTTATTCTACCTTGCTTCGGTCGTCCGTCCTTCGGGCCGGCCTCCGGCGTGCCGGCATTGATTGCCGGCGGTCCGGGTATGCTATAATCTCCTTCCTTATCCTATGACCTTGTCACCAAGGCGGCAGCCGGAGCCGCCGCCTTCCGCCGGCGTCCCGCCGCTGTGCCGGCGGCCTCCAACCTGGCATTACACCTGACTTCTCTATGAGTCTTCCCTAATGCCAGAAACTCTGCTGGAGCGGGCTCCGGCGTTCCGCCGGTCTGCCGACGCCTTCCGGAGACGCCAAGAGACTTGCACCCCTTCTCCCAGCTATCAACTTCATGCTGATAGCCCTACACTGCAACCAGATAGCTTGGCTACTCCAATGGATAGGTATTGTCTTACCGTTCTTTTAATGGCCGTGCTGTCTTCTTGCATATCGTAATTTTCCAGCATGCTGTGTGTATCTTAGCACAGCTGGTTGCCAGAAACCGTTGCCCTATGGGATCTTCTACAACCCTCTATACTAATGGCCTGAGTGGTGTCAGTCCTTGATTTACATCTTAGGCAATTCCTGCTAGAATCACCTTCTGCCTTCCTTGGCGATCTATCAAGAATTCTGCTTTGTGTCCTCGGTCACAAACAAATTGCCTACTGATAAGGTTACGGTAACCAACTGGGCGGGATACACAGAGTATGTGTCTATCTACTTCATTTCCCGCTCCACTCTCTAACATTACAATGTTATTATTTAATTAATGTTGAGTTAAAGTTAACTACTTAATATTTGACTTTAGAGTAATATAAGTCATTTGTATGACTTCCGTATACTCATGTTCTCTTTCTCTTACAGGAGGAGTACGTGAAATGTGACCACAACTTCTGTGGAGTGAAGCGCCCACACTTCTACGGGCACACGGCGTGTAGGACCCACACCCCCTGCGCCAACAAGAAAGGTGATCTGAAGTTTTGGGACCCGCAGCACTGGACAGTCTGCAAGGACCGCCTGGTCGAAGCATTCGACAATCCTCCTTCAGCGGAGGTTGGGGACTCTTCTCGAGAGAAGCTACGCAAGTGGGTGCGTGGCTTCCAGAAGAACGCCACCGGATCATATCTCGCCACCGAAGATTTGAGGGCCTTGCTTTTCCCGAAGGCATCCCCAGACTCAGTGGTCCCCAAAGATCAGATTCCCACCGTTCATATAGTAGTGGAACCGGATGTAGTCATGGCTCAGTCCATGCACGAGTGCCGTTTGGATGCCGACAACGCGGAACGTATATCGGAAGTGTCGGAGAACACGGAAAGGAACCTCATGGGCGACGAACCGGACTATGAGGAAGATCAGGTAAAATACCCTGAGTCGGAGCAGGAGGTCGCTCCAACATCCACCCCCACACCGACTCCTACACTGACGGATGTATCACTCCCGTCTACATCTGCTACCCCGGATCCTACCCCAACCAACACCCAGGAGATCTTCAAAATGCTTGAGGCTCTCATGGATAAGAAACTCCGTGAGACGCATGAGTTCTTCAAGTTCAACATGGGAAGTTCGAAACAGCCGAAAAGGATTCCGGTTAAGGACCTCCCTGCATACTCGGATACTAACCCCTGGAGGTATGCCGAGCACATGCCGATCACTACGGGCAAGATCTTCATAGGCGAAAAGGTTGGCTCGATCGCGCTGGAAGAAGTGGAATTCTTCCCAAACTTTGAGGCTTACCCGGACTGTTACGTCCGACTTAGATCTGAACCTGCCTCTAAAGAAGAGACCGAACCGAAGGAGGTTATAGTGTTCGATCTCCCGAAGGCCCAGGCTATGTTGGCCAATACAGTGAAAAGTAGGGGCTTCACCTGCTCAAAACTACCGGTGCTTAGCAAGAAGCACCCTACCTACGTCGCACCAGACGATGCTACCCTCCCCTTCTTGGAAAAGGCCTTCACTGCGGTGCATAAGGCAGTGGAAGAAGGAAAATCTTGCCCTGCACTGGAGGAGTGCAGACCCTTCTCCCTGACTACTCCCCCTGATGTTAGACACAGGAAAGATGTCCAGTCAACATTTGTGGTGGGAAAACTAGAACCTGACGTCGCTGGTCGTCAGTTTAACGAGGACCTCCCAAAACTTAATGACCATCTCCTTCGTCGGGAACATGATACGAAGGAAAGGCTCGCCGCTTCTATGTCCCTCCAAGTGCAGCTCGAAGTCATGGCCAGTGACACTAGGGTCCCTGACTACTACATGGTTCTCGCCAAAACACATTTGGCGACCATAGTAAAGGATCTGTACGGCTTCACGAAGGCTCGCAGAGCCTGTCGTGAATTCGTGTTCTCAAGTGCTACAGTGAGACACGAACCCCGGAGGTCGATTTCCTCCAACATCTGGGGTAAGCACCTCTTTCCCTCCTCCCTAGTGAAAGAGATCACCGACAAGGCCGCCACGGAGAACAGGAACCTTCTCCACAAATGGGGCATGTCGAAGAAAAGGAAATCCTCTCAGGACGACGGCCCTCAACCTAAGAGGAAACCCAAAAAACCGAAACCCCAGCAATGTCAACAGAGACGGCAGTTTCCGGGATCCGCTACTCCCTAAGTGGCAGCTCAGCCACAGCAGACCTTTCAACTGGTCACCCAACCGGTCTTGTCACAGTCGCCGGTCTTCACCCCTGCTTTTGAGCAACAGTCAACTACCTTTTGTCCCAAAGGTAGAGGCTCAAACAGAGGTGCAGGCAGAGATGCATCTCGCCGTCCCTCCAGAAGCAGAGGAGGAAAGGGAGCTAGCAGCCGAGGTGGTAAGCCCTCGGGAAACCAGAAGCAATGAAGTGCTTCCGGTGGGAGGAAGACTCCGCCAATACCAGGATCGTTGGACCTTCGATCCCTGGGCACACAGCATCGTCAAGAAGGGTCTAGGCTGGAGCTGGACTCAACCACCCCCAACCTTCCAGCAATTCTTCCAACAGTCAACCACCATTCTGGAAGAATATGTCCTAGAACTCTTGAACAAGAAGGTGATAAGGAGGGTAAAGTCAACCAGGTTCCAAGGGAGACTGTTTTGCGTCCCCAAGAAGGACTCCGACAAACTCAGAGTCATTCTAGACTTATACCCCCTCAACAAGTTCATAGCGAACAACAAGTTCAAGATGCTAACTCTTCAACAGATAAGGACCCTTCTGCCTCAAGGTTCCTACACGGTCTCCATAGACCTGGCGGATGCCTACTGGCACGTTCCAATGAACCACCACGCTTCTTCCTACCTAGGATTTCGACTCCAAAGGAAAAGCTACGCTTTCAGGGCCATGCCCTTCGGCCTCAATGTGGCCCCACGGATCTTCACAAAGCTGGCAGACGCCATCGTTCAACAGCTCCGCCTCCGGGGCGTCCAGGTGATGGCCTACCTCGACGACTGGCTGGTCTGGGCTCCATCGCCCGAGGATTGTCTAAGATCCTGCAACAAAGTCACCCAGTTTCTGGAACACCTGGGATTCAAGATAAACAGAAAGAAATCTCGCCTCTCTCCAGCTCAGAAGTTCCAATGGTTAGGAATCCAGTGGAATCTTCAGTCACACCACCTTTCCATCCCCCAGAAGAAAAGGAAGGAAATAGCAGGGTCTGTCAAAAAACTGCTGAAATCCAAACGGATCTCGAGACGTCAGCAGGAACGAGTTCTAGGCTCTCTACAGTTCGCCTCAGTGACAAACCCAGTGCTGCGTGCACAGCTAAAGGATGTCGCGGGAGTCTGGAGACGTTCTGCATCCATCGCTCGAAGAGACCTCAAGAGACGGCTCCCAAACAGACTTCGGTTACTCCTAAAGCCGTGGTTGGAAGTAAAGGCCCTGAAAAGGTCCATCCCTCTTCAACATCCACCTCCATCACTCAACATCCACACGGACGCTTCGCTGGAGGGTTGGGGAGGTAACTCCCACCAAAAACAGGCTCAAGGAACATGGTCTCCCCTATTCAAGACGTTTCACATCAACATCTTGGAGGCCATGGCGGTCCTTCTCACTCTGAAGAAACTCTCCCCGCCTTCCTCGATCCACATTCGTCTGACCCTGGACAACTCGGTGGTAGTCCGATGTCTCAATCGCCAAGGCTCAAGATCACCCCAGATAAATCAGGTGCTTCTCCCAATCTTCCGTCTGGCAGAGAAGAAGAAATGGCACCTGTCTGCAGTTCACCTTCAAGGATTCCGCAACGTGACGGTAGACGCTCTATCTTGGACAAGCCCGATAGAGTCGGAATGGTCTCTAGACGCAAGATCCTTCTCCTTCATCTCTCACCAAGTCCCAGAACTTCAGATCGATCTCTTCGCAACGAGCGACAACAATCAACTTCCTCGTTATGTGGCCCCGTACGAGGACCCCAAGGCAGAAGAAGTGGACGCCATGTCACTGGATTGGAACAGATGGTCCAGGTTCTACCTGTTCCCTCCCACCAACTTTCTGCTGAAAGTCCTCTCCAAGCTGAGAACCTTCAAAGGGACAGCGGCCCTAGTGGCCCCCAAGTGGCCCCGAAGCAATTGGTACCCCCTAGTACTGGAGCTACAGCCCACGCTGATCCCTCTCCCGGGCCCAGTTCTCTCCCAGCAAGTACAGAAGTCGACTGTCTTCGCTTCATCATCGAAAGTCAGGGACCTTCATCTCATGATTTTCTCTCCCTAGCCGCGAAGAAGAGGTTTGGGATCTCGAAGAAAAGTCTAGACTTCCTCGAGGAATACAAGACCGAATCCACACGACGGCAATACGAATCATCCTGTAGAAAGTGGGTCTCATTCGTCAAGGCAAAAAATCCTACGGAAATCACCATTGATTTTTGCATGTCCTTCTTCATTCACCTTCATGGACTGGGCTTAGCAGCCAACACGATTTCTACCTGCAAATTGGCCTTGACTAGACCACTAATATACGCCTTCCAGATTGATCTGTCCAGCGACATCTTCAATAAACTGCCGAAGGCATGCGCTCGTCTACGCCCAGCACCCCCACCAACACCTGTCTCCTGGTCCCTGGACAAGGTGCTCCATTTTGCCTCCAATTTGGACAACGATTCGTGCCCTCTCAAGGATCTGACTCGAAAAGTTATATTTCTTTTTGCTCTTGCCTCAGGAGCCCGAGTCAGCGAAATAGTGGCATTATCAAGAGACGAGGGTCACATCCTGTTTGCAGACTCAGAAGACCTTACCCTTTTCCCGGATCCGACGTTTCTCGCAAAAAATGAACTACCCACCAAAAGATGGGGCCATTGGAGAATCTGCCCCCTGAAAGAAGATGCCTCTCTATGTCCGGTAAAGAGCCTCAAGGTCTATCTTCGTAGAACTTCTGACTTTGGTGGAGGCCAACTCTTCAAAGGAGAAACATCGGGTAGCGACATGTCACTGAAACAACTAAGAACGAAAATCACCTACTTCATTCGCAGAGCGGATCCTGACAGTACACCCGCAGGTCATGATCCTAGAAAAGTCGCATCGTCTCTGAATTTTTTCCAGAGCATGGATTTTGAAAGCCTCAAGAGTTTCACAGGCTGAAAATCCTCGCGTGTTTTCTTCAAGCACTACGCGAAGCAAGTGCATGAAGTCAAACATTTCGGGGTAGCCGCAGGTAGTGTTATGAAACCTGCAATTAACTATGCATAGAACAGTGAGTTACTTGGGACTTTAACTCTTCGGGTGCCTATGTTGACCCTCGCGTGAAACGTAGTGATTTCAGAGACACTTAGTGTTTTTCATAGACTGTTCTTTACATGGTGAAATGTCATAGTCGTCAGATGAGTGCCGCATGCCTAGAGCAGGATGTGTTTTTTCCTTATTAAAGACTGACGTTCCTATGGAACCCGTGCCTTCTAATAATTTGAAATTTTCTTTCAGATTCAAGAGTGAAATCTTTCATTACTATGTACATTATAATTTATTGTAAATTAACTTTACATCCCTTATTGCATTTATTTTACTATATCCTGCAATTGTGAAATAAAATTTCTATATTATTAGTTGTGCGTCTCACTCGGCTCCTACTCATACTATGAAATACATGGTTGTCATAGTTTCATTATCCCCTTTCTTTTAAAATAATGAAGAATAATAGGTTTAATCCATATTATATACTCACCTATGCTGTGTAATATTCCTAACTGAATACTTACTTGCGCTATATCTTCGAGACCAGA
>NC_090756.1:40974319-40976819 GCF_036898095.1 Palaemon carinicauda | reverse complement strand
CTATTATCCTCAACATTCAGCAAACTTTCAAAATATTCCGCCCACCTTTTCCTTGCCTCTTCTCCTTTTAACAACCTTCCATTTCCATCTTTCACTGTCTCTTCAATTCTTGCGCCAGCCTTCCTTACTCTCTTCACTTCTTTCCAAAACTTCTTCTTATTCTCTTCATATGACTGACCCAATCCCTGACCCCACCTCAGGTCAGCTGCCCTCTTTGCCTCACGTACCTTGCGCTTTACTTCCACCTTTTTCTCTCTATATTTTTCATACTTCTCTATACTATTACTCTGCAGCCATTCTTCAAAAGCCCTCTTTTTCTCTTCCACTTTCACCTTCACTCCTTCATTCCACCATTCACTGCCCTTCCTCATGCTGCCTCCAACAACCTTCTTGCCACATACATCACTTGCAATCCCAACAAAACTTTCTTTTACTAACTTCCACTCCTCCTCTAAATTACCAGTTTCTCTTACTCTCACCTCATCATATGCCATTTTCAACCTTTCCTGATATTTACTTTTTACCCCCGGTTTTATTAGCTCTTCAATCCTCACTACCTCCCTTTTACATCCACCTACTCTATTCTCCCACTCTTTTGCTACAACTAATTTTCCTTCCACCAAAAAATTATCAGACATACCGTTAGCCATACCCCTAAACATGTGCACGTCTTTCAATCTTCCAAACATTCTTTTAGTTACCAACACATAATCCATTAGTGCCCTTTCTACTACTCTTCCATTTGCCACTCTTACCCATGTATACTTATTTTTATCTTTCTTTTTAAAGAAGCTAGCACTTATTACCATCTCTTGTTCAACACACATGTCTACCAGTCTCTCACCACTCTCATTTTCACCTGGTACGCCATACTTACCAATGACACCTTCTACCTCTTCAGGGCCCACTCTAGCATTTAAGTCACCCATAACAACTACATAATTCCTTCTACCCAGTCCTTCTACACACCTAGTTAAATCGTAGAAACTTTAAAAAACAAACAGAAGAGAAACAAGAATACCGCGCTCAAGTGTACCCTCAAGCCAGAGAACTCCAACCCAAGACAGTGGAAGACCATGGTACAGAAGCTATGGCACTATCCGAGACTAGAGAACAATAGTTTGATTTTGGAGTGTCCTTCTCCTAGAAGAGCTGCTTACCATAGCTAAAGAGTCTCTTCTACTCTTACCAACTCGAGAGCAGTAGTTAACCCCTTGGGTGAAGAAGAATTGTTTGGTAATCTCAGAGATGGCAGGTGTATGAGGACAGAGGAGAATATGTAAAATAAATGGTCAGACTATTCGGTGTATGTGTAGGCAAAGCAAAAATTAACAGTAACCAGAGAGAAGGGTCGAATGTAGTACTGTCTGGCCAGTCAAAGGACCCATAACTCTCTAGTGGTAGTATCTCAATGGGTGGCTGGTGCCCTGGCCAACGTACTACCCATATATATATATATATATATATATATATATATATATATATATATATATATATATATATATATATATATATATATATATATATATATATATATATATATATATTAATATATATATATATATATATATATATATATATATATATATATATATATATATATATATATATATATATATATATATCCGTGTGTGTGTTTATCTAAAAAGAACGCTCAATATTCCTTTCTAAAACTCGTCTTTTCAGCGTGGATACAATATCAATATAATCCATACTTATAGTTATCATTACTATTGCGAGTTAGGCTAAAACTCTATTTGGAAAAACAGGATTCTGTAAGCCTAAGGGATCCAACAGGAAGGAAAATAGCCCAGCGACGAAAGGGGAAAAAATCTTATGAGAATTAATGAACATAATACCTTAAGATTAGTAACAAGGTTAAAATAGATCTGTCAGCCTGTTCAACATAAAAACATTCGCTGCAAGTTTCAACTGATGTTCCACCGATTCAATTTCCAGTTTAGGTATTTTCCAATGTCTGGATAAAACCACGAATTGCTCCAAAAAGCTAAAAATGACTTTAAACTATGATAGTAGGTTAATATACGATCTCATGTACGGTTGGACACATGAATTCCAGGAACCTCTCTCTGAGGACCACCACCTCTGCCATCTCTCCCTACACTAGCTATTTGGTTACTCGCAGCGCAGTAAGGGTATGACAGGGTGTACAGGGATTCCTGTATCCAACTGTACATAATCCTCCAAATATTCACGGCTATCAACAGAGAAATGCTTCCTTGTCTATCGATGGTTAGATGAACAGAGATAGGTCACGAACGAAGCCAATATGTCGACTGTGGGAATTTCATTGTCTCTTCTCCAGTATCGAATTGGGATTCGAAAATTTGCAAAGTTACCCACAATTATGAAGGACGTCTTGGGAAGGGCACAGCTGTCATCTATCCCACCCTCAATGAGAGAGAGAGAGAGAGAGAGAGAGAGAGAGAGAGAGAGAGAGAGAGAGAGAGAGAGAGAGATTTTCAAGAATTTTATGGTT
>NC_090756.1:40956819-40966819 GCF_036898095.1 Palaemon carinicauda | reverse complement strand
TGGTATTGAAAGAGAAAGAAAAATTAAAATCTGCTGTTATCTGTGTCACAATTAACAATATTAATAACCTTTTGATAATTATCTATCAACCCAGTATAGGTGGCCCTGGTTTGACCTACAAGCCCCCGCCAAAAAAAAAAAAAAAAAAAAAAAAAAACTTCCTTAGCCCTCAAGGATGTTTTTTTAATACAAAGAAAATATATAATGACTTTAATAGTTAAACAAATTTATTTATTCATTTTTCACAATTCAGCTCAGAATGAACATAACCATATGATCGTAATTATAAAAAAAAATATATATATATATTCATTGGATAATAACTCAATTAAAAAGACCGAATGAAATCTACTGGCATTTTGAACTTATTAATATATTTAAAGAAACAATCTATGTTAACTTAGAAGACATGAAGAGTTTTAAACGCTAATTACTAATTGGCCCTTCAAAATGTAATAATTATATTGAAGGTCAGCGAATTACGTAAGTCTAATAAATCAAACATATAACGTAATGAATACTTGCACGGGATTATATTCGAGATAACACAATTACATTTGAATTGACCTGATCTCTGGTAATCACCCTGTGGTGTATATATTGAGTTTTGTGACAATTGGCTTTGTAACAATATAACTCTAATAACGGTGGTGACGGTGTTTGAAATTGTTTTATCACAATACATATGTAGAGAGAGAGAGAGAGAGAGAGAGAGAGAGAGAGAGAGAGAGAGAGAGAGAGAGAGAGAGAGAGAGAGAGAGAGAGTTGCAGAAGGAGTAATGATGAAAAGCTTTAATATTCTATTTTTCATAATCTACAGCTACAGAGAGAGAGAGAGAGAGAGAGAGAGAGAGAGAGAGAGAGAGAGAGAGAGAGAGAGAGAGAGAGAGAGAGAGAGAGAGTTGCAGAAGGAGTAATGATGAAAAGCTTTAATATTCTATTTCTATAATCTACAGGTAGAGAGAGAGAGAGAGAGAGAGGAGAGAGAGAGAGAGAGAGAGAGAGGAGAGAGAGAGAGAGAGAGTCTTAAAGCCTTACAATGATGAAAAGCTTTAAAATTCTATTTTTTATAATCTACAGCGAGAGAGAGAGAGAGAGAGAGAGAGAGAGAGAGAGAGAGAGAGAGAGAGAGAGAGAGAGAGAGAGAGAGAGAGTCTTAAAGCCTTATAATGATGAAAAGCTTTAATATTCTATTTTTTGTAATCTACAGCTAGAGAGAGAGAGAGAGAGAGAGAGAGAGAGAGAGAGGAGAGAGAGAGAGAGAGGAGAGAGAGAGAGAGAGAGAGAGAGAGAGAGAGAGAAAGAGAGAGCGAGAGAGAGTCTTAAAGCCTTATAATGATGAAAAGCTTTAATATTCTATTTTTTATAATCTACAGCTAGAGAGAGAGAGAGAGAGAGAGAGAGAGAGAGAGAGAGAGAGAGAGAGAGAGAGAGAGAGAGAGAGAGAGAGTCTTAAAGCCTTATAATGATGAAAAGCTTTAATATTCTATTTTTATAATCTACAGCTAGAGAGAGAGAGAGAGGAGAGAGAGAGAGAGAGAGAGAGAGAGAGAGAGAGAGAGAGAGAGAGAGAGAGAGAGTTGCAGAAGGAGTAATGATGAAAAGCTTTAATATTCTATTTTTATAATCTACAGCTGGAGAGAGAGAGAGAGAGAGAGAGGAGAGAGAGAGAGAGAGAGAGAGAGAGAGAGAGAGAGAGAGTCTTAAAGTGTTTTAAGTATCATTGTTAAATGATAAAACTTTCTTTCAGTTGAATCTTCATAGAAATTTTTTCCAAACTTCCGTAAATATTTAGTCACTTAACTAGAGATTTCGACTCAAAAATTAGTTTTAATTTTTTCGTGTAAAGTTTTTAATTCCTTACTGATATATAGATTCCTAATTACCTAAGAAAAAACAATCAAGCAATTTCAAATGTAACTTCTTTTGCTTTAATTCTAAGACTATATTTTTCCTTCAATGAAGTGTTAAACAATATTTTTTTCTTGGGATATTGTCCAATTGCAAACTTTCCTTGGTTGCGATCAAAGTTAATACGAAATTATTTCTAATTATTCCAATAGCCTCATATATTTACCGTAAATTACAGATTGTGCATATATATATATATATATATATATATATATATATATATATATATATATATATATATATATATATATATATATATAGATATATATATATAGATATATATATATATATATATATATATATATATATATATATATATATATATATATATATATATATATATATATGTATACACTTAAATGTAAATTTATAAATATATGTACGTATATATATATATATATATATATATATATATATATATATATATATATATATATATATATATATATATATATATATATATTGATACATATATATATATATATATATATATATATATATATATATATATATATATATATATATATATATATATATATATATATATATATATATATATATATAACGACAACAACCCCAGCAAAAAAATGAAGCCGTTTCAAGTCCGCTATGGGACAAAGTCCTCAGATATGTCCTTTTTAATGTCTGGGGTTTGGCCAATTTCCATCACCATGCTGGGCAACTGCGGTTTGGTGATGGTGGGAATTTCTCGTCTGATCACTCACAGAAAACCTACTTAGTAGGGGTAACCTTGGCTAGTACAGCTTTGTTAATCATCGCAATACACAAACCCTTTCACCATGTTAAGGCATCCCCAACAAGAAAGTAATAATTATATATATATATATATATATATATATATATATATATATATATATATATATATATATATATATATATATATATATATATATATATATATAAGCTCTTGGAATTACGCAAAACTATATACAAAACATTTTACCTTGTATTATGATATTGATTGTCCTAATTGGTTTTGACTAAATGAAGGACTCTCTCTCTCTCTCTCTCTCTCTCTCTCTCTCTCTCTCTCTCTCTCTCTCTCTCTCTCTGTGAAGAGGTTACTCTTGAAGTGAGCTTATGGAATGTAATTAGATTAATTGCCTGTGGTTAAATTAATGGTTTTTTTAATTTAATAATTTTATGTTATTACAGATTACATGTTACAAACATTACAAAACAATATTTACCTTTGTAAAATATAGAACCTTTTGCTGACAGATAAAGACCGCAAACCAAAAAACAAATATATTTCTATTAAAAAAGCAGAGGAAATGACATTTCCGGTAGATGTATTTCACTGTTCCAAAGTCTATTCATTTTTCAAAACCTTTATTTATTATGTGAATAAACGAACGTACGTTGAATAAAATATCACATTAATATAAAAGATTTTAAATTGTATGTTATATTTTGAACAGGGATAATCATAATAATATGACAATATGAAGACAAGAAATGTAAAATTAAATTGCATTTTTTACTTTGAAAACTATTTCTTTCATATTCGAAAGGTCAGGTTACAATTATACGAGAAGCTTAATCTTTGAATATATATTAGAAAATTATTATCTAAATATCAACAAATAAAAAATATATATTTTTTTTCTGTAAAATAGACTCTACAGTTGGATCCAGGAACTCTTGGTAAACCTCGCTCTCAGGATGTGCACCCAGCCGCACCCTTACTGCATGGCGAGTCCCTGTGTTTATCTCAGCCCACCACCTCTGCAAGTTCTACACAATAGTTTTGGTTACTCGCTGCGAAGTAGGGGAATGACAGGGTGCACATCTTCTAAATATAAAAGAGGGTTGATGTATTATTATTATTATTATTATTATTATTATTATTATAAGCTAAGCTACAGCACTAGTTGGAAAAGCAAGATGCTATAAGCCCCAGGGCTCCAACATGGAAAAAATAGTCCAGTGAGAAAGAAAACGAGAAAATAAATAAACTACAAGAGATGTGAGGAACATTTAAAATAAGATATTTTAAGAACAGTAACAACATCAAAAACTTCAAAAAACAAACCAAGAGGAAGAGAAATAAGATGGAATAATGTGCCCTAGTTTACCCTCAAGATTGGTATTATCATCATCATTTTATTAATATTTATCATTTTATTATACACAACGAAAAATCAATGCCAAACTGCATAGACGAACAAGGAATAAATAGCATAAACTATGAAAAGCGATAATACCTTATACAAATATATAATTTTGGTTTATTTTTCGTACGAAGCTGTTCATGTAATACAGACCAAGATACTTTTAATATCATAAGCATTTCCTTTAGAACAGAAAATAAATGTTGCAATGTTGTAATACTTACTGTAATTCACGTGTCAATTGCAACGTGACCTCTTGAATATCCGGGGAAATGATTTTGAAATCGGAAAATGATATTGTGTTTAAAATTTCTTGTTCACACTCATATGTTACTATTATCAAACTTGAAATCTTTCATACCAATGTAATAAGATATTCGAGATAGGTTTTTTTGTATTACACATAAAACGTTCCAGTAGAACCATAAAAAGTATCTGCTTTGGAGAATAATAAAATTATATAAAATTGAATAGATATACGACACCTTTTATTCTCATGTTTTCTCTTATCAATTTTCACATGTAACCAGACACGATCTCTTCAATTGTCTCTTTCAAGTGTTTTTCTTCTATAGCCTTTTTTCTTTTATTTAATTATTATTATTATTATTATTATTATTATTATTATTATTATTATTATTACTTGATAAGCTACGACCCTATATGGAAAATCAGGATGCTATAAGCCCAGGGGCTCCAACAGGGGAAATGACCCAGTGAGGAAAGGAAACAAGGAAAATAAAACATTATAAGAACAGTAACAATATCAAAATAAATATTTCCTATTTAAACTATATAAGCTTTAACAAAACAAAAGGAAGAGAAATAATGTGGAATAGTGTGCCCAGCTGTACCCTCATACAAGAGAACTAACCCAAAACAGTGGAAGATCATGGTATAGAGGCTATGGCACTACCGAGGACTAGAGAACAATAGTTTGTTTTAAGAGTGACCTTCACCTAGAAGAGCTGCTTACTATACCAACCATGTGTCACACGATCGTGCGTAGTAACGACATTTCATTTTGTGGATATATTATTCTTGTATCTTCGCTCTCCCCTAGCACTGACAAGGACCCGAAATAACATGTCGGTTTTTCTCACCAATAACTTAACCGGTGTGGTGTTAGTTGAACAGGAAATTTTCTGTTATGTCTTTTATGCCTTTTTTGCATGGAGTTTATGTATATAAAAGCGAGTGTTCTGTGATAAAGTTACTCATATGCTTTCATCCTGCCTTTGAGTCCCAACCTTCTCTCGCCTCGTCATATTGGTGACCCCGGAAGTCGACTCGCTCCTCCTGCCTTCCACAACTTCTCGCCCCTCCGTCATTGGTACTATGGCCGCCCAATTGAAACTATCGTCGTTCGCCAGCGAAGAGGCGTTTGCTTGGTTTTGGCGCAGAGAAGTCCAGTTTCGCATCAAGGGCGTGATTCTCTCAACCACCAAAGCAAATTATGTTCTCGCGGCGAAACATGAGGACACCTTCCCGGAAATATCCGACTGGCTTTGTGAACAAGGAGACACCCCAATAGCGTATGATGCCGTCAAAACATACCTTCTGCAGCAGTACTCGCCGTCGCCAGCCGCCCGTATAGCAAAGCTTTTTCAGCTCTATCAGCAACCGATGGGGGACCAAAGGGCTTCGCTCGCCCTCAGAAAATGACCAGTGTTGCTCGCCTGCAAACTGCCGTAGACGGTTCTCCTCGTGAGGTGAACCTACTTCGTTCCCTTTGGATACGCCATTTACCCGAACCTGTACACGCTGCCATACTTGATTTCGATAGTTTACCCATAAAGGACTTGATGATCAAAGTACGACGCCCTATGTACAGCTTCTTCACAACCTTCAAGACTTTTATCAACCCCTCCACTCCTGACGAAGATGACGCCTATTCAATGTCAACCGAAGCTGACGTTAATGCCGTAGGACATACACACCTACCCTGTGACGTGCCGAAGCGGCAACAAAGGCACCCACCACCCACCACTCGCTCGTGCCCCAACAAACGACTTCTACAGCCACTTACTGTCCCCACATCGGCCGCAGTTTTGCTACTACCCCAACAGAATTCAGGCAGGCGGGAAGAAATGTGCTAGGGACTGTCAGTCCTCCCGTATTTCTGATCTTTTCTTTTTACATGATGCAGGAACAGGTGTGCGATTTTTGGTAGACACGGGTGCTTGTCGTTATCTTTTTTCAAAGGGAACTCTTCAGGACACGACATAGTCTGTCTACGTCTACCGACGTCCGCTTGGTAGTGGCCAATGGATTTGTGATACCCACCTACGGTTATGAGAACCTACCATTATCGCTTGGAAACAGTTAATTTAATTGGAAAATCTTGTTGTTGACGTCACATTGTTAATCCTAGGTGTGGATTTTCTCTCTCCTTTCCACTTTCTGGTCGATGTTGCCCAACGACGATTGGTGAACGCAGACTCGTACTTGTCGACACCTCTTCAACCCGCCACCTCCAACTTCGGTCTCCACATCAGCGCACCCACGGATGCCTATGGCCACCTCCTCACGTCGTACCCGGAAGTTTTCCGTCCAGAACTTCGCCAAACGCCCACGGCTCCTGCCAAGCACGGTATTTATCACCATATCAAGACGATAGGACCCCCAGTCTTCGCAAAATTCAGACGTCTGCCACTGGAACGATTGGCAGCCGCCAAACAGACATTCGGCAAAATGGAGGAAATGGGCCTCTGCCAAAAGGCCTTCAGCTCATGGTCGTCACCCTTACACATCTTTCTGAAGAAAGACGGCTCCCACCGTCCGTGCGGGGATTACAGGCGCCTGAACATGCAAACAGAACGGGATCCCTACCCTCTCCCAAGCATCGCCGACGTAACCTCCTACCTGCACAGAGCGAAGGTTTTCTCAACGCTCGACCTCCTGAAGGTGTATTATCAGGAGCCTATGAACCCAAAAGACATACCCAAGACCGCCATCACCACTCCCTTTGGTACAAACATCTTCCTTTACTCCTGTTTTGGCCATCGTAATGCTCGGGCCACTATTCAACGTCTCATGGATGGCATCTTAGGGGACTTCCCTTTCTGTGTATGTTATGTGGACGATATACTTGTTTTCTCCTCCTCAAAAGAGGAACACCTCTGCAACTGCGCTTCGTGCTCGACCGCCTGCAACAAAACGGCCTTGTAGTCCGGTAGGACAAGTGTACCTTTGGCTCCATCGAAGTGTTGTTCTTAGAGCACTGCATCACTCCTGAAGGAGTCCATCCCCTCCCTGAGAAGGAAGCATCCGTTCAGGACATCCCCACGCCCTCGACCGTCAAAGCTCTTCAGGAATTCTTAAGCATGATCAACTAATATCACAGTTTTCTGCCAGCCATTGCCGCCACTCTTGCTCCCCTCTATGCCTCCCTCAAGGGCAAGCCAAAGGACCTGAAGTGGGGTCCCCTTCAAGAAGCGGCCTTCTGCAATGCAAAGAAGGCCCTATCAACCGCTGCTGCTCTCACTTATCCTATCCCACATGCCCTTCTCCTTCTCTCTACCAATGCCAGTGACGTCTCTATTGGTGCAGTACTCGAGCAGGTGGTTAACGGCTCGCCCGGCCAGATTTGCCTTCTTCAGCAGAAAACTGTTCAAGGAAGAATCGGGTTATACTACCTTCGATTACGAATTGCTGGCAGTGCACTTGGCTGAC
The DNA here is from genome assembly GCF_036898095.1 of Palaemon carinicauda. Taxonomy (NCBI): domain Eukaryota; kingdom Metazoa; phylum Arthropoda; class Malacostraca; order Decapoda; family Palaemonidae; genus Palaemon; species Palaemon carinicauda. The sequence continues at coordinate 40,959,098 of NC_090756.1, read as the reverse complement.
CGTCACTTTCGCCATTTCTTAGAAGGTACGCCCTTCTTCATTCGCACAGACCACATGCTCATGCCTCTGGTGCATGCTTTCACTCTACAGTCTGACGCCTGGTCCGCCCGTCAACGGTAACATCTTTCCACCATGGCTGAATACAATTGCATCCTTTAATACGTCGCTGGCAAAATGAATCCCGTTGCCAATTCCCTGTCAAGAAACACGTTGGCTGCCAATCAACTGGGATTGGATTACAACGCTTTGGCTGAAGCCCAACGACAGGATCCAGAGTATCAAGCATGTAGGACATCCTGCACGTCCTTCCATTGGGAAGACTTCCACCTCTAAAACTCCAACACCAGCCTCCTCTGTGATGTCAGTACTGGTAGACTGTGACCTTGGATTCCTGCTCCCATGCGCCGGTAGGTGTTTGATTTCATTCACGGCCTTTAACATCGATAGTGTTGTTCTACTTAGCAGCTGCTGAAGACGAAATTCATTTGGCACGGCATTTCTAAGGATGCTAAGGATTAGGTGTGCACCCGTACTTCTTGCCAAACTTCCAAAGTTCATCGACACGCGGATGCAGGAGTAGGCACATTTCCTCAACCTCAGTGCCATTTTTTCCCACATTCACATCGACGTTTTAGGCCCCCTACCCACATCACAAGGACATCGTTACCTGTTTACCGTCAATGGTTGCTCCACTCGTTGGCCTGAAGACATTCCCATGGAAACAGCAACGTTCGCCTCATGTACATCTGCCTTACTCTCAGGATGGATTGCAAGAGTTGGTATCCCTGAGCATATTACTTCTGACAGGGGTACCACTTTCACCTCTCATTAGCAAATCTCCTGGGCATCGCCCTACATCAGACAACTGCATACAACTCCGCTGCCAGTGGAATGGTTGAACGTTTTCATCACACCCTCAAAGCAGCTTTGATTTCCCACTGCAAGGATTCTAACGGGTTTACTCACCTTCCTTGGGTCCTCCTGGGACTAAGGACCACTCCTAAGGACGCCCTCGACGTCTTGGCAGCTGAAATGGTGTATGGCAACCCGTTGGTTTTCCCTGCCAAAATTTTTCCTTCTGCAACCTCCTCCAACAATCTCCAGCGCATACGTCATGTCTTGGGAAAATTTACTCCATGCCGCCAGACTTACAAGCCCCAGCGAGGCATCACATACTGAAAGACTTGCACTCTGCAACGCACGTCTTCATACGCAACGACACTAGCAAGACACGGCTAACGTACCCTTACACGGGCCCATTCCTTGTGATCCGACGCATTCCGAAAGCTTTCCTCCTAAACATTCGTGGCAAAGAAGACTGGGTCTCCATTGATCGTTTAAAACCTGTTTATATCCTGCTAGTAGACCCGCCTACAGTTTGCCTTTCTATATCAGGGTTCCCTATTTAAAATGAACAGTATTTCCTTTTTAGGGGGGAGGGGGGAGCAATGTACCAGCAGTGGCACACGATCGTACATGGTAACGACATTTCCTTATGTGTATATATTATGCTTGTATCTTCGCTCTCCTCTCGCACTGACAAGGACCTGAAATAACATGTATGTTTTTCTCACTGTTAACTGTTAACCAGCGCGGTGTTGTTTGATCAGGAAATTTCTTGTTATGTCTTTTATGCCTTTTTTGCATGGAGTTTACATATATAAAAGCAAGTGTTCTGTAATAAAGTTACTCAGTTGCTTGCATCCTGCCTTTGAGTCGCATCCTTCTCTCGGCTCGTCACATTTCCATAGCCAAAGAGTCTCTTCTACCCTTACCACGATGAAAGTAGCTACTGAATAATTACTGTGTAGGGGTTAACCCTTTGACAGAAGAAGAATTGTTTGATAATTTCAGTGTTGTCAAGAGTATGAGGAGAGAGGAGAATATGTAAAGAATAGGCTAGACTATTTGGTGCATGTATAGGCAAAGGGAAAAGAAACCGTAACCAGAGAGAAGTATCCAATGTAGTACTTTCTGGCCAGTCAAAGCACACCATAACTCTCTAGCAGTAGTATTTCAACGGGTGGCTGGTTCCCTGGCCGACCGACTACCTATTAATTTGGGATATCTTTTAAAATAAGAGCATTTTCAAATGGTCTTCCCTTCTGTCCTTCGATTTGTTTCCAAGACAATGAAGTAATTCCACCGTATAATAATAATAATAATAATAATTATAATAATAATAATAATAATAATAATAATAATAATAATAATAATAATAATAATAAAAGACTAAATGCAAGAAATGGAGCTAATCATGGATTATGTAAAGAAAAAAG
>NC_090756.1:40946819-40951819 GCF_036898095.1 Palaemon carinicauda | reverse complement strand
TGATGTTGAAGAATGCCTGTCCCTTTCGGCCAAGCAAGAGCTCTTGCAATCATGCAGCCCATAGGGCTGTTAAGCTACAACGTTGGAACAAATGTTTCAATTATGAAAAGTTATTGAATAACATACAAAACCATTTTTATGTATTTATTGATTTAGAAAATCTCAGGATATTTTTTTTTTTAAACATTGCACGTGTTATAAACGTTGCTTGCGGTTATTGGAAAATCCTTTCATATCTCAATAGTATAATTTGGTAGCTCTGAATGTCCCTTTTCAGAATCTATTTATTTTATTATGTCATCGATAACTATCATAGATGAAATACACTTTGAATCAATATTTTCAAAATTGGTACTTTAACACAAAAATATTTTTAAAATATTTTATTTTAATTGTCTATTACTTCTCTTGCGGTTTATTTACTTTCTTATTTCCTTTCTTCCCTGGGCTATTTTTCCCTCTTTGGAGCCCTTGGGCTTTATGACATACTGTTTTTCCAACCAGGGTTGTAGCTTAGCTGGTAATAATAATAATAATAATAATAATAATAATAATAATAATAATAATAATAATAATAATCATCATCATCAGTATCAATCAATAATGCAATAGGTGAGCTATAATGTAGACCAAATGTGAATTGAAGTACACTAAGAATTTTGAAAATACCTTAAAATCTAACAGAGTTATTGATGTTTAAATTTTGTCAATTTTCAAACTCCTTTTACTTAGGATTTCGGAATTAAAGAAAAAAAAAAGACAAGTAGACCCTCTCCAAAATGAATCAATCATGTATACTATGACAGAAACGGAATAGGACTTAAGCATATGAGTATGAAAACACTCAATAATAAAAATAAAAAATTAAACAATATTAGTTCACATGTTAATACATTCAAAGTATTCCATAATTCATGTCAAGCCATTTTTACCGATTTCAACCCTGAATTCGTTTAGTGTGCCTCGCTAGTTTGTTCGTGGTATTTTACAAAAACGTACAGCTCATACTGTAAAATTTAATTCGCCTATTTTAACTATTTTATGATCCATTTGGGTGTGCAAAACTCTAATGGTAGTACAGTGTGTAGGTAAAAATTTAATAATAATATATGTTTCTGAAACCATACAAAAAGAGAAGTGTTTCTTAACTCCCATATCACTTTTTAATTCTACAGAGAGAGAGAGAGAGAGAGAGAGAGAGAGAGAGAGAGAGAGAGAGAGAGAGAGAGAGAGAGAGAGAGAGAGAGAGAGATGGGATTCATATGAAATCACTTCAAAATTAATCTTAATCATACATCCGCTAATATGAAATTAAACCATTCCATATAATTCTCCTATTATATATGAATAAAATATTGATGCTAGAGGAATTGATGCTATTGAAATTGCTGCTATTGAAATTGATGCTACTGTAATTTTTGCTATTGGAATTGATGTTATTGCAGTTGCTGCTTTTGGCATTGATGCTATTAGAACTGCTGCTATTGGTTTTGATGTTATTGAAATTGCTGCTAGTGGAATTGACGTTATTGAAATCCCTGCTATTGTAATTGATGTTATTGGAATCCCTGCTGTTGTAATTTATGCTATTGGAGTTGTTGCTATTGGAAATGATGCTATTGTAATCGCTGCTATTAGAATTGAAGCTACTGGGATGGCTATTTTTTGAATTGATGCGATATAAATTGCTGCTACTGGGATTAATGCTATTGAATTGCTGCTATTGGAATGGCTGCTATCTGAATTGATGCTCTTGGAGTTGATGCTATTAGAATTGATGCTATTGCAGTTGATGCTATCGGAATTGATGCTATTGGAGTTGATGCTATTGGAATTCGTGTCATTGGAGTTGTTGCTATTGGAATTTCTGCAATTGGAATTGTTGCAATTGATGCAATTGGAATTCATGCTATTGGAATGGATGCAGTTTGAATTGCTAATATTAGAATTCATGCTATTTCAGTTGCTGCTATTGGAGTTGCTGCTATTTGTATTGATAATATTGGAATTGCTGCCGTTAAAATTGATGCTATTAAAATTTCTGCTAATGGATTTGATGCTATTGAAATTGTTTATATTGGAATTGATGATATTGGAATTGTTGCTCCTGAAAATTGATGCTATTATAATTGATGATATTGAAATTTTTGCGATTTGAATTTTAATATTGGAATTGATGATATTGGATTAGCTGCCATCAGAGTTGATGCTATTGAAATGGCTGCTAATTGAATTGGTACTATTGAAATCGCTACATATGGAGTTGATGCTGTTGGAATTGCTACTATTTGAATTCATGCTATTGCAGTTGCTGCTATTAGAGTTGCTGCTATTGGTATTGATGATATTGAAATTTCTGTCATTAGAATTAATGTTATTAAAATTGCTGCTATTGGAATTGAATATATTGGAATTGATGCTGGTGGAATTGCTTATATAGGAATTGAAAAAATTGGAATTGCTACTGTTGAAATTGTGGCTATTAGAATTGTTGATGTTGAGTTTTCTTCCATAGGAATTGATTATATTTGAATTGATGCTATTGAAATTGCTTATACTGGTATGGATGATATTGGAATTGCTGATATCGGAACTGTTGACATTGGAATTGGTGTTATTGGAATTGCTGATATCAGAACTGTTGACATTGGAATTGGTGTTATTGGAATTGATAATATTGAAATGGCTGCTATTGAAATTAATGCTATTAGAATTGATGCTATTTAAATTTCTGCTATTGGAATTGATGGTATTCTAATTGATACTATTGAAATTGCTACTATTGAAATTTCTACTATTGGAATTGATGATATTAGAATTGATGATATTGGAATGAATGATATTATAATTGATGATATTAGAACTGATGCTATTGGAATGGATGTTAATGGGATTGATACCATTGATCTTGCCGTTATAGAATTTATGTTATTGAAATGGCTGATATTGGAATTGATGATATTGGAATAGCTTCTATTGGGATTGATGCTTTTGAAACGGCTGATATAGGAATTAATGATACTGGAATTGCTGCTATTGGAATTTATGATATTGGAATTATAATATTGAAGTTGATACTATTGGAATTAATGCTATTGGGATTGATGATATAGGAATTGATGATGTTGAAATTACTGAAATTGAAGTTGATGCTATTGGAATTGCTCCATTTGGATTTGATACTATTGAAATAGCTGATATTGGAATCGATGATATTGGAATTGCTGTTATTAGAAATTATGCTAATGAAATAGCTGATATTGGAGTTGATGCTATTGAAATGGATGATATTAGAATTGATGATATAGGAACTGGTGCTATGGGAATTGGTGATACTGGAATTGCTGCTATTGGAATTGATTATATTGGAATGGATGCTATTGGAATTTCTGCTACTGGAATTGATGCGGTTCAAATTGTTACCATTAGAATTCATGCTATTGCAGTTGTTGCTATTCGAGTTGCTGCTATTGGAATTGATCATATTGGATTTGCTGCCATCAGAGTTGATGCTATTGAAATGGCTACCATTGAAATTGCCGCTTTTGGAATGGATGTTATTGAGATTGCTGCTATTAGAATTGATGCTGTTGTATTGCTTCTATTGGAATTAATGCTATTTCCGGCGCTGCTATCAGAGTTGCTGCTACAGGTATTGATGATATTGGAATGGCTGCCGTTATAATTGATGATATCAAAATAGCTGCCACTGGAATTGATGCTATTGGATTGATAATACTGGAATTGCTGCCACTAGAAATGATGCTTTTGAAATGACTGCTATTGAAATTGGTGCTATTGGAATTGATGTTATTGGAAGTGATGCTATTTGAATTGCTAATATTGAAATTTGTGTTATTGAAGTTGCTGCTATTTGAATTGGTGATATTGGAATTGCTTCCATTAGAATTGATGCTATTGAAATAGCTGCTCTTGCAATAGAAGCTATTGGAATGGATGCTATTTGAATTGCTGCAATTGGAATTCATGGTACTGAAATTTCTTATAATGCTCATATTAATATGTCGAAATTGCTGCTATTGAAATGTACGTCATTAGAATTTATGCTATTGAAATTTATGCTATTTAAATTGATGATATTGGAATTGATGCTGTTCGAGTTGCTGCTATTGGAATTGTAGATATTGGAATTGATGGTATTGTAATTGATGCTATTAGAATTGGTGATATTGGAATTAATGCTATTGGAAGTGATGTTATTGTAATTGATACTACTTAAATTGCTACTATTGAAATTGATACTATTAGAATAGATGATATTGGAATTGATAATATTGAAATTTATGATATTGGAAATGCTGCTATTGGAGTTTATGCTATTGAAACGGCTGATATTGGAATTGATGATATTGGAATTGATGATATTGGAATTGCTGCTATTAGAATAAATGCTATTGAAATGCCTGATTCTCGAATTAATAATATTTGAATTGCTACTATTGGAATTAATGCTATTGGAATTTATAATTTTGATGATATTGAAATTGATCATATTGGAATTGATAATATCAAAATTGATACTATCGGAATTGATGCTATTGGAATTGATGACATTGGAATTGCTAGTATTGGAATTTATGCTATTGAAATAGGTGATATTGGTATTGATGCTATTGGCATTGCTGCTATTGGAATCGATTATATTGGAATTGATGCTATTGAAATGGCTGATATTGGAATTGATAATACTGGAGCTGATGCTATTGGATTTGATGCTACTGGAATTGATGCTATTATATTTGGAACTATTGGAATTGATTGATATTTGATTAGATACTATTGGAATTTTTGCCATTGGAATGGATATTATTGAGATCGCTGCTATTGGACTTGATGCTATTGAAATGGCTGGTATTGGAATTGCTGCTATTAGAATTGATGCTATTGCGATGACTTATATTGGAATTGCTGCTATTGGAATTGATGGTATTGGAATTGATGCTATTAGAATTGATGATATTGGAATTGATGCTATTAGA
>NC_090756.1:40941044-40946319 GCF_036898095.1 Palaemon carinicauda | reverse complement strand
TTATCTGGAAGGCTGCAACAATGGGTTGTGAGGGAAACACAAGTGTGTGTCTTTCCTTTATGAATTGTTATGCTATACTATGCATATCCAGTGATACATAGTTCACTTGATACTCATGGAAATTTTTTCTCTTTACAGGAGGACCCTCCGAAGTGCGGAAATGTTTTCTGCAATGTCCGCAGCAAGAACCTCTGCGGACATGAGTGTTGTAGGAGACACGCAGCATGCGCTGTCTCCAAGGATGATCTCCAGTATTGGGACCCTCAGGTATGTACTGTATGCACTAACCTGATTACTGAGGCTTTTGATCCCCCTAGAACGGCGGAATCAAGGGATATAGCTAGGGAAAAGCTTCGTACTTGGGTAAGGGGCTTCAAGAAGAACACCTCTGGCCCTTATCTTCCAAGTGAGAAGATGAGGGCGTATCTTTTTCCACAGGCATCAGCTGAAGCAGTGATTCCCCAGCCTCAAGAGGAGATCCCTCAAGATCAAGTCCAGGTGGACGAGGAAGTCGCAGATGCGATGCAAGACATCCAGTTGTGTGACAGGATGTCTGACCTGGACGAAGGTTTGGAAGAAGACTTCCTGGCAGAAGGTCAGGATCAAGTTCAAACCCCGGATGTCATAGAGGATGGGGTCGACGAGGTGTCGGCTACTCCGGTTCAGATGCCGGAGCCCATCCCCTCAACATCGGCTGGTCTCCCAGTAGAACTGGGACAGGCCCTCTCTTCGATTGTTGGAATGATCCAACAAATGCAGAAGGAGAATCAGGAGAAGGCAGCTGCAATGGAACTGCGTATGCAGTCCCTAGCAGAATCACATGGGCCCCAGAAAAGGCTCAATGTGAAAGACCTTCCCATATGCTCAGATGCTAACCCATGGAGGTATGCTGAGCACATGCCAATGACGACTGGTAAGATCGTCATTTCGGATAAGCTGGGTTCAGTTCCCCTAGAGGAGGTAGAATTCTGGCCCAGCAAGGCATCATATCCGGACTGCTATGTCCGGCTGAGAAAAGAACCAGCTTCAAGGGAAGAGACAGAGCCGAAGGAGGTCATTATTATGGACCACGCTAAGGCTCAAGCCCTACTTTCATCCTCGATGAAAGAGAGGGGCTTCTCGAATTCGAAGGTAGCTGCATTGAGCAAGAAGCTCCCTTCTTTTGTGTCCTCTCCTGATAGAGCCTTCCCCTTTTTACAAAAAGGGTTTGCGGCTGTCCTAAAGGCAGTCGAGGCCGGCAAGCCTTGCCCCTCCCTGGAAGAGTGTAAACCCTTGTCGCTGGCTCTGCCTATGGACCACAAAGACTGGAAGGATGTCCATCTGACATTCTCAGTGGGAAAGTTGGAGGCTGATATTGCCGGACGGCAATTCGGCGAGGACCTCCCCAAGCTGCCCGAATCTCTTTTACGAAGAGAGTTTGAGACCAAAGAAAGACTGGCTTCCTCAATGTCTCATCAGACCACTCTTGAGACAATGGCAAGTGACCCTAAGGTCCATGAAATGTTCATGGTAGTGGCTAAGTCTCACCTAGCCACAGTGACGAAGGACCTTTATGGCTTCATCAGGCAGGAGAGCTTGCAGGGAGATCGTGTTCGCCGGGGCTTCGGTGAGACACGAACCAAGGAAATTAATCTCTTCCAACATTTGGGAAAAGACCTTTTCCCTACCGATGTGGTCAAAGAGGTTATGATAAGGCCGCCGTGGAGAATAGAAACCTCTCCAGAAGTGGGGCCTGGCTATCAAAAGAAAATCTTCCCCGGATGAGGGCCCTCAACCAAGAGAAAGAATATGACGACTAGGCTACCATTTCGGCCAGCCAAGCCTTATAGACAGCAACAGCAACTGCAATTGCCTTTGCCTCCAGTGCCCCAGATGGTGGCACAAACCCCGACTACCTTTCAGTGGGTACCCCAGGCTGTGCCAGGTCAGTCAACCACATTCGCCCCAACGTTCGAAGGACAGTCTTCTTCCTTTCGTGCAAAACCTAGAGGAGCAGCCAGAGGCTCGTCTAGGCGCCCCTCAAGGGGAAGGGGATTCAGAGGTGGTCGTGGTCAGAGAGGCAAGACCTCAGGACGGCAGTCCAAGTGAAATGATACCGGTAGGAGGGAGACTGTTGAAATTTTGGGATCGCTGGACCTTCGATCCCTGGGCCCAAAGCCTACTCAGAATGGACTGGGTTGGAGCTGGTACAGCACTCCACCCCCATGCCTTCGGTTTTTCCAACACTTCACCCCCGTTTTGGAGGAGTACGTTCAAGAACTGTTGGAGAAAAATGTGATCCGAAAGGATGAAGTCCATCAAATTCCAAGGGAGGCTGTTTTGTGTTCCAAGAAAGACTCGGAAAAGCTCAGAGTCATTCTGGACTTGTCACCACTCAACAAGTTCATAGTGAATTGCAAATTCAAGATGCTAACACTGCAACACATAAGGACCTTACTGCCAAGAGGGCATACTCAGTCTCTATAGACTTGTCAGACGCCTATTGGCACATTCCAATCAGCCCGTCGACTCTCCCCCTACCTAGGGTTCAGGCTACAACGGAAACTGTACGCCTTCAGAGCCATGCCATTCGGGCTAAACATAGCCCCAAGGATTTTCACGAAGCTTGCGAGCGCAGCTCTCAAACAATTACGCCAAAGGGAATTCAGGTAGTAGCCTACCTGGACGACTGGCTGGTGTGGGCAGCATCCGAGACCGAATGCTTGCAAGCTTCCAGTCAGGTGATCCAGTTCTAGAGTACCTAGGCTTCAAGATCAACAAGAAAAAGTCTCGACTTTCTCCATCCCAAAAGTTCCAGTGGCTGGGAATCCACTGGGACCTTTTGTCACACAGTTTTCTCCATACCAATGAAGAAAAGGAAGGAGATAGCGGGCTCTGTCAAGAGACTTCTAGATTCCGAATGGATATCAAGACGCGAACAGGAGGGGGTACTAGCTCTCTCAAGTTTGCTTCAGTGACAGACCCAGTGCTAAGAGCACAGCTAAAGGATGCAACGGAGTTTGGAGAAGGTATGCATCAAACGCGCGAAGAGACCTGAGAAGACCAGTGCCGCCTCGGCTACGTACTCTTCTCAGACCTTGGTCCCAAGCCAGACATCTAAAGAAGTCGGTTCTTCTTCAGCCCACCTCACCCGTCGTTGACGATTCACTCAGACGCCTCAAAGGAGGATGGGGAGGTCACTCTCATCGGAAAAAAGTCCAGGGGACTTGATCCAAGCTATTCAGGACCTTTCATATAAACTTTCTAGAAGCTATGGCAGTGCTCCTTACCTTAAAAAAGTCTCCCCGCGTCACTGATCACATAAGATTGGTGACAGACAGCGAGGTGTTTGTGAGATGCTTGAATCGACAAGGGTCGAGGTCACCACCTCTCAACCAAGTGATGTTAGCCATTTTCCGATTGGCGGAAAAGAAAAAGTGGTACTGTCGGCAGTTCACCTTCAAGGAGTCCGCAATGTGACAGCGGACGCTCTATCCAGGTTCACACCGATAGAGTCGGAATGGTCCTTAGACGCATGATCATTTTTCCTTCATTCTGAATCAAGTCCCAGAACTGCAAAATAGACCTCTTTGCGACGAAAGACAACAAGAAGTTGCCCTGTACGTGTCCCCGTACGAGGACCCCTTAGCGGAGCAGTGGATGCAATGTCCCTCGACTGGAACAGATGGTCCAGGATTTATCTGTTCCCTCCTCACAAACCTTCTGTTGAGGGTCCTCAACAAACTGAGATCTTTCAAGGGGGGTAGCGGCAATAGTGGCCCACAAGTGGGGCGAACAGTATGTGGTTCCCCTTGCGTTGGAACTACAGATGAAGTTCGTGCCGCTACCACATCCAGTTCTGACCCAGCGAGTCCTGAAGTCGACTGTCTGCGCTTCAATACAGAAAACCAGACCCTGCAGCTCATGATTTTCTCGCCCTAGCGGTGAGAAAGCGTTTCGGGATTTCGAAAGCCAGCATAGACTTCCTAGAGGAATACAAGTGCAAATCGACTAGAAGGCAACATGAGTCATCTTGGAGAAACTGGGTGGCCTTTGTAAAGGCAAAGAATCCGCAGGAGATCTCAACAGACTTCTGCTTATCTTTCTTCATCCATCTCCATGGCCAAGGATTGGCAGCTAACACGATTTCAGTGTGTAAATCGGCTTTGATGAGACCCATTTTATTGCCTTCCAGATCGACCTAGGTAACGAGATCTTTAATAAAGTTCCGAAAGCCTGCGCTAGGCTCAGACCTTCAGCACCTCCAAAGCCCATCTCATGGTCTTTAGACAAAGTTCTTCATTTCGCCTCCTTGTTGAGCAATGAAGAATGTGCGTTAAGGATTTGACGCAAAAAGTTATTTTCCTATTTGCACTCGCGTCCGGGGCCAGGGTTAGTGAGATCGTAGCCCTCTCGAGAGAGGCAGGTCGTGTTCAGTTCCTGGATGGGGGGGAGCTGAACCTGTTTCGGATCCTACGTTTCTCGCCAAGAATGAGTTACCCACCAACAGGTGGGGTCCCTGGAGAATCTGCCCTCTGAAAGAAGATGCATCTCTATGTCCAGTAGAATGCCAAAAGGTCTATCTTCGTAGAACTTCAGACTTCAAGGGTGGTCAACTATTCAGTGGAGAAACATCAGGCTCAAATTTATCTCTGAATCAACTCAGAGCGAAAATGACATATTTTATCGCAGAGCGGATCCTGACAGTACACCCGGCAGGTCACGATCCGAGGAAAGTTGCCTCATCCCTAAATTCTTTAATTGTAGGATTTTGAACATCTCCGTTCATACACGGGCTGGAAGTCTTCCAGGGTGTTCTTTCGCCACTATACGAAGCAAGTAGAGGAACTTAAGAGATCTGGTGGTAGCAGTGGGTCGTGTAGTTAACCCTACGGTTTAACTCTGCGAGGAACAGTGGTCTTAATTGGGACGATTAAGTCCAGGGTGAGTGTGTAGGTACATACAGTACTACAAACTAAATGAGGGCACCAAGTGCCCATATAGACTGTTCCTTCTTTCAAAGGTGAACCTTGCATAAGTTCAGACATGTGTTGCCAAGCGTTTCTAACGCTAATGTGATTGATTTGTAATACAGATTTTTTATGACTTGATACCTTGGTATCTTATTAAAGTGGTGTTTAATGGTTTTTCTTTCGGATAAACAAGTTCTGTTTACTATCATAATTATGCTTAAAGTTTTGGGTTACCCTCTTTTATATAAATATATATATTTGTTGTTAACCTGTCTGTTTATTATCTGTCAATAAACTTGTTCTTGAGAACCTTGCGTCCTCTT
>NC_090756.1:40931044-40933544 GCF_036898095.1 Palaemon carinicauda | reverse complement strand
ATATGATAATCTAAATGACGAATGAATCAAAAAGTCTAAAACCAATAATTTTTTCGCTGTGAAACACGAGATATTTCCTGATATCAGCGAAGATACAAATTTTCCCGTAAACACAAAAAAAAAAAAATATGAGAATCTAAATTATGAGTAAACAAAAAAGTCTATAATCAATATTTTGATAACTAAATTAAAAGCTATTTCCTTCCTGATATCAGCTTCTATATACTCGACTTTTTAACTGCTATTGAAAATGCAATCAGCCCCTTCACTAAGAAGACTTCAATAACAAACTTTTGGGCGTGATGGACAAAGTTTATCCAGGGCCAAACGAGGCCTGAATACAAAGGCTTATGTGAACCCAGGTCTTAAGCAGGAATATTTAAGAGAGCAATTGGTTCATAGGTAATCTCATAAATCAGGGAAATTTCAACACAGCTCTGAAACCAGGGAAGAAGAAGGGCAGGATTTTTCATCGGTTTGATTTTCAACAGTAAATTGAAAAAGATAATACTTTTTTTTTATGAATGATTATGTTTTCATTTTTTTTTATTTTACATTCTTTATTACTTCATTGATTTTATCTCTTTTGATCTTTTTTAATTATAATATATATATATATATATATATATATATATATATATATATATATATATATATAGTATATATATATATATATATATATATATATATATATATATATGTATATATATATATATAAGTATGTATATATATATATATATATATATATATTATATATATATATATATATATAATATATATATATATATATATATATATGTATATATATATATATATATATATATATATATATATATATATATATATATATATATATAATATATATATATATATGTATATATATATATATATATATATATATATATATATATATATATATATATATATATATATATATATATATATATATATATATATATATATATATGAATATATATATACATATATATATATATATATATATATATATATATATATATATATATATATATATATATATATAATATATATATATATATATATATATATATATATATATATATATATATATATATATATATTTATAGGCGTAAAAACACAGGATTATGTGATGCTCAGATGCAGAAGAACCAAAGGGGAAATGAAAATACGAAATATACGATTAAGTCCTCACTAGTTTTGTGATACTTCTCAGAGGACTGCCGAAGCATCAAGAAACTAGTCAGGTCTTAACCGTATATTTCGTATTTCATGTTCCCTGGGGTTCTTCTGCATATATATATATATATATATATATATAATATATATATATATATATATATATATATATATATATATATATATATATATATATATATATATATATATATATATAGTGTGTGTGTGGTTTGTGTTTGTGTAAATATATATACATGTACGGTATACATGCATATACATATATACACATGTATATATATATATATATATATATATATATATATATATATATATATATATATATATATATATATATATATATATATATATGTATGTAAATGTATTTACATATTTACATATACATGCATATACGCAGATGCACACACTCATACAAACACACACACACACACACACACACAAAGGCCTCAAATATGCATTTATTTATGACTGGCAATTACGGAAGGGGATGGTGGGAGACTTTTGTCGCACCGTACACAGCAATCCAAACTATTATGGAGGGCACTGACTAGTACTCGAATATACACAAACCCTTTTAATATGTTAAATATATCCCACTCAAAACGATATATAATATATATATATATATATATATATATATATATATATATATATATATATATATATATATATATATATATGCCCCCTTTGGCCGCGGGGGCATGAAAACAATTAGAATAGCGCTAACATTATCCCTGCGTGTCGTAAGAGGTGACTAAAAGGAACCCCTTCTCCCGTATAAAAATCCTACGAATCATCAACAAAGAGATGGAGCTGGGAGGAGAGTGACTGCTCCCCACACTCCAGTTTTGGGGTGTTTGAATGTGCGCGGGTTTAGTAGGATATACAGTAGAGTAAAAGATGTGAGATTGGAAGTATGCTTAAAAGTAGAAGGATGGATGTATTGGCCTTGTGTGAGACAAAGAAGAAAGGAAAGGGTGAAGTGATATTTGGTGGAATGTCTGGTAGAGTGTCTGGGATTGAAAGGGGAAGAGCAAGAGAGGGTGTGGCTTTATTGCTGAGTGAATGAATGACAGGTAAAGTAGTAGAATTTAAAGAGAGATCATCTAGGTCAATGTGGGTAATGGTTAGGTTGGGTAGGGAATGTTGGGCGTTTGTCAGTGCATATGGGCCAGGTAGTGAGAAAAGTGAAGAAGAGTGAAATTAGTTCTGGAATGAATTAACTAGGTGTATAGAAGGACTGGGTAGAAGGAATTATGCAGTTGTCATGGGTGACTTAAATGCCAGAGTGGGCGCTGAAGAGGTA
>NC_090756.1:40916044-40921044 GCF_036898095.1 Palaemon carinicauda | reverse complement strand
ATTCGTAATTTGATTTAACAACTCTCGGAAATGTCAAAGAAAAAATGTCTATTCAAAATCATAAATGAAATGAAATATAGGTGAATTTCATTATAACTAAATTACTTTTGGTATAATATAATTCTAATCTTAAGATCCTGGTATAATCCTGTTCATGAATATAATCTTAATACCTCATGGACATATTTACATAATGGATATATATGAGTGTCTTCACCAAGCAAGCTGCTGGTGTCTCTGAAATCTAACATAGGGTATCTCAATGTAATATCATTATTCAGGTTGCATTCTATTAAAACATGTCTTTCAGATTGGATACAAGTATTGTTACACCGGCAAACCCGTGCTTCACGGGGTATGAGGCTCCAGTGACCTGTCTCGATTCTTAGATTATGGGACATTAGTCTAAGGCGACTAAAGGACTCTCGCAGTAAATCAGGAATAAACAAATTAGTTGTATATACCAGGTGTAATGTCATTGTCACGTTTAGTTCATTTGCATAAGAGTTATATTTAGTACATTGTAAACTTCAGGCACTTGGATTAGAGTTGATGTGAAGTTCTAGATATCTAGACATAAATCTAAATGCTTTGGTGTTATTCTTTTGACATAATTCATAAATAAACTACAAATGGTTGTTCAGTGTCGTTCACATTGACTTTGGACCTTAAAAAATTAAGTCTCTGCTTAGAGATTATGTGACTGAGTGGGGGAATACCGGATTCTAATAAACAAAGATTTATGCTTGTATTCCTCCCAACTCCAAGTAAGCACCGGACTAACTATTTATACTGTTGTTCGGTCGGTTTTTAGTTACTTGTTAACCACGATTTTGAGCTATATAATAATGATTACATCACAGCGCCCTCAAATACCAATTTCTTATACTTGAATGGCATCTGACTATCTGACCCACAAAATAGAGCAAATTTGTTTACTATATCTTGGTTAGATTTTTCGTGTAATGAAATTACATCTGCCATTTTCCTGATTATGAAAACCAAGCCCCTAAATACAGATATTGTGGTGAATGACAGATTTGGGTATTGTCTAACTGTAATGGAATTTTGTCCCTGTCACTACCATTTATTACAATTTTTTTGTCTTTTTGGCATCTATTTCCATTCCGTAATCTTTACAGTACTGGGTAACTACTCTAAATTTCTGGTCACACATATCCTTATTTGTCGCTAAAATGAGTGTATCGTCCATTAACAATAATGCGTGCAACATTCCTAAGAAACCGTCATTAGCTATAGCACCTTACATCATTCTTACCATTTCATCTATATACACAATAAATAATAGACAACTAGAAGGAGAACCCTGGCGCACACTGACAACAGAATCAATTATAGCAGCTTTAAATATATTCTTTGTACAAGAGTACATACCTTGTATTGCTTTGAGCATAACTTTACCGCATCCATGTGCCTTCAAAACTGCTATCAGCCTATGTCTGGGCACCCTGTCATATGCCTTACTGTAATCAATAAATAGAACAAAAAGCTTTATTTTTTACATACAGCATAATCACACAACATTCTAAGCGAAAATATCTATTCCAAGCAACTCCTTCCTTTCAGTGCACCTGACTAATTTTTTATCTATACTTAGCCATAACAGTAATCGATTTAATATTAGAATATCATACATCTTTGCAAATGTGTCCATAATACCAATACCCCTATAATTGTTGCATAAGATTCTATTACCACTTTTTAATAGGACAAAAAGCTTATTTTATCACTAATTAGCAGGGTAACTCAATTGAGTGAAGATGACATTAAACAAGCTTAGCAGAAACACAAGTCAGGAAGCTGGTAAAACATTTCATACTCCTTGGCATATACCTAAATAACTTTTGGCTTTTTTTAATGACCTATTTGCATTTTCAATCTCTCTGTATGAAAAAGGATCATCTAACACAGTCATCCTGAGCCTCATTTACAACATTAACACTATTAGCAAAAAGTTGTTAGATTTTTTTTTTTTTTTTTTAAATGTTTGGTTCTCAGTAATATTGTCAACATTCCCTACCAATTTACGGATTTACACATAATTTTGGATCTTTGCTCTCCATAATTCTTGCCCATCTAGGTTTTGCTTTGTCCCGTAAAGTATTAGTCTGGCGTGAGCTACACCGTGAAGCAGCATCCATTATGATAGTGCATCCTTCTTGAATATTGTTTTGCAGAGATTGCCGTTGGTGGTATCTCGCTGAGCATTGTCGAGAGTCTTTGTAGGTAATTGCTTGTATTGCATACTTTTACATAACATGGAGGGATCTTTGGACTGGTAACTGATAGCTCCGAGCAGGTTAGATCTATGTAGTAGAATACCGGCATTAGTAACAGTTGCAGATGGTACCTCAATGGTGACACACAAGGAAGCGTGGTCAGACCCCATTATGTCTTACTGCGTGTTAGTGGTGATAATCTACTTAACCATAACTTGTTTTACTAAACACAAATGTCTATTTCAGATATCCAGTGGTTCCAACGTTTGAATGATAGGTTACCTCCAAGGTGTTTGTTCTCCCATACTTAGTGGTTGGTAATAATCATATCATTGTTATTGCACATATTCAACAATGATCTACCTCGTGCATTTACTGAAACGTCTAGTATACCTCTATACGTGTAAGCGTTCTTGTCTACATCTGATAGTTTGGGCGCCCCAGCTCTGCCATTAAAGTTTCCTGAGGTAACTATATTCCCAGCATCAACTGTGCGTGCAGCTAGGGCTCCAAGCATCTGCTTGCTGGTAATATGGTGAATCATCTGGTGGTATATAGACTCCGCCAACTTTGTTAGGCACAATGAAATTAAGTGTTACCCAGATCTGACCCTCTGTGTCCATGTTTATGCACTGAGCATATTCTAACAACTTGTCTTTTATTAGAAACATTATGGCCCCCTATGTGATCTGGCCCTGGAAAGATTATAAAATACAGAGAAACCTGGTACCGTGGCATTAAAACACTTTTTGGTCTCTAACAGCAAAACCATGTCAAATAGTAAAACAAAACTCAAAATATTTGGACCTTGAAGTTTATCTATAATTCCGGCTATATTCCATGAACAAAACTTAAGTGATTGTACATTATTTTGCCTACGTGTTAAAAAAAACTTAGGAGTAAAACGATCTATAACAATGTTATCCTTCAAAAGCACATGGCTCCTGTGATCATAAAAAATATTGGCCCCAACGTTTTCTGCCTTTTCCTTTTTTTTCACGTTTTTTTTTAACTTCCCCATTTATTTCCTAACAACTGGTGGATATCTTTCTTATTGCGTGAATATAGTTCCCCCGCATTTTTCAGATTCCGTGCCTTATCAATGATAGTATCACGTTCGGCTGGTCTGTTGACTGTTACATGCAGAGGGCGTTTACGTGATGCACTGGGTTGTCCTAGATGTCGCAGTATAAATGTTGATGCATCTATGTTTCCTAGACAGCTTACTGTTGAAAGAACATGTTTGAGTTTCTCTTTATCATCTGCGCCAATTTCGTCGGAGTTTACTGATATACCAGTTATCACTAGGTTGCACTTCCTCTCTGTATTGTCTATTGATTCTAAAAATAATTGCTGGTGGTGGATTATCTGGTTTGCATTTTCTAATTTTCCTGAAAACTCATTCACTTTAGCATTCACTTTATTAATTTCTTGAACACTTTCTCCAATCTGCCGTACCTCATTCAATATCTCACTGTTACTTGGTTCCTTGCTCGCACTCAGCATTTAACATTGCTCCAAGTGCACGTTTAAGTTCAGTACTATTCATCTTATTAACTTTAGTCTGGCGTAATTCTTTTACTGTCTTGATATCGTCGTAGTTGGCCATGAAGCACACAGATCGTAACCTTAAAACACACAGTAAAGTGAAGCTGGTGAAGCTCCAAGGGCTCCAACAGGGAAAACCACCCTCCCTTGCCTAATCATTGTTTCTGGAGCAATGTGAGAAGCATGCAGTGGATTTTTAGTCATTGAATTATAACCTTTTCGTTATATAAACCTTTAAACCTTTTTATATATCCTTTTCATTTGCAAATACATCTCGAAAATCAAGGTAAGTTTTATCTTTGTCCTCTGCTTCATGTCTGAACTCAGGCCAACCACGTAGCATTTAATCTATCGGGTGTTGAGAGAGTGGATCATTTACAGTTGCCTCCTGAATATCATCCATCCTCTTATCAGGTACACCTTGATTTGCAAATGAGCGGATTCTTGGATCTGGTGTATCACCCAGCAGTTCCAATTAAGGTCGACTTAGTGTATCTACTAGATCTAACTTCTCTCATCCATTTTGTTCTCCTGTCTAGTCGTCAGCTGCTGATTCTCATTTTATTTCGTTTCACAGGGTCTTTCGGTCTTTTAAAATTTCTTATTCCTGATCTAGATATTAACATCTGGCTCCGATGATCAATTAGTTCATTATGCATGATGCATACGATTTTTTATGATTCTGACCATCCTTTACATTCAGATCTTCCTGTATAATTCCATCCTGTTCGTAATACTAGGTATGCAGTTAATTCTAATAGTTGGGCTTTCTCCATCATGAGGCTCAATAATACACATAATTCTAGAAGTTTTATTGCATCTGTGACCAAGTTCTGAAATTATCTTCCTAATCTGGTGGTTAAATCGATTGATTTTCAAAAGTTCAAACTTGCAGAAAATGATTTCATGTTGAACAGGATGACATAAGTCTTCTACATATGAAATATTTGTTTTAATGTTGTTACTGTTTTAAAAATATTTATTTTTTTATTGTTCATTATTACTCAGATCATTTACTTATATCATTCTTTCCTTTCCTTTCTGGGGTATTTTTTCCTGTTGGAGCCTTTGGGCCTATAGCATCCTGCTTTTCCAACTAGGGTTGTTGCTTAGCTAATAATAATAATAATAATAATAATAATAATAATAATAATAATAATAATAATAATAATAATAATTCGTGTCTGCTAAATTCTTCTTCTTCTTCTTCTT
>NC_090756.1:40895853-40898353 GCF_036898095.1 Palaemon carinicauda | reverse complement strand
AAAGGTAAAGAGGTGTATATTGCGTTTATGGATGTGGAGAAAGCATATGATAGAGTTGATAGGGAAGCAATGTGGAATGTGATGAGGTTATATGGAGTTGGTGGAAGATTGTTGCAAGCAGTGAAAAGTTTCTACAAAGGTAGTAAAGCATGTGTTAGAATAGGAAATGAAGTGAGTGATTGGTTTCCGGTGAGAGTGGGGCTGAGACAGGGATGTGTGATGTCACCGTGGTTGTTTAACTTGTATGTTGATGGAGTGGTGAGAGAGGTGAATGCTCGAGTGCTTGGACGAGGATTAAAACTGGTAGGCAAGAATGACCATGAATGGGAGGTAAATCAGTTGTTGTTTGCAGATGATACTGTACTAGTAGCAGACACAGAAGAGAAGCTTGACCGACTAGTGACAGAATTTGGAAGGGTGTGTGAGAGAAGGAAGTTGAGAGTTAAAGTGGGTAAGAGTAAGGTTATGAGATGTACGAGAAGGAAAGGTGGTGCAAGGTTGAATGTCATGTTGAATGGAGAGTTACTTGAGGAGGTGGATCAGTTTAAGTACTTGTGGTCTGTTGTTGCAGCAAATGGTTGAGTGGAAGCAGATGTGCGTCAGAAAGTGAATGAAGGTTGCAAAGTGTTAGGGGGCAGTTAGAGGAGTAGTAAAAAATAGAGGGTGGGGCATGAATGTAAAGAGAGTTCTAGATGAGAAAGTGATTGTACCAACTGTGATGTATAGATCGGAGTTGTGGGGAATGAAAGTGATGGAGAGACAGAAAATGAATGTGTTTGAGATGAAGTGTCTAAGGTGTATGGCTGGTGTATCTCGAGTAGATAAGGTTAGGAACGAAGTGGTGAGGGTGAGAACGGGTGTAAGAAATGAGTTAGTGGCTAGAGTGGATATGAATGTGTTGAGGTAGTTTGGCCATGTTAAGAGAATGGAAAATGGCTGTCTGCTAAAGAAGGTGTTGAATGCAAGCGTTGATGGGAGAAGTACAAGAGGAAGGCCAAGGTTTGGGTGGATGGATGGTGTGAAGAAAGCTCTGGGTGATAGGAGGATAGATGTGAGAGAGGCAAGAGAGCGTGCTAGAAATGGGAATGAATGGCGAGCGATTGTGACGCAGTTTCAGTAAGCCCTGCTGCTTCCTCTGGTGCCTTAGATGACGGCGGAGGTAGCAGCAGTAGGGGATTCAGCATTATGAAGCTTCATCTGTGGTGGATAATGTGGGAGGTTGGGCTGTGGCACCCTAGCCTGATTTTTATATGTAATTTGGGGTGATTTGATTTCCAAATATCAATTACCCTAGCCTTTTTCAGTCTCTCACTAAACTCTAATTCCAAACACACCCACACACACACAGACAGACGCACACACACACACACACACACACACACACACACACACATATATATATATATATATATATATATATATATATATATATATATATATATATATATATATATATATATATATATATATATAACTATCTATCTATCTATGTACATATATATATATATATATATATATATATATATATATATATATAACTATCTATCTATCTATGTACATATATATATATATATATATATATATATATATATATATATATATATATATATATATATATATATATATATATATATATATATATATCACTATCTATATATCTATATATATATATATATATATATATATATATATATATATATATATATATATATATATATATATATATATATATATATATATATGTATATATATATATATATATATATATATATATATATATATATATATATATATATATATATATATATAATATATATATATATATATATATATATATATATATATATATATATATATATATATATATATATATATCTATATATATATATATATATATATATCTATATATATATATATATATATATATATATATATATATATATATATATATATATATATATATATATATATAATATATATATATATATATATATATATATATATATATATATATATATATATATATATATATATATATATATATATATATATATATATATATATATATATATATATATATATATATATATATGAATATTTATATGAATATATATATATAGATATATATATATATATATATATATATTATTATTATTATTATTACTATCCAAGCCACAACCCTAATTGGAAAAGCAAGATGCTATAAGCCCAGGGGCTCCAATAGGGAAAAACAGCCCAGTGAGGAAAGGAAATAAGGAAATAAATAACTGAAGAGAACAAATTACCAATAAATCATTCTAAAAAAAGTAATGTCAAAAGAGATATATCATATATAAACTATTAACAACGTCAACAACAAAAATGTCATACATAAACTATAAAAAGACTCATGTCCGTCTGGTCAACAAAAAAGCATTTGCTCCAACTTTGAACTTTTGAAGTTCTACTGATTCAACAACCCGATTAGGAAGATCATTCCACAACTTGGTAACAGCTGGAA
>NC_090756.1:40885853-40890853 GCF_036898095.1 Palaemon carinicauda | reverse complement strand
TAATTAGATTTTATTGACTAAATCACATACAAATCATACATTGGTACATAAGAATGATATACACGTATTTTGTCCATCATACAGCTGATATTCGAAAGCTAACCATTCTATAATACAATATTTACTTCATGACTTAAATGAATTCAATAGAATAATGATAATATTTATATGTGTCATTTAGGAACAGGTCACATCCTAAATCATATAAAAATTATGCATTAGAAAACAATGCTTAAAAACTTACATTCGTAATTTGATTTAACAACTCTCGGAAATGTCAAAGAAAAAATGTCTATTCAAAATCATAAATGATATGAAATATAGGGGAATTTCATTATAACTAAATTACTTTTGGTATAATATAATTCTAATCAAAGATCCTGGTATAATCCTGTTCATGAATATAATCTTAATACCTCATGGACATATTTACATAATGGATATATATGAGTGTCTTCACCAAGCAAGCTGCTGGTGTCTCTGAAATCTAACATAGGGTATCTCAATGTAATATCATTATTCAGGTTGCAATCTATTAAAACATGTCTTTCAGATTGGATACAAGTATTGTTACACCGGCAAACCCGTGCTTCACGGTGTATGAGGCTCCAGTGACCTGTCTCGATTCTTAGATTATGGGACATTAGTCTAAGGCGACTAAAGGACTCTCGCAGTAAATCAGGAATAAACAAATTAGTTGTATATACCAGGTGTAATGGCATTGTCACGTTTAGTTCATTTGCATAAGAGTTATATTTAGTACATTGTAAACTTCAGGCACTTGGATTAGAGTTGATGTGAAGTTCTAGATATCTAGACATAAATCTAAATGTTTTGGTGTTATTCTTTTGACATAATTCATTAATAAACACAAATGGTTGTTCAGTGTCGTTCACATTGACTTTGGACCTTAAAAAATTAAGTCTCTGCTTAGAGATTACGTGACTGAGTGGGGGAATACCGGATTCTAATAACCAAAGATTTATGCCTGTATTCCTCCCAACTCCAATTAAGCACCGGACTAACTATTTATACTGTTGTTCGATCGGTTTTTAGTTACTTGTTAACCACGATTTTGAGCTATATAATAATGATTACATCACAGCGCCCTCAAATACCAATTTCTTATACTTGAATGGCATCTGACTATCTGACCCACAAAATAGAGCAAATTTGTTTACTATATCTTGGTTAGATTTTTCGTGTAATGAAATTACATCTGCCATTTTCCCTGATTATGAAAACCAAGCCCCTAAATACAGATATTGTGGTGAATGACAGATTTGGGTATTGTCTAACTGTAATGGAATTTTGTCCCGGTCACTACCATTTATTACAATAATTTTTTGTCTTTTCGGCATCTATTTCCATTCCGTAATCTTTACAGTACTGGGTAACTACTCTAAATTTCTGGTCACACATATCCTTATTTGTCGCTAAAATGAGTGTATCGTCCATTAACAATAATGCGTGCAACATTCCTAAGAAACCGTCATTAGCTATAGCACCTTACATCATTCTTACCATTTCATCTATATACACAATAAATAATAGACAACTAGAAGAAGAACCCTGGCGCACACTGACAACAGAATCAATTATAGCAGCTTTAAATATATTCTTTGTACAAGAGTACATACCTTGTATTGCTTTGAGCATAACTTTACCGCATCCATGTGCCTTCAAAACTGCTATCAGCCTATGTCTGGGCACCCTGTCATATGCCTTACTGTAATCAATGAATAGAACAAAAGGCTTTATTTTTTTTACATACAGCATAATCACACAACATTCTAAGCGAAAATATCTATTCCAAGCAACTCCTTCCTTTCAGTGCACCTGACTAATTTATATCTCTACTTAACCATAACAGTAATCGATTTAATATTAGAATATCATACATCTTTGCAAATGTGTCCATAATACCAATACCCCTATGATTGTGGCATAAGATTCTATTACCACTTTTGAATAGGACAAAAAGCTTATTGTATCACTAATTAGCAGGGTAACTCAATTGAGTGAAGATGACATTAAAGAAGCTTAGCAGAAACACAAGTCAGGAAGCTGGTAAAACATACTCCTTGGCATATACCTAAATAACTTGTGGCTTTTTTTATGACCTCTTTGCATTTTCAATCTCTCTGTATGAAGAAGGATCATCTAACACAGTCATCCTGAGCCTCATTTACAGCATTAACACTATTAGCAAAAAGTTTTTTTTTTTTTTTTTTTTTCTAATGTTTGGTTCTCAGTAATATTGTCAAACTTTCCCTACCAATTTACGGATTTCTACAATAATTTTGGATCTTTGCTCTCCATAATTCTTGCCCGTCTAGGTTTTGTTTGTCCCGTAAAGTATTAGTCTGGCGTAACCTACACCGTGAAGCGGCATCCATTATGATAGTGCATGCTTCTTGAATACTGTTTTGCAGATGGTCTTTCCTGGAGATTGCCGGTAGTGGTATCTCGCTGAGCATTGTCGAGAGTCTTTGTAGGTAATTGCTTGTATTGCATACTTTTACATAACATGGAGGGATCTTTGGACTGGTAATGGATAGTTCCGAGCAGGCTTGATCTATGTACAGTTGTAGAATACCAGCATTAGTAACAGTTGCAGATGGTACATCAATGGTGACACACAAGGAAGCGTGGTCAGACCCCATTATGTCTGTTAGTGGCTATAATCTACTTAACCATAACTTGTTTTACTAAACACAAATGTATTTCAGATATCCAGTGGTTCCAACGTTTAAATGATAGGTTACCTCCAAGGTGTTTGTTCTCCCATACTTAGTGGTTGGTAATAATCATCTCATTGTTATTGCACATATTCAACAATGATCTACCTCGTGCATTTACTGAAACGTCTAGTATACCTCTCTCTATACGTGTAAGCGTTCTTCTCTACATCTGATAGTTTGGGCGCCCCAGCTCTGCCCTTGAAGTTTCCTGAGGTAACTATATTCCCAGCATCAACTGTGCGTGTAGCTAGGGCTCCAACATCTGCTTGCTGGTAATATGGTGAATCATCTGGTGGTATATCGACTCCGCCAACTTTGTTAGGCACAATGAAATTAATTGTTACCCAGATCTGACCCTCTGTGTCCATGTTTATGCACTGAGCATATTCTAACAACTTATCTTTTATTAGAAACATTATGGCCCCCTAAGTGATCTGGCCCTGGAAAGATTATAAAATACAGAGAAACCTGGTACCGTGCCATTAAAACAGTTTTTGGTCTCTAACAGCAAAACCATGTCAAATAGTAAAACAAAACTCAAAATATTTGGATCTTGAAGTTTATCTATAATTCTGGCTATATTCCATGAACAAAACTTAAGTGATTGTGCATTATTTTGGCTACATGTTAAAAAAACTTAGGAGTAAAACGATCTATAACAATATTATCCTTCAAAAGCACATGGCTCTTGTGATCCTAAAAAATATTGGCCCCAACATTTTCTGCCTTTTCCTTTTTTTTCCCGTTTTTTTTAACTTACCCATTTATTTCCTGACAACTAGGTGGATATCTTTCTTATTGCGTGAATATAGTTCCCCCGCATTTTTCAAATTCCGTGCCTTATCAATGATAGTATCACGTTCGGCTGGTCTGTTGACTGTTACATGCAGAGGGCGTTTACGTGATGCACTGGGGTGTCCTAGATGCCGCAGTATAAATGTTGATGCATCTATGTTTCCTAGACAGCTTACTGTTGAAAGAACATGTTTGAGTTTCTCTTTATCATCTGCGCCAATTTCGTCGGAGTTTACTGATATACCAGTTATCACTAGGTTGCACTTCCTCTCTGTATTGTCTATTGATTCTAAAAATAATTGCTGGTGGTGGATTATCTGGTTTGCATTTTCTAATTTTCCTGATAACTGATTCACTTTAGCATTCACTTTATCAATTTCTTGAACACTTTCTCCAATCTGCCGTACCTCATTCAATATCTCACTGTTACTTGGTTCCTTGCTCGCACTCAGCATTTAACATTGCTCCAAGTGCACGTTTAAGTTCAGTACTATTCATCTTATTAACTTCAGTCTGGCGTAATTCTTTTACTGTCTTGATATCGTCGTAGTTGGCCATGAAGCACACAAATCGTAACCTTAAAACACACAGTAAAGTGAAGCTGGTGAAGCTCCAAGGGCTCCAACAGGGAAAACCACCCTCCCTTGCCTAATCATTGTTTCTGGAGCATTGTGAGAAGCATGCAGTGGATTTTTAGTCATTGAATTATAACCTTTTTGTTATATAAACCTTTAAACCTTTTTATATATCCTTTTCTTTTGAAAATGCATCTCGAAAATCAAGGTAAGTTTTGTCTTCGTCCTCTGCTTCATGTCTGAACTCAGGCCAACCATGTAGCATTTAATCTATTGGGTGTTGAGAGAGTGGATCATTTACAGTTGCCTCCTGAATATCATCCATCCTCTTTTCAGGTACACCTTGAGTTGCAAATGAGTGGATTCTTGGATCTGGTGTATCACCCAGCAGTTCCAATTAAGGTCGACTTATTGTATCTACTAGATCTAACTTCTTTCATCCATTTTGTTCTCCTGTCTAGTCGTCAGCTGCTGATTCTCATTTTATTTCGTTTCACGGGGTCTTTCGGTCTTTTAAAATTTCTTATTCCTGATCTAGATAATAACATCTGGCTCCGATGATCAATTAGTTCATTATGCATGATGCATACGATTTTTTATGATTCTGACCATCCTTTACATTCAGATCTTCCTGTATAATTCCATCCTGTTCGTAATACTAGGTATGCAGTTAATTCTAATAGTTGGGCTTTCTCCATCATGAGGCTCAATACTACACATAATTCTAGAAGTTTTATTGCATCTGTGACCAAGTTCTGAAATTATCTTCCTAATCTGGTGGTTAAATCGATTGATTTTCAAAAGTTCAAACTTGCAGGAAATTATTTCATGTTGAACAGGATGACATAAGTCTTCTACATATGAAATATTTGTTTTAATGTTGTTA
>NC_090756.1:40840853-40878353 GCF_036898095.1 Palaemon carinicauda | reverse complement strand
CGGCTTCACTTTAGCGTCATATTCATACTATTTTTCTAACGTATCTTGAATATTTCATAATAATCAATATGAGATATCAAAATCAAAACGCCAGTGCAATTTAAATATATATTTGTGGGAATATATTTTGGTAATTCAGATTATTGCAGTTTTGGCTAAAAGAACGTCTATATTTAATGTTTAACATAATAATTTTAATGAAAACCATTAGTTGTATTAATAAAATGTCCTTTTCATATATACGTCAGTGCACCCGGTCTCTTGCGCAACTATATTTTAGCATGATACATATTTAGGCTATACCCTTTTCTCTAGGAATTTGTGGAAAGAATAATAGACTAGTATCCCTTACAATTCATCACTACCATTTTGTTTTCCTTACCTTTCTATGGTACTCTAAACAAAGGTTTACTGCATGTTTCTTAAACTCAAGTGAATTGTATTTCTTTGTATGCTCATTTACAGCCTATACTGAATTTTTTTTATATTTTGATTATGCTGTAAGACGCAGAAACTGTCAGAGACGATAAATAAATATGCAAATTTCATAAAATTTACTAAAAGAAAATTACACAAAGAATATATTCATACAAGCCACGTTTGTTCGTGCGTTTATTTATATTTCTGGAAGGAAAAGACGAACAACCCCTTAGTAAACAATCGTGAACTATGGTTATCATGTTCCGATGATCCACAATTATGAGGAAAATTATCGCTAAAAAACCATACCTATGTATGATAAAGTTTATTTAAATAATCTAGTCGACTGAAGGCCGCTACAACTTTAGTTGTAAAAGCAGGATGATACAAGCCCAAGGGTTCCAACAGGGGAAAAATAGCTCAGCGAGGAAAGGAAATAAGGAATTAGATAAACTACATATAGGGATTTAAATAGGGACAAATTTCATTTTAAATTTAAATTGTTTACTCGGGACAACTTGAGGGTCGTTCGTATTAAATGAAACTTACAATTCTTAATTTTCTCAATAAAATAGATACAATGATAATAATAAAAAAAAAAAAAGGATTCCATATCACATCATAAGATGAGATCATAAGCCAGGTAGCCTCGGGTTATAATTTTTTGCACATAATCAATTTAATATCAGGATTAGCCAGAAAACTACTGCTGTTAATAAAGCAAGAAATCCAGAAAATATGAAGATATTTAGATTTCTTTTTATGGATCGACAGGACTCTTGGGATATTATTGGCTTTGCTGTTATATAAATTCGATTGATCAATTCTTTGGTCGAAGGCACAGCTCGCCCAATTATTATTATTATTATATTATTATTATTATTATTATTATTATTATTATTATTATTATTATCAATACATGCTAAGCTAGAACCGTAATTGGAAAAGCAGAATGTTATAAGCGCAGGACCCTAGCAGGGAAAAATAGCTCAGTGAAGAAAGGGAGCAAGGAAATGAATAAACCACAAGAAAAGTGGTGGTCAATTAAATTAAATATTCTAAGAACAGTAACAGCATTAAATTGAATCTTCCATATATAAACTATAAAAACTTAAAAAAAAAAGAAAACAAGAGCAAAAGAAAAAAGATATATTTGTGCGCCCTAGAGTACCTTAAAGCAGGAGTAGGAGAGCTGAAGGGTTTATAATACTAAAGAGCATTTATTCTTATTCATATTATCTTAAACTTTATTTCTGATACCTTTCATCTTAGGGACTAATTTCAGCACCTTGTTTATCTTTGAGTACATATAATTTTGACCCTATATTTCATGTAAAGAAAATAGAAAGTGAACCTCAATATACATTTCCCCGGCTTCCAGTGTTAATCTTCAGAGTATGATCTTAATATCTCTATTGGATATTAAATTTCTTAAGATGGAGTGTTATTGTTGGAATTTCCTGTATATCATAGGATTTATTATATATAAACAGGAATATTTTAGATTTGGAAGTCATTGAATGTTATGATTAACATGATTTCATATTCATTAACAACAGTTTCCCTTTAGGTGAGACGCCTTAACGTGGAGAAAGGGTTTATGTATCGCCTGGATCAGCAAAGCTGTACTAGTTACAGTTACCCGCACTAGGTTGGTTTATTGTGAGCATTTAGTCTTAAGTCTCCCACCATCAACAATAAGCGGTGGCCAGCATTATGCCGAAAACTGGCCAAACCCCAGACACGAATAAGGACATGTATGAGGTCTTTTTCCTGCAGTGAACTAGAAATGGTTGTATTTTTTGCTGTTTTAGCTACTATAGTAGGGAATATCATGCATCCAATGGTTTCCTCAACAATTCACCTGGATGAAAAAAATAGGTATTTGGTCTCAGTCTTGTCTTCTTAGTTTTTTTCTATTTGTTTCATTTTCAGTGGATTCTATGATACCCACAGGAACTGCGTTTGTTTTTTTATAGTAATATTTAATAGTACTTTTATCATTAGAATATAATCGAAAAATTTCGTATTTAGACCTAACTAATTAAGTTTCATACAAAATATAAACTGAGAATTTCTATAAATATAAAGTATCTCTTACTCTTATCTATATCAAACTAGAAAGTCATTAAAAAAGTGATACTAAACTCACAAGTGTTTTTCAACTGATTACGGAGGTTAATAACGATTCGTCAAGAAGGTTTGTAATTTTTTTTATTTCTATTTGCTTGAATGATATATACTTCCACTTAAGGCTGACGGCTTTAAACAGCCTCAACTCGGAGCGAAATTCCAATGGTTTGTTAGTTGTGGCGTTCCTTCTCTGTCTCCATCCAGACCACCACAACTCCAGCAAACTTTCCTTCCTACGAAACTGGAAGAGAGAGAGAGAGAGAGAGAGAGAGAGAGAGAGAGAGAGAGAGAGAGGGGGGGGGGGTGAGGTGGGGGGGGGGGGGGCATTGTGTAGTCGGTTGAGAATTGCTGACCAGCCGTATTAGATACAGTTAAGGCTGTTTTAATAATCTGTGTTGTTAATCAAATCCCTAACAAACAAAGTCATTTGCCTAATCACCAGTTTACAAGTAGGTAATGAACTCGTCAAGTATTTGCAAGTGGCTTACAAATACACTACATGTTTGGTCTATCATGATTTTCAATAGTAAGTTTAAATGTTTTATAACTTATTCATAAATACATTTCCTAAATATTTTTTCCTTCCATGTCCATTTTCGGAGCATATAAGGACAGATTACCTGGTTTTAGTCATTTGTAATATTTTTGCGTAAGGTTATTCATATACTGGGATTTTTCTTAAAGAAATGGGAGTTTAAAAATCATTTTGCAAATGACTTTCAGACTCCTGCAATGCTAATGACATTGATTTGGTATTCTAGGTAAATTCATAAAGGTAAATAATCATAAATTGCAACTTTTCCATTTACATTGGTATCATGAGGATGAATTGACCTATGAAAATTGCCACTTTTTGACATGAAGAAATATATATAACAAAAATTGCAATTCATTTTCCGTCTCGATTTATTTGGCTGAAAAAAAAACATTATCTTTAAAATTATGATTTAATATTTTATAGGTATTAGGCTTTTGTCTGTCTGTTTGTCTGTCTGTCTGTCTGTCGGTCTGTCCCTGATCTAAAAAGTATTCTAGGATTAAGACAAAGAAAATTACTAAAAAACAGGAATTAATAAAATTATAGATTTTATCTGATGAGAATGATTTTTACCTCATTATAGATCGTAATGAGTCTGACCAAAACGGAATACAAACCTTTTTACGACTTCATTTCGAAAACTCCTCGAAACAAAATTTCTTCAGAATTTAAAGTTTATCATGTTGACGTCCAAAATGAACCAATTTTTAAGAATCTTTCCCAATAGAAATTGAACCGATATAAGGAAACTATTTCCTCATTTCTGCTACTCAAGTTCTGTCGTGAAATAAGAGCAGTTCGTTGTTTACGACCTATCCCGGTAACGTAGGTTGAATTGGATTGTCAATACTTCTCTTTATATGACTGACTATAGTCTCCGAATAGATACCAGGCAAAATAAGCCCCACCCCTGATGACGTCATAGCCAATCACGTTGTCTCCTCTTTAGCAGCAGTCACAATACATTCATTTACAAATTTCAAACTATACCGACTTATAATCACTTTAAGGGGATGTGTTGTGCGTGCTGTTAACGCGAGTGAAAACATGATTGGCTATGACGTCATCAAGGGGTGGGGCTTATTTCACCCGGAACCTCTGCAGCAACTATAGTTACTCATGTTTGTTAACCTTCAATTATTAATCATATAGGTTTAGCTATAATGATTAAATACTGCATTTGTATAACTTTATTAATGTCAGATATAATTCAATCTCAGTGGAATGTAACAAGGTAAATGAAATGTCCATTAATTTATTAGATTTCTATCTTTCGTTTTATCTATTTTGGTATCAATTTGAAATTATTATAAAGTATATCTCATAATAATGATTCTTTTATTGTATTATTTTCAACTTAGCTGTTAGTTTAGGTTAAAAATCATCCTGGTTGATGCTTTTTTATTTCCCTTTCGCCAGTTAGCAGGTTTCATAATTATTTGCACCTTTTCAATTCTAACAATGATTACTGTGAAAAATTTTAAGCCTTTTGTACCGGTGTATATGGTAATTACCAGCGCGTTTTTTTAGAATCGGTAAGTTGCTTACTTTTGGACATTTTATCTATATATTACCAACTAAGAGTATAGATAATATTTTACAATATTAAAAACTGCAGATCTTTAAGAAGCAGTAAAACAGTTCTTGGTGATTTTTCGTTATTAGACAATATTATGAACTTGTAGAATTTTGTCTAATCTCGAGAGAAACAAAGTGTGGTTCACTTCGTTATCTAATTCCGCAAAGATAATAATATGAATGCCAATGATTTCATAGTTTCAGTCGTAATTAATATCAAACGAAGTGTAATTATGATAATCTTAATTTCTTTCAATTAAATATTTCTTGCATAACCTGAAAAATTATCTATCGGACGAAACTTGGAGAAAATAGCTTGACAAAAATATCTAGAGAACATCATCAAGAAAGGTCACCTCTTCAAATCCGTTTACGTCCATCGCTATAGATCACTTTCTTAAAGTTCCAGTTAAGTAAACAACATTAATAGCAAAATATCTTCCTAGGCTTATTATCAGTTTCATCAGCACTTGAAAATATACATTAATGAGTAATTCTCTTGTATGATTTCTCCTCAAACTGATTAATCCATTTTTGGAAAACCTCTTCATAGAGACGCAAAGTGAAGCGAAATATCAAG
The DNA here is from genome assembly GCF_036898095.1 of Palaemon carinicauda. Taxonomy (NCBI): domain Eukaryota; kingdom Metazoa; phylum Arthropoda; class Malacostraca; order Decapoda; family Palaemonidae; genus Palaemon; species Palaemon carinicauda. The sequence goes on along the minus strand of NC_090756.1, from coordinate 40,873,104 downwards.
AAATTTTCTATTTTGGAATTTATTGTTGTGGAATATCCTATGGCATGAAGCTGAGAGAGAGAGAGAGAGAGAGAGAGAGAGAGAGAGAGAGACTGAAAATGGTTAGGCAAATTTTCTGACTTTAGGATAAAGGGAAGTAATGAAGTATTTAATATTCTGTAAAGGTTATTGCAAATAATAAAAACAACGGGATGAAGATATAGGATGAAGTTGAGAATTGCTAATATTATCGATGGCTGAGCATTAATGGCTATTTAAATGCAACAAAGATTTAGCATATGCAGATGATGCTACTCTCTTGGCGTCATTTCCATCCTGGTTTTAGACCAGTGGTATCTGAATCCATTGATAGAGTCTGTTAAAGTTTAATAAGTCTGATACGTATTATTATTATTATTATTATTATTATTATTATTATTATTATTATTATTATTATTATTATTATTATTATTATTATTATTATTATTATTATTATTATTATTATTATTAGCCAAGCTATGACCCAATTTGGAAAAGCAGAATGCCATCAGGCCAAAGACTTCAACAGGGAAAATTAGCCCAGTTAGGAAAGGAAATAATAAAATAAATAAACAATATGAGAAGTAATGAATAAAGAATATGAAATACCTTAAGATCCTCAACAATGTTAAAATAGATCTGCCATATATAAACTAGTATATGATGTTACTCTCTTTGCATCAATTCCATCTCTACATTCTATATTAGTGGATACTAAATCCTTTATAGGATCTAGATAGAGTTAGAGTTGAATTTTGCCAAACTCAAGGTATGACTATAAGTAGGTCCGGGCCAGGGCCTCCTCAACTTCCAGATTTTTTTTCATTGACATTGTCTCTTTAAGTAAATTACTGTCATTAAAAATTCTAGAAGTTTCCAAAGTTATGTTTAAACGTTCAATGATCTTTGAGAGAGAGTTACGAGGAGTTACAAGGATTTTGGATATCTCAAAGATTTTTTAGCCCATCTACAGAGACTCCATTTGAACGTATAGAGAGTTTTTTTATGATTTTGTCTAACTTATTTCAAATTTCGCCCACCGTGTTACTGTTCATAACATCCGCTAGAGTTCTGTTCCATGTATTTGCTATTTTGTATGTAAAGAAATTACAACATTAAGTGGTGCTGTACCTTTTTAATTCCAGTTTGGAGAGAGAGAGAGAGAGAGAGAGAGAGAGAGAGAGAGAGAGAGAGCTATTTCAGAACTTAAGATTCCAAAGAATAGTAAGTCGAAAATAGCAGTTTGAAAGTGGCTACTTCTCCTAAAAAGACATCAACTTATATCAAAAGTTCTTTTTTTACAACCTACTCCTCTGTGTCCTTCTTGCCCGGAACGACTCAGATACCATTCTTTACTGTAAGTGGCACAAGGGATTTGAACTGGTATAGATATGTAGAGCAAAGATAAAAAAGTATTATTGACCCTATCTTCTATAATATATTTCTTATTGGTAATCATTTGACGTAATCGAAAAACAATTAAAAGCCTCATATAAAATTATGGGTTTAAGCATGGAAATATGTTGTATAATAAAACAACAGCAAATAATAATAATAATAATAATAATAATAATAATAATAATAATAATAATAATACATATGAAACATAACTCATGATTGTTAACAATCAATTAAAATTATATAAGAAATTCCAATTCTCTTTTTTCGTCTTTGGAAACATTTTGGGAAATAAATGGCTTAATTGAAAAATAATCCAAAATTGTTAAAAAAAAAAAATCATCCCAGGAAACACTTTCAAATAGACTATCCTTCCATAACGGCAGAAGACGATCTTTCCAAATCTCTCAACAAAAGATTATTCATTCCCCAAAACCATTAAACTCTTCCCATATATGTCTGGTCCCTCCTTTACGGTCAAAGATTCATTTCTTCAGATATGCTTTTCTCTGTCAATTTCACAATTTATCTTATTTTATGGCATCTCAAACAACACGAATAGAAAACTATAGCTGTTTATGGAGACGTTAACATATTGCAGGGAGGCTCACAAAATGTTGTGTCATAGTAAGCATGATATATTGTTATCTGTTAAGCATGCGTAGTGTCATATATATATATATATATATATAGATATATAGATGTATAGATATATAGATATATAGCCTAGATGTATATATATATATATATATATATATGTATGTATGTATATATATGTATATATGTATATATATATGTGTATATATATATGTATATATATAAATATATATTTATATATATATATATATATATATATACATATATATATATATATATATACATATATATACATATATATATATATATATATACATGCTAAAGAATCACAACAAAATTAAAACTTGTAATGATTGCTGAAGTAAGACGAAACTAGTTAGGATTCACTCATCTTTTATTTGACATGTATTTTTTTTCATCTTAATATCACTTTCCCTACAAATTTTACGTATATATATATATATATATATATATATGTCTGTGAGGACATAAACATATTTATTTATTTATGAATAAATATATGCAAACACATGTATTTATAATTATTATTATTATTATTATTATTATTATTATTATTATTATTATTATTATTATTATTATTATTATTATTATTATTATTATCATTTCAAGTAGAACATAAAAGAATTGGTCACATAAAAAATAAAACAAACAGACACCTTTTAAAAGAGTATTTCTAAAACGTCTTTTGAAGATGCATATATATAGATGCACACATCTACATATGTATACATATTCATATCAGATACAAATGCTTCTTAATATCAAATTCTCTCTGCCTCGGGATCAGAGATCGAAGGGGAATTAACTTTATGATAATAGCTGGCTTCAGTTTCCTTAGTCCGAGTTCGAATCCATGGTCACCTATAGGCTATTATCATGAAGTTAATTCCCCCTTCGATCTCTGATCCCGAGGAAGAGATAATTATATATTAAGACGTATTTGTGGCTTATATGAATGTGTATGAACATGTTTAAATGTGCAAAACCAAAATTATGCATACATTTGTATAACCCAAATAGATACAGATATATATATTGATGAACCTTCCTCTAGAGGGGTGAATTAGCAAAATGTGGTTAGCTTTTATGTTCACAATTGTGTCACTATTTAGCAGGAGAAACTTGCAACGGCTGTTTGCTGCTCGTTCTCTCCAAACGACACATCATTCCCGGCAGATTGCAACACAACAAATGTCCTGTTGTTCACAATTCAAATGTAACATCTACATTTTTTTAAGTTCAAACTTTTCACAATGTTTCGTTCTAAGAGATAGGAGACTTGTTTTTTTTTTTTTTTTTTTTTTTTTTTTTTTTTTTTTTTTTTTTTTTCAAAATTTTTATTGCATTTGGAACATTTGATTGCTGGTGGGACACGTTAGCGTTGTGAAAAGGTTTGCGTATCGCCCTGATCAACAAAGATGTACTAGTCAGGGAAACCTATACTTGGTAGATTTGCCCGTGAGTGATCAAACGAAAAAACTCGCATGATCACGAATCTGCAATGGCCAGCGTAGTGATGAAAACTGGCTAAACCCCAGACATGAATAAAGACATGTCTGAAGCCTTTCTCCTGCAGTGGACTAGAAACTGCTGTTGTTGTTGCTGTTGGTGTTGTTGTATTAAAGTTTTATCTGATTAAAAGCATTAAGGTACAAAGTATAGATTAAAAGTGTTGGTAGCGAGAGCTTAAAATGAAGTTGCTGATTGGTTGGTGTAGATTACCTTGGATTGATGCCAGACACCGCTATTTTGGAAGGACCACAAATGGCATGGTAATTAGTGGCCTATTGTGAACCTCTGCACTCGATTGATCAGTGGAGATGGGTTTGAATCTCTCTCTCTCTCTCTCTCTCTCTCTCTCTCTCGAGAGAGAGAGAGAGAGAGAGAGAGAGAGAGAGAGAGAATAATTACAACATCGTTTATTTTTAACATAAGTATGAATCAAGTTTACTCGAATGAAGTTTAAACTCTTGATAAGTTTATCGAACAATAAAAACTAAAATGGTTTTACTCAAACGGATATTCCTAATGAAGTTCTATTTTAATGAAGATTGCAAGAAGAAAACAAGAAGGAAAAACTCATGATTTGATTAATCTTCTCATTTCATTCATTCGTTGGTCTTTTAAATATTGTTCCGGTCTCTCTCTCTCTCTCTCTCTCATCTCTCTCTCTCTCTCTCTCTCCTGAATTTTTCTAGTTTTCCTGTCCACTGGAATTAGAACTTCCGCTCTTGTTTAAAGCTGTTTCTAAAGTGGCTGGATTTCTTGGAACAATTAATACAGATAATAATTTTAATGATTTTGATTACTTTAATGAAAATAAAAATTTTAATCATTCAAATTCCCCTTATTGTATTTGCATATTTCTCATTAAAATTCGTGAGAAAATTTATATTTTTAAAGCTATAACCTTATGACCTAAACGTTTGGGGATTGTTATAACTTTTTTTCTTGATAGGTTAAATGCTATTCTTTTTAATAATTGACTTATCAATATGAATAATATAGATAAGGAGTTTCCCATACGTGCTATGGATAAGGATTCGTCCATTGATACTATAGATAAGGAGTTGCCCATTGATACTATAGATAAGAGATTCCCTATGCGAAATGATTGTGTATAAAATTCCAATCAAAAACAACAATATTTTATACACGTTATAATCAGTTGTATTAGAAAATTATTAGAAAATGCCAAAGTCAGTTGTTTACTCTGTAAGGTATCAAAGATAAATCCCAATGCGTCATCAATGGTTACCTTAGCAAATACTGATACATCACAAATGACCATTTTGTAAGAACTGTTAATCTCTATATTATCTGATTTGTGAATTAAGTCTATAAAGTTTCTTGTGTTTGAATTTGAGATGGTGTTAAGTGTAGGATTAAGGAGACTAATTAAGTATTTAAAAATAATGAATAGTATTAAACCCACATAACAGGATATTTAGGAATATGGGTTTTAATCATTTCATTCATATAGGGTACCTTTGGTGAGTCAGCTTGAATCCTTTTATATTGGATTTTATGTAAATGTATATATATATATATATATATATGTACATATATATATATATATATACATATTTATATATATATATATATATATATGTATGCATGTATATATGTATATATATATATAATATATACATGCATACATATATATATATTTATATATATAAATATATATATATATATATATATATATAAATATATATATATATATATATATAAATATATATATATATATATATATGCATATATACATACATACATATTATATACGAAAGGCACCTCCCCAATTTTGGCGGGTAGCCGACATCAACCAAGAAACAAAACAAAAAGGGGACCTCTACTCTCTACGTTCCTCCAGTTCAACCAGGGGACTCAGCTTAGTTCAGCTAGTACTGCCAGGGTGCCACAGCCTAACCTCCCACATTATCCACGACAGATGAAGCTTCATAATGCTGAATCCATACTGCTGCTACCTCTGCGGTCATCTAAGGCACCGGAGGAAGCAGCAGGGCCTACCGGAACTGCGTCACAATCGCTCGCCATTCATTCCTATTTCTAGCACCCTCTCTTGCCTCTCTCACATCTATCATCCTATCACCCAGAGCTTTCTTCACACCATCCATCCACCCAAACCTTGGCCTTCCTCTTGTACTTCTCCCATCAACTCTTGCATTCATCTCCTTCTTTAGCAGACAGCTATTTTCCATTCTTTCAACATGGCCAAACCACCTCAACACATTCATATCCACTCCAGCTGCTAAATCATTTCTTACACCCGTTCTCACCCTCACCACTTCGTTCCTAACCTTATCTACTCGAGATACACCAGCCATACTCCTTAGACACTTCATCTCAAACACATTCAATTTCTGTCTCTCCATCACTTTCATTCCCCACAACTCCGATCCATACATCACAGTAGGTACAATCACTTTCTACTATAGAACTCTCATTCCATTCATGCCCAACCCTCTATTTTTTTACTACTCCCTTAACTGCCCCCAACACTTTGCAACCTTCATTCACTCTCTGACGTTCATCTGCTTCCACTCCACCATTTGCTGCAACAACAGACCCCAAGTACTTAAACTGGTGCACCTCCTACAGTAATTTTCCATTCAACATGACATTCAACCTTGCACCACCTTCCCTTCTCGTACATCTCATAACCTTACTCTTACCTACATTAACTTTCTACTTCCTTGTCTCACACACCCTTACAAATTCTGTCACTAGTCGGTCAAGCTTCTCTTCTGTGTCTGCTACCAGTACAGTATCATCCGCAAACAACAACTGATTTACCTCCCATTTATGATCATTCTCGCCTACCAGTTTTATTCCTCGTCCAAGCACTCGACCATTCACCTCTCTCACCACTCCATCAACATACAAGTCAAACAACCACGGCGACATCACACATCCCTGTCTCAGCCCCACTCTCACCGGAAACCAATCGCTCACTTCATTTCCTATTCTAACACATGCTTTACTACCTTTGTAGAAACTTTTCACTGCTTGCAACAATCTTCCACCAACTCCATATAACCTCAACACATTCCACATTGCTTCCCTATCAACTCTATCATATGCTTTCTCCAGATCCTTAAACGCAACATACACCTCCTTACCTTTTGCTAAATATTTCTCGCATATCTGCCTAACTGTAAAAATCTGAGTCATACAACCCCTACCTCTTCTAAAACCACTCTGTACTTCCAAGATTGCATTCTCTGTTTTATCCTTAATCCTATTAATCATTACTCTACCATACACTTTTCCAACTACACTCAACAAACTAATACCCCTTGAATTACAACACTCATGCACATCTCCCTTACCCTTATATAGTGTACAATACATGCACAAACCCCAATCTACTGGTACCATTGACAACACAAAACACATATTAAACAATCTCACCAACCATTCAAATACAGTCACACCCCCTTCCTTCAACATCTCGGCTTTCACACCATCCATACCAGATGCTTTTCCTACTCTCGTTTCATCTAGTGCTCTTCTCACTTCCTCTATTGTAATCTCTCTCTCATTCTCATCTCCCATCACTGGCACCCTCAACACCTGGAACAGCAATTATATCTGCCTCCCTATTATCCTCAAGATGCAGTAAACTTTCAAATATTCCGCCATCTTTTCCTTGCCTCCTCACCTTTTAACAACCTTCATTTCCATCTTTCACTGTCTCTTCAATTCTTGCGCAAGCCTTCCTCACTCTCTTCACTTTTTTCCATAACTTCTTCTTATTCTCTTCATATGACTGACCCAGTCCCAGACCCCACCTCAGGTCAGCCGCCCTCTTTGCCTCACATACCTTGCGCTTTACTTCCATATTCTCTCTCTCTCTCTCTCTCTCTCTCTCTCTCTCTCTCTTTATATATATATATATATATATATATATAAGAGTGATAAAAGAGAGAAAATTCGAAATAAAAATCCTAAAGAGTGACATAACATAACCAATATCTTTTTTAGTGGCAATTAGGTTAATTGTACCTATGAATACAATTATAGATGTAACTGTTACCTAAACGTATCGTCATTTACCGAAGTGTTTCAGAAGAACGGCCTCGTAGATGCCTATAAAGATATGAGAATGTAGCTTCAAGTGTACGACAACTGGCTGCTCTTGCATTTTACACCCTGATGACATCCACGATCTCTCTAGTAACATTCCAAATGAAGCAGCACCGGAATATAATTTTGGTGATACATACGTGTTGGGCAGACCCATAACTTCACGAAGTAGTGGAAGGCCGAGAAAATAACTCAGTACGCCATCACACACGATTTGATCGGAGTGTGTGTGGAGCATTTATCCCCTGAAAGAAAATTATCTCCCAAGAACAAGCAATAGTGTAGACTACTGCAGCGTCTTGGCACAAGAGATTCGAAATAGTCGTTGAACGATACCAAATGGGAGTTGGCTCGATAATTCGAGGTTTCATAAAGAAAGACCATCACACAAATGAAGAAGTACAACGTTTAACTTCAGGTATTTATCCGAAGAAAACGGGGGGGGGGGGGGGGGAGGGGAAATCCAAACAGAACTAGAGGGGCATTCAGTAGAGCACAGACCTCCACCACGGCAGCTTATTTCTTGGCTTTTTGCTTAACCTTAACATTGAATTTTGACCTTAAAATGTGTTAATTGGCGTGGATTTCCATACACTCAAATATGAACCAAGTTTGAAGTGTCTGTGACATCGATGACTAAAATTGTGGACGAATATGTGATTTGGACATTTTGCTTGAATTTGACCTTGATCTTTGATCTTGATCTTCCAAATTTTAATAATTTCCAGCGTTTTACGTAATAGGTAATCCCTGCAAAAGTTTCATTACTCTACAATTAAAATTGTAGCCAGGAAGCTGTTCATAAACAAGCACACACACACAAATACATAAACAGACAAACAAACACAAAAACAGGGGGTAAAACATAACGTCCTTCCAACTTCGTTGACGGAATTGAAAAGGCTCGCAAAAGTTTTAAGGCGAAAGAAATCTGTATCGTTAAATTATCATATTCGAGGGATTGCTCTCAACTTACGTTTTAGTAATGGCAACGGTCATCATAAGGGCGATGAAGTTGTTGAATGTTAGAGTTTTTTTTTTTTATTTTTTTTTTTTTTTTTACATTTCAATAATAAATGTTTCAAATATTATCAATTATTTAATGATGATGAAGTTAATAAACGTTATTTTTTTCTACTTTTGCATTTAAAAAATAAAGGTTTTAATATCTTTAGACTATATTTCAATCCAATTTTTATGTTTATATAAATAAGTCTTCTTATCAGACAGACTAAGAACAATCATTGTTAAGGGTACAATCATATCATCCCATAAATCTATTCTCATATGTCACTCTTTCGAAAGGATCCCATAATCTATCTATCTATCTATCTATCTATATATATATATATATATATATATATCAATCTATCTGCCTATTCGTACCCACAACTTGATAATCAAAATTAAACGAACGATAAGAAAAAACTTGATTGAACGGTGAAAATAGGCTTTATTGAATAATATTTCCGCCTCGCAAGTAATTCCCACCTGATTAAGGAAACTTAAATGAAAAGTAGTTCGCTAAGTAAGATTCTTCAATTAATTTTCTTCAAGGAAAGTTAGTCATTTTCAGGACAACAATCTCTCTCTCTCTCTCTCTCTCTCTCTCTCTCTCTCTCTCTCTCTCTTTCTTTCAGCCCCAAGCGAAAATCTCGATGAAAGTTGGTGAGCTGACGAGGGGGGGAGGGGGGGAGGGGTGTCTCCTCTCCCCACCCCAAACCACCCTAGTGTACACCCCCTCAGCAAACTGTTTTTTCTTGTGAAAGTGTAATATTAAGTGGTGGGAAACGAGAGAGAGAGAGAGAGAGAGAGAGAGAGAGAGAGAGAGAGAGAGAAGGTTTTCATGTAAAAATCCCGGTTTAACATTGTCAGGCAGTAACGTAATTTTAAAGTAAAATCTTGTTGTTTTGCCTTTTTGCACTGATGGCTTTCATTTTTATTTTGTTTACAATTTTGTGAAGCTAAATTAAGTATTTTGCTGTTGGTTTTACCTTAGTACATATATTTTGGTTAAATGTAGTGTTTAATTTGCTTTGGTTTAAATGTAATGTTTAATTTGCTTTGGTTGAAAAAGCTTAAGTTTTGTGGCACCATCTATTGAGTTCATTTTGAAGTGCGGCCTTCCTCAGTATTTTTACTTTCTTGGCAAATTTTTTACGCATTTATTTTTCTTTGTGGTGACTGGGAGTGTTGTAAGGAGAGGTGACTTGTGACTCTCCTAAAGTATTCTCGAGAGTCGAGTTCAGGCCGTTGATGACTCTGGAGCTGCTGATCTGCCTATTGTGGATTATATATACAATTTGTCATTGAGCTGCTGCTTAATGTGGAAGGCAGTTTACCTGTGAAGCTACGTGTGAGAACAAGACTTGCAACTGTGGTTCAAGTGATCTACTGCTTAACCTGGACATTGGCAGTTTGGGGTAGAGCAGGGCTCGAGAGCCTTTTTCATCTTTGATGGATATATCTACTGTATTAGCACCAGAGTGGTCTTGTTGGAGCAAGTAGGGAGGCTTCTCTCATGTAAGAGGAACATCCCCTGTATTTCGTCGAGCCATAGACTGAAAGTGCATATCCACCAACGGTTGTGAAGGGCTGTTCTGCTGATGAGAGTGACGACTTGTGACCATATTTTTGAGCAGCAGATAGACTCGTCTATATCAGTACCGGTCTGTGTCATAGGACCAATATATTTGTGCATTTAACTATTGTCAAAGCTGATGAAGGTTTAATATGAGGGTGTTGTAAGATTATGTACTTTAATATTAAGGTTTAGATTGTGATATAGGTAGGATTATTGTTTCTTTTTGTATGTTCTTCCACTTCTTTCCTTTCTGTTTAGTAATAGGTTAGCGTGGTGGGTAAGGCTTTTGGATACCTTAACATTATAGATTTGATTTCCTCACTATGAGTAGGGTTTAGTTTTAGCATTAGGTGACTCATTGAGTTAATCGATTGCATATTGTACTTAATCAATTCATTACTTTTTGTGGGCCATCAATGTTAGTACCTTTATTGTTGTAATAAATATTGTGAAATTTTTGCCCTTGTGTCTTTCTGGTTTTCCTCGTTTCTACTGATTTGAGTTTTTGTCACTGGATTTGTGAATAAGATAAAAGAACCCGTTATGACTTCCTTCTAGAGGGAGTTCGTAACAAACATCATTCAGGATTTCTAATTCCCTATTCAATATCCTTAACCCTTTATTTAACTATATAGACTTAAATCTCAAATTGTCAGTTTTAATGTATTATTATTATTATTATTATTATTATTATTATTATTATTATTATTATTATTATTATTATTATTATTATTATTATTATTTGCAAATCTACCTCCCCAGTTGGAAAAGCAGGATGCTCAAAGCCCGAAGGCTCCAACATGGAAGAAAGTCCAGGGAGGAAGGAAATAAGGAAACTATAAGAGAAGTAATTAACAAATGGAATACTTATTTTAAGAACAGAAACAATATCAAAATAAAATTCTCATATATACAGTAAACTATAAAATCTAAAAAAAAAAAAAAAGAGTAAAGTAACTATTGATGACGTATTGGTATTTATTTTTGGTACTTTACAGAGAAGACAATTAAATTTGCCATATTTTAATAATAGATCTAATTATGTTTATAAAATATTAAAAATTTGAAATGAATGGGAATTTTTATGAACAATCATTTTGTATGGGAAACCCCTCATCTGTTGTATCAATGGGTAACTCTTTATCTACAGTACCCATGGGAAACTCCTCAACTGAAGTATCAATATTAATAGGTCAATTATTATAAAAACAAAAATCAATGATAGGAATAGAAATTAGAAAAATCTTTTCACCTCTAAGAAAAAAAAATATAAAAAGCACCAAAAATTCGGGTCATAGACTTTATCCATAAAAAATATTTTTTATAACAGTGAAAAAATCGGAATATTAAATAATGAAAAACAACAGCATCTGTTTAATGGTTCCAGGGAAGAAGAAATCAGTTATTAATTAAATATCTCGGAATCTCTTGTTGGAAATCCAGTCATTATAGAAACACGGCTTTGAACAGAAGCAGAGATCCTAGAATGTCAAGGTTGTAATATTATCTGTCACTGGTAGGATTGTAATTTCAGTGGCCAGGAAACTAGGATATATCCAGCGAGAGAGAGAGAGAGAGAGAGAGAGAGAGAGAGAGAGAGAGAGAGATGAACAGTATTTAAAAGACCGACAAATAAATGAAATGAGAGGATTAATCGAGTCCGGTTTTTCCTTCGTGTTATCTTTCTCTTGCAATCTTTATTAGAACAGAGCTTCATTAGGAATCTTCGTTTGGAGTCAAAGGATATTAGTTTTCATTTTTCAATAAACACTTCAAGAGACTTAGTGGTTCTGAAAGATAAACTTCATTCGAGGAAATTTGATTCACACTTCAATTCTCAAACAAAAAAAGATGAGGAGTGTGAGTCTCTCTCTCTCTCTCTCTCTCTCTCTCTCTCTCTCTCTCTTTTCAAAGGATCAGTATAACTTTTCAGTAAGTGCACTGGAAACTATTTTTCCCTATAATGAGAGAGAGAGAGAGAGAGAGAGAGAGAGAGAGAGAGAGAGAAAGAGGATCAGTATAACTTTTCAGTAAGTGCACTGGAAACTATTTTTCCCTATAATGAGAGAGAGAGAGAGAGAGAGAGAGAGAGAGAGAGAGAGAGAATCGTTTACTGGCATCATCACTGGTTCTCCATGAACTAAAATTCTCATTAGAACAAATGACAGAAAATCTATTCAATCAAACAAGATCCAAGAAATGCTCAGCAGATTTAAAAAAAAATCTTTTCCATGCCAAGGAATAATTTCTAATTCCAATGAAATCCAAAATGGAATTTAATTATCATCATAAACTTTTTCAATCTCCATTGAGTAGTGATTCTCTCTCTCTCTCTCTCTCTCTCTCTCTCTCTCTCTCTCATTTATAAGACATTTTCTTTAGAAATAATCCCTAGTTTTTCTTTTTTGCTTCTTTTCTCCTTACGTTAATACAGACACAAAACTTTCTAATTTATCTCTCTCTCTCTCTCTCTCTCTCTCTCTCTCTCTCTCTCATTTATAAGACATTTTCTTTAGAAATAATCCCTAGTTTTTCTTTTTTGCTTCTTTTCTCCTTACGTTAATACAGACACAAACCTTTCTAATTTATCTCTCTCTCTCTCTCTCTCTCTCTCTCTCTCTCTCATTTACAAAATATTTCCTTTATGAAATATTCGTTGGATTTTCTTTCTCCATATGTTGGTACCCAGTCATATTCTTTTCAAATATCTCTCTCTCTCTCTCTCTCTCTCTCTCTCTCTCTCTCATTTACAAAATATTTCCTTTATGAAATATACGTTGGATTTTCTTTCTCCATATGTTGATACCTAGTCATATTCTTTTCAAATCTCTCTCTCTCTCTCTCTCTCTCTCTCTCTCTCTCTCTCTCATTTACAAAATATTTCCTTTATGAAATATACGTTGGATTTTCTTTCTCCATATGTTGATACCCAGTCATATTCTTTTCAAATATCTCTCTCTCTCTCTTCTTTCTCACTCTCACTCTCTCTCTCTCCCCCTGCCTTTGTCCGGCTGATCTGGTTTCCTCTACACCAATCACTGACCTAAGATTTTTCATAAAGGTTGTGTTTTCTTTTGAGTTTTTCGGTAGGGAACATTCAAGGTTGGACCCAAAGCGCTCGTTAGCACAGGAGGACTTTCATCACAAGTTTGAGAAATGAAAAGTCTTCGAGAATTGATGACAGGTTATTTTCTTTCATTGAGAGATACTGAAGCACATATCTTCTTTGATGCTGGATTTAGAGAGAGAGAGAGAGAGAGAGAGAGAGAGAGAGAGAGAGAGAAAGTAATACCTTAGCACAGTATAGTTTGAGAATTGCCAACGTATTGAGGTCCATTAAAGGTTGAATGTAATCTGATGAGACTCTCTTCTTCTTCTTCTTCTTGTTTTGATAGTTTCCTGTAGTGTCTGCAACCTTACCATTCTTTTGAGCTAGGAATGGAGTATTGAGGGGGGGGGGAGTCATCAGCAGCCATTGTCTGGCCCTCCCAGGTCTAGCATGGGTGGAGAGAGGGCTTGAGAGCTGATCGTATGTACAGTATATGAGGCCAGTCTCTAAGGCATTGTTCTGCCAGGGCAATGTCACTATCCTTTGCCTCTGTCATTCATGAGTGGCCTTTAAACATATTATGATCAATTGGTGTACATTTTTTTTTAGATTTTCAAACCTTTTTTGCTTATCATTAAGGTATTTTCCATAGATTTGGCGGTTTTAGTATTTTTATTATGAAAAACATGTTTATGCCCTTATTAAAACTTTATAAAAAAAAATATTAGTTTTTCCTTTTTAGAAGCTCTGACTCTTAGTCCTTCCTGCAATACTTATGATATTGTATAATTGTTTATATAAACTTTTCTTACGCAGATATTTTATGTAATTTTTCGATGATTGTGATATAATCATCATAAAATACTGTATCCTTTTCCCTAAGAATAAATATTAATGAATTTTGAATTTATGAGATAAGAAAAATCATTTGAAGTATTTATGAGTTTTATACAATGTTGTATGGAGCCCTATCGTCATTATCATCTCTCTCTCTCTCTCTCTCTCTCTCTCTCTCTCTCTCTCTCGTCCAGCCCAGAATATTCATAAATTTGAAATCATGGTACAATTTGCATTACAATACTGGCAAATATTTTCAAGTTAAAGAGAAAAAGTACATATTCACTTTTCTCTTGGGTCAATTCATACACACATACACATAGATACACGCACACACACACACAAAAAACACACACACACACACACATATATATATATATATATATGTATGTATATATATATATATATATATATGCATATGTGTGTGTGTGTGTGTGTGTGTGTGTAAAGGGAAATATACGAGAAACTCTCTATACACTTTAGAAAAATTATGATTGAATAATTGGTTTAAATTTTAAAAACCCCGAAAACCACCATAAAATTATATTCAACAATATAATTTTAAGTTTTCCTATTTTGAAGTTGGTTTCACAATATAATTTTTTTCTGTTAAAATTGTTTCCGCTTCGATTCCTGTGATGATATTTATTATTTTTGATTAATCTAATTTTCTAATAATCATCAAATTTTATTGTTGTGTTTCTTAGTGTTTCCGTGTGTTTCTTTATAGTCGTGAAAATATGGTAAAAACTTTCACGAAGCATCAACAATAAAGATAAGATTTTATTCTCCTAAATCCTCTGCTTTCTGAGTCCAACCTTTTACGACCCACACTAATTGGCTTGGTCCTCCCTCGATGACGATCTTTAGAACGGCGAAAAGTTTTATAACTTACAAGTTTTCTGAACGCGAATAGAAACTCTTATCTCTTTCTTCTCCTTCCACACTTACTGGAACCTCGAACAGCTGGATGAAAGAAAGTACTTAATTCATTGCTGAAACGAAAGATTACGAATCTGTAGGAATGTGTTCATCCGTTTCCCCTCATGTGCTGGAAGAGACTGGAATTTGGTACAATAGCCTGTGAAGTCAATATAATATATATATATATATATATATGTATATATATATATATATATATGTGTGTGTGTGTGTGTAAATATATATATATATATATATATGTGTGTGTGTGTGTGTGTGTGTGTAAATATATATATATATATATATATAGAGAGAGAGAGAGAGAGAGAGAGAGAGAGAGAGAGAGAGAGTTTTGGCACATGAAGGTAATGGTCAATGATCGTCTCATTTATAGGAAAAAAATATTTAAAAGGTACACTTATAAATTTAAACGAAAAAAAAGGGTAAAAATCCTGGATTAAATGCTTGCAGGCATTTACCGTTTTGAAACGGATATATTGACGTTAGGGAGTAATATTATGGTCACCAACTCGTTTAAGATAATAGCAAAGTAGGGTGAAAATTACAGTCGCGTGAATTTCTGATAATACGGCTGAGAACTACAAGGGTTTACGGAAAATTTCCGGTTGAAATGACGGTTTTTTAACAGTTTAGTGTTTTAATATCTCATTCATTTTATGTGGAACTTCAGAAGTTCAAACTTGCAGCGAATGGGATTTTTTCATGTTGAACAGGCTGACATAAGTCTCTCTTCATAGTTTATATATGAAAGATCTATTTCAACGTTGTTACTGATATTATTCTTCATTCATTACTTTTATAGTTTATTTTTTCCTTATTTTTTTTCCTCGCTGGACCATTTTCCCATATTCTAGCCCTCAGCCTTATAGCATCCTGCTTAGGGTTGTAGCTTAGCTAGTTAGTAATAATAATAATAATGATAATAATAATAATCACGCTAATTGATTATTTATATTTTGTATTTCTTAAAAGAGCTACCAAGCAGCTGTGGCTTTTATATTACAGATATTAAAATGAAAATTAAAAGGGTCAGATAAAATAAATTTGATATCAATCCCTGAAATTTTCTTTTGGATACGTAAATTATTTTAGGAGTCATTTACTACAGCACCGAAATTAACCATTCCAAAACAAAAAAAAATCGGCTGTGGCTTTTCTATAGCAGATATCAACATGATAATTGGCATAGATAAAGTAGATGTCTGTCCAATTAATCAATACTGATTTTATTTAGATTTGTGAATTAGTCTAGGAGAAATTTACGTCGCCGGCGAAAATTGGCATCCGGGCCCTACCAAAAAATGTCTGCTGTAACTTTTCTATAGCATATATCTAAATGACAATTGAAATAAAAGTAGTTCATATAACCCCCAAATAACCCTGTGAAAATAATTTGGATATCTGTAAAACTCTAGGAGGAGTTTATTGCCTCACACGATTTTTTTTAAATAGCTAAAAATGGTAATTGTAGTAAAATTACCACCAGGGCATGCCTATGGCAGGTATGAACATGAAATTTGTCAGAAATAGCTCATATATATATATATATATATATATATATATATTCTAACAATCCCTGAAAATTTCACATTTATATCTGTATCAGTATAGGATTTATTAACCTAACTACCGAAAGTATCGGTTTCCCTTACCTCTGCCCTCCCTGCGAATTCGACAGCGAAAAGAATGACCGGGCTATGGGGCGGGGGGAATTTTCTTAAACAAAAATTTGGTGCTTCATTTAAAGTCCCTCACTTCGTTCGCCATGATAATAATAATAATAATAATAATAATAATAATAATAATAATAATAATAATAATAATAATAATAAAAATAATAATAATAATAATAATAATAATAATAATAATAATAATAATAATAATAATAATAATAATAATAAGGAACTGGAGAATTACGACAACGCCAAACATTCTTAAATTTATTTCCGTCACCAACAAATAACAACGTTTCAAACATCTCTGTGTTCATAATCATGTTCCTGGGTAAAAGAAAGTAAAACAATAAAGAGCAAACTGTACATAAATATTGTAAACAAACAAATAAATTCTAAGTTAGAATGGGAAAAGGCATAATTAGGCAATCTTCAAAGGAAAGCTAGAAATTTCTTGATTAAGTTGTGGCTTTTTTAGATTTTATAAAGATTGACTCTGCTATTCTTATTTCATTTTCATATGAGCCTCTGTATATTATTGAAAAGTTGTCCAAAGAGAATGAACACTTACAATCCATTTCGCAATGGTCTCGTATGCTGGACTGTAAAGGTTTGGACAAGGCTCTGCCAGTTCGGCTGCTAATTCCCTTGTGATCTTGGTAGCGAGAAAAAAACGCATTTTTTCGTGGAGCCAATGTAAGCTAATTGGCAATTTGGACAGTTAAACAGGTAAACCACCATTGATTCAAAGGTCTTTTGCAGCTTTTCTTTATGGTTAACAAAACTTTTTATTTTGGAGTAATTATAGAATATTAAATTCGGTTTAATTTGTGGTAGGTATTTACTCAGGATTTCATGTATTCTGATTTTAATATATTTGTTTGTTTCATCATTAAAATAAGGTAATTTTATGAAGAGTTCAACTTTTTTTGGACCAAATTTCTTTGGTTTAGGACAAAATATACTGTTAAGGAAAGTTCTGAGTTTGTAATAGAATATTTTAGATGGGAAACCATTGTTGGAAAAGAATTTCTCCAGGAAACATATTTCCCTATGAAAATTTTCAAAAGATGACGTTAATTTAAACGCTCGGTAAAACATAGTGCTAAATGTGTTTAACTTGAAATTGGCATAGCATCTACTCAAAAAATTAACTCCGAGTCCAGTGTGAGAAGGTTTTCTGTAAATGTTGGTGTCTATACCGTTATTTGATTTTTTTATATAATATCTAAAAAGGGGATTTGATTATCCTGTTCTTTTTCTATCGTAAATTTGATTTTTGGATGTTGTGAATTCATGTAATTCAAAAAGTTTTCCGCATCTTCCTTCTTTTCAATATTACAAATGTATCATCTACGTATCGTCTGTAGTAAAATGGCTTAAAATCTGATGGACAATTATTTAAACCATTTTTCTTCATGATAACAAAGAAAAATATTTGCTAGAGTGGCAGATAAAGGTGAACCCATTGCTAAACCCTCTTTTTGTTTGTAGTAATTTCCATTAAATATAAAGTAGGTGTTATTAACGGTTAAATCTAAAAGCTTTCTGAAATCATTTTCATTCAAACCTCTGAAGTTGTCGTTATTATCATAAATGAGATTTGTAATTATATTAATAGTTTCCTGAACCGGTACATTCGTATATAGGGACGTTATATCTAAACTTACAATATAGTTTTCTTCACTTATTGGGGTATCTTTAATGTCATTAAAAAATTCATAGGTGTTTTCCAGGGAGTATTCATTTTTAGCATATTTGTTTATTCCGGGAATTATGAATTTTGCTAATTCATAATTGTGAGTTTTGAAAGATGACAATACTGGCCTTAGTGGTATATTTGCCTTATGTATTTTTGGAAGGCCATACATAATTCCTGGATTAGATCCGCTGCTATATAATGTTTTGTACTCTATTTCATTAATGTTTCTCTGGTTTAATAATTTCTTTAAAAATCTATTTAATCTGTCTTCTAACAAAAGGGTATTTTTAAAAGGGTCTTCATATGTTAATTTTTCAAATGTGAAAGGGTCATTGAGAATGGAGTCCATTTTCGTAAGGTAGTCTTGTTTGTTCATAATGACCACGCCTCTTCCTTTGTCCGGTTTACATATTATTATGTTTTTATCCTTTTTCAAGTTTTTCAGAATTTTGAGATCCGACTCTGTTATTATATCAAAGATTACCTTCTCAGATTGTTTGAAAAATTTAAGGGTGTTAGACATTAATGTTTTTAAGTCTGTTATAAGGTCACCAGGAGGAAATTTGTCAACAATTGGATAATTCATAAGTTTACAATACATGGATTCTAAAGAGAAAGAAAATTTGAATTTTGATACCCTTGGAGATAGACAATGTTCCAGTCCAAAGGATAACAACCATTTCTCCTTATTGGAAAAGGATCTGTTTGACAGGTTTGTAATTACACAATGAGAGTCTAAACAAGGTGGTTTGTAAAATGCCCCTAAATTATACAATTTTCGTGCATGATTAACAGATATTTGGTACTTAAATTTATCTACATTTTTATGAATATAATGTAATATATGATTGAAATCAATAAAAGATAACACATTTTTTACAGTTTCATAACATCTCATTAAATTTAATTTGTGTCTTTCAACTATTTTCCTCTTCTGGTCGAGCTCCTTTAATATCAAAGTTTTTTGCCATTTTCTGTAGAAGTCCTTCCGTTGTAATTCTCTTCTATGTAGCTTAAATCTCGCAAATTTCGGGATGACGTTATAGAGCTGACATCTTTCCAGAAACGTAACGTCAAGTTTTGCCTTCTCCCACTTCTTCAGCTGGCTCTCCCATTGTCGTACTTGGATCCAGGCGTTCCTGTTATAGCGGCGAATGATAATATCCGATACTGAGCGGGTGGAAGGGAACCTCAGTTTAATAAGGAACTGGAGAATTACGACAACGCCAAACATTCTTAAATTTATTTCCGTCACCAACAAATAACAACGTTTCAAACATCTCTGTGTTCATAATCATGTTCCTGGGTAAAAGAAAGTAAAACAATAAAGAGCAAACTGTACATAAATATTGTAAACAAACAAATAAATTCTAAGTTAGAATGGGAAAAGGCATAATTAGGCAATCTTCAAAGGAAAGCTAGAAATTTCTTGATTAAGTTGTGGCTTTTTAGATTTTATAAAGATTGACTCTGCTATTCTTATTTCATTTTCATATGAGCCTCTGTATATTATTGAAAAGTTGTCCAAAGAGAATGAACACTTACAATCCATTTCGCAATGGTCTCGTATGCTGGACTGTAAAGGTTTGGACAAGGCTCTGCCAGTTCGGCTGCTAATTCCCTTGTGATCTTGGTAGCGAGAAAAAACGCATTTTTTCGTGGAGCCAATGTAAGCTAATTGGCAATTTGGACAGTTAAACAGGTAAACCACCATTGATTCAAAGGTCTTTTGCAGCTTTTCTTTATGGTTAACAAAACTTTTTATTTTGGAGTAATTATAGAATATTAAATTCGGTTTAATTTGTGGTAGGTATTTACTCAGGATTTCATGTATTCTGATTTTAATATATTTGTTTGTTTCATCATTAAAATAAGGTAATTTTATGAAGAGTTCAACTTTTTTTGGACCAAATTTCTTTGGTTTAGGACAAAATATACTGTTAAGGAAAGTTCTGAGTTTGTAATAGAATATTTTAGATGGGAAACCATTGTTGGAAAAGAATTTCTCCAGGAAACATATTTCCCTATGAAAATTTTCAAAAGATGACGTTAATTTAAACGCTCGGTAAAACATAGTGCTAAATGTGTTTAACTTGAAATTGGCATAGCATCTACTCAAAAAATTAACTCCGAGTCCAGTGTGAGAAGGTTTTCTGTAAATGTTGGTGTCTATACCGTTATTTGATTTTTTTATTATAATATCTAAAAAGGGGATTTGATTATCCTGTTCTTTTTCTATCGTAAATTTGATTTTTGGATGTTGTGAATTCATGTAATTCAAAAAGTTTTCCGCATCTTCCTTCTTTTCAATATTACAAATGTATCATCTACGTATCGTCTGTAGTAAAATGGCTTAAAATCTGATGGACAATTATTTAACCATTTTTCTTCATGATAACAAAGAAAAATATTTGCTAGAGTGGCAGATAAAGGTGAACCCATTGCTAAACCCTCTTTTTGTTTGTAGTAATTTCCATTAAATATAAAGTAGGTGTTATTAACGGTTAAATCTAAAAACTTTCTGAAATCATTTTCATTCAAACCTCTGAAGTTGTCGTTATTATCATAAATGAGATTTGTAATTATATTAATAGTTTCCTGAACCGGTACATTCGTATATAGGGACGTTATATCTAAACTTACAATATAGTTTTCTTCACTTATTGGGGTATCTTTAATGTCATTAAAAAATTCATAGGTGTTTTCCAGGGAGTATTCATTTTTAGCATATTTGTTTATTCCGGGAATTATGAATTTTGCTAATTCATAATTGTGAGTTTTGAAAGATGACAATACTGGCCTTAGTGGTATATTTGCCTTATGTATTTTTGGAAGGCCATACATAATTCCTGGATTAGATCCGCTGCTATATAATGTTTTGTACTCTATTTCATTAATGTTTCTCTGGTTTAATAATTTCTTTAAAAATCTATTTAATCTGTCTTCTAACAAAAGGGTATTTTTAAAAGGGTCTTCATATGTTAATTTTTCAAATGTGAAAGGGTCATTGAGAATGGAGTCCATTTTCGTAAGGTAGTCTTGTTTGTTCATAATGACCACGCCTCTTCCTTTGTCCGGTTTACATATTATTATGTTTTTATCCTTTTTCAAGTTTTTCAGAATTTTGAGATCCGACTCTGTTATTATATCAAAGATTACCTTCTCAGATTGTTTGAAAAATTTAAGGGTGTTAGACATTAATGTTTTTAAGTCTGTTATAAGGTCACCAGGAGGAAATTTGTCAACAATTGGATAATTCATAAGTTTACAATACATGGATTCTAAAGAGAAAGAAAATTTGAATTTTGATACCCTTGGAGATAGACAATGTTCCAGTCCAAAGGATAACAACCATTTCTCCTTATTGGAAAAGGATCTGTTTGACAGGTTTGTAATTACACAATGAGAGTCTAAACAAGGTGGTTTGTAAAATGCCCCTAAATTATACAATTTTCGTGCATGATTAACAGATATTTGGTACTTAAATTTATCTACATTTTTATGAATATAATGTAATATATGATTGAAATCAATAAAAGATAACACATTTTTTACAGTTTCATAACATCTCATTAAATTTAATTTGTGTCTTTCAACTATTTTCCTCTTCTGGTCGAGCTCCTTTAATATCAAAGTTTTTTGCCATTTTCTGTAGAAGTCCTTCCGTTGTAATTCTCTTCTATGTAGCTTAAATCTCGCAAATTTCGGGATGACGTTATAGAGCTGACATCTTTCCAGAAACGTAACGTCAAGTTTTGCCTTCTCCCACTTCTTCAGCTGGCTCTCCCATTGTCGTACTTGGATCCAGGCGTTCCTGTTATAGCGGCGAATGATAATATCCGATACTGAGCGGGTGGAAGGGAACCTCAGTTTAATAAGGAACTGGAGAATTACGACAACGCCAAACATTCTTAAATTTATTTCCGTCACCAACAAATAACAACGTTTCAAACATCTCTGTGTTCATAATCATGTTCCTGGGTAAAAGAAAGTAAAACAATAAAGAGCAAACTGTACATAAATATTGTAAACAAACAAATAAATTCTAAGTTAGAATGGGAAAAGGCATAATTAGGCAATCTTCAAAGGAAAGCTAGAAATTTCTTGATTAAGTTGTGGCTTTTTAGATTTTATAAAGATTGACTCTGCTATTCTTATTTCATTTTCATATGAGCCTCTGTATATTATTGAAAAGTTGTCCAAAGAGAATGAACACTTACAATCCATTTCGCAATGGTCTCGTATGCTGGACTGTAAAGGTTTGGACAAGGCTCTGCCAGTTCGGCTGCTAATTCCCTTGTGATCTTGGTAGCGAGAAAAAACGCATTTTTTCGTGGAGCCAATGTAAGCTAATTGGCAATTTGGACAGTTAAACAGGTAAACCACCATTGATTCAAAGGTCTTTTGCAGCTTTTCTTTATGGTTAACAAAACTTTTTATTTTGGAGTAATTATAGAATATTAAATTCGGTTTAATTTGTGGTAGGTATTTACTCAGGATTTCATGTATTCTGATTTTAATATATTTGTTTGTTTCATCATTAAAATAAGGTAATTTTATGAAGAGTTCAACTTTTTTTGGACCAAATTTCTTTGGTTTAGGACAAAATATACTGTTAAGGAAAGTTCTGAGTTTGTAATAGAATATTTTAGATGGGAAACCATTGTTGGAAAAGAATTTCTCCAGGAAACATATTTCCCTATGAAAATTTTCAAAAGATGACGTTAATTTAAACGCTCGGTAAAACATAGTGCTAAATGTGTTTAACTTGAAATTGGCATAGCATCTACTCAAAAAATTAACTCCGAGTCCAGTGTGAGAAGGTTTTCTGTAAATGTTGGTGTCTATACCGTTATTTGATTTTTTTATTATAATATCTAAAAAGGGGATTTGATTATCCTGTTCTTTTTCTATCGTAAATTTGATTTTTGGATGTTGTGAATTCATGTAATTCAAAAAGTTTTCCGCATCTTCCTTCTTTTTCAATATTACAAATGTATCATCTACGTATCGTCTGTAGTAAAATGGCTTAAAATCTGATGGACAATTATTTAACCATTTTTCTTCATGATAACAAAGAAAAATATTTGCTAGAGTGGCAGATAAAGGTGAACCCATTGCTAAACCCTCTTTTTGTTTGTAGTAATTTCCATTAAATATAAAGTAGGTGTTATTAACGGTTAAATCTAAAAGCTTTCTGAAATCATTTTCATTCAAACCTCTGAAGTTGTCGTTATTATCATAAATGAGATTTGTAATTATATTAATAGTTTCCTGAACCGGTACATTCGTATATAGGGACGTTATATCTAAACTTACAATATAGTTTTCTTCACTTATTGGGGTATCTTTAATGTCATTAAAAAATTCATAGGTGTTTTCCAGGGAGTATATATTGTAAGTTTAGATATAACGTCCCTATATACGAATGTACCGGTTCAGGAAACTATTAATATAATTACAAATCTCATTTATGATAATAACGACAACTTCAGAGGTTTGAATGAAAATGATTTCAGAAAGCTTTTAGATTTAACCGTTAATAACACCTACTTTATATTTAATGGAAATTACTACAAACAAAAAGAGGGTTTAGCAATGGGTTCACCTTTATCTGCCACTCTAGCAAATATTTTTCTTTGTTATCATGAAGAAAAATGGTTAAATAATTGTCCATCAGATTTTAAGCCATTTTACTACAGACGATACGTAGATGATACATTTGTAATATTGAAAAAGAAGGAAGATGCGGAAAACTTTTTGAATTACATGAATTCACAACATCCGAAAATCAAATTTACGATAGAAAAAGAACAGGATAATCAAATCCCCTTTTTAGATATTATAATAAAAAAATCAAATAACGGTATAGACACCAACATTTACAGAAAACCTTCTCACACTGGACTCGGAGTTAATTTTTTGAGTAGATGCTATGCCAATTTCAAGTTAAACACATTTAGCACTATGTTTTACCGAGCGTTTAAATTAACGTCATCTTTTGAAAATTTTCATAGGGAAATATGTTTCCTGGAGAAATTCTTTTCCAACAATGGTTTCCCATCTAAAATATTCTATTACAAACTCAGAACTTTCCTTAACAGTATATTTTGTCCTAAACCAAAGAAATTTGGTCCAAAAAAAGTTGAACTCTTCATAAAATTACCTTATTTTAATGATGAAACAAACAAATATATTAAAATCAGAATACATGAAATCCTGAGTAAATACCTACCACAAATTAAACCGAATTTAATATTCTATAATTACTCCAAAATAAAAAGTTTTGTTAACCATAAAGAAAAGCTGCAAAAGACCTTTGAATCAATGGTGGTTTACCTGTTTAACTGTCCAAATTGCCAATTAGCTTACATTGGCTCCACGAAAAAATGCGTTTTTTCTCGCTACCAAGATCACAAGGGAATTAGCAGCCGAACTGGAAGAGCCTTGTCCAAACCTTCACAGTCCAGCATACGAGACCATTGCGAAATGGATTGTAAGTGTTCATTCTCTTTGGACAACTTTTCAATAATATACAGAGGCTCATATGAAAATGAAATAAGAATAGCAGAGTCAATCTTTATAAAATCTAAAAAGCCACAACTTAATCAAGAAATTTCTAGCTTTCCTTTGAAGATTGCCTAATTATGCCTTTTCCCATTCTAACTTAGAATTTATTTGTTTGTTTACAATATTTATGTACAGTTTGCTCTTTATTGTTTTACTTTCTTTTACCCAGGAACATGATTATGAACACAGAGATGTTTGAAACGTTGTTATTTGTTGGTGACGGAAATAAATTTAAGAATGTTTGGCGTTGTCGTAATTCTCCAGTTCCTTATTAAACTGAGGTTCCCTTCCACCCGCTCAGTATCGGATATTATCATTCGCCGCTATAACAGGAACGCCTGGATCCAAGTACGACAATGGGAGAGCCAGCTGAAGAAGTGGGAGAAGGCAAAACTTGACGTTACGTTTCTGGAAAGATGTCAGCTCTATAACGTCATCCCGAAATTTGCGAGATTTAAGCTACATAGAAGAGAATTACAACGGAAGGACTTCTACAGAAAATGGCAAAAAACTTTGATATTAAAGGAGCTCGACCAGAAGAGGAAAATAGTTGAAAGACACAAATTAAATTTAATGAGATGTTATGAAACTGTAAAAAATGTGTTATCTTTTATTGATTTCAATCATATATTACATTATATTCATAAAAATGTAGATAAATTTAAGTACCAAATATCTGTTAATCATGCACGAAAATTGTATAATTTAGGGGCATTTTACAAACCACCTTGTTTAGACTCTCATTGTGTAATTACAAACCTGTCAAACAGATCCTTTTCCAATAAGGAGAAATGGTTGTTATCCTTTGGACTGGAACATTGTCTATCTCCAAGGGTATCAAAATTCAAATTTTCTTTCTCTTTAGAATCCATGTATTGTAAACTTATGAATTATCCAATTGTTGACAAATTTCCTCCTGGTGACCTTATAACAGACTTAAAAACATTAATGTCTAACACCCTTAAATTTTTCAAACAATCTGAGAAGGTAATCTTTGATATAATAACAGAGTCGGATCTCAAAATTCTGAAAAACTTGAAAAAGGATAAAAACATAATAATATGTAAACCGGACAAAGGAAGAGGCGTGATCATTATGAACAAACAAGACTACCTTACGAAAATGGACTCCATTCTCAATGACCCTTTCACATTTGAAAAATTAACATATGAAGACCCTTTTAAAAATACCCTTTTGTTAGAAGACAGATTAAATAGATTTTTAAAGAAATTATTAAACCAGAGAAACATTAATGAAATAGAGTACAAAACATTATATAGCAGCGGATCTAATCCAGGAATTATGTATGGCCTTCCAAAAATACATAAGGCAAATATACCACTAAGGCCAGTATTGTCATCTTTCAAAACTCACAATTATGAATTAGCAAAATTCATAATTCCCGGAATAAACAAATATGCTAAAAATGAATACTCCCTGGAAAACACCTATGAATTTTTTAATGACATTAAAGATACCCCAATAAGTGAAGAAAACTATATTGTAAGTTTAGATATAACGTCCCTATATACGAATGTACCGGTTCAGGAAACTATTAATATAATTACAAATCTCATTTATGATAATAACGACAACTTCAGAGGTTTGAATGAAAATGATTTCAGAAAGCTTTTAGATTTAACCGTTAATAACACCTACTTTATATTTAATGGAAATTACTACAAACAAAAAGAGGGTTTAGCAATGGGTTCACCTTTATCTGCCACTCTAGCAAATATTTTTCTTTGTTATCATGAAGAAAAATGGTTAAATAATTGTCCATCAGATTTTAAGCCATTTTACTACAGACGATACGTAGATGATACATTTGTAATATTGAAAAAGAAGGAAGATGCGGAAAACTTTTTGAATTACATGAATTCACAACATCCAAAAATCAAATTTACGATAGAAAAAGAACAGGATAATCAAATCCCCTTTTTAGATATTATAATAAAAAAATCAAATAACGGTATAGACACCAACATTTACAGAAAACCTTCTCACACTGGACTCGGAGTTAATTTTTTGAGTAGATGCTATGCCAATTTCAAGTTAAACACATTTAGCACTATGTTTTACCGAGCGTTTAAATTAACGTCATCTTTTGAAAATTTTCATAGGGAAATATGTTTCCTGGAGAAATTCTTTTCCAACAATGGTTTCCCATCTAAAATATTCTATTACAAACTCAGAACTTTCCTTAACAGTATATTTTGTCCTAAACCAAAGAAATTTGGTCCAAAAAAAGTTGAACTCTTCATAAAATTACCTTATTTTAATGATGAAACAAACAAATATATTAAAATCAGAATACATGAAATCCTGAGTAAATACCTACCACAAATTAAACCGAATTTAATATTCTATAATTACTCCAAAATAAAAAGTTTTGTTAACCATAAAGAAAAGCTGCAAAAGACCTTTGAATCAATGGTGGTTTACCTGTTTAACTGTCCAAATTGCCAATTAGCTTACATTGGCTCCACGAAAAAATGCGTTTTTTCTCGCTACCAAGATCACAAGGGAATTAGCAGCCGAACTGGCAGAGCCTTGTCCAAACCTTTACAGTCCAGCATACGAGACCATTGCGAAATGGATTGTAAGTGTTCATTCTCTTTGGACAACTTTTCAATAATATACAGAGGCTCATATGAAAATGAAATAAGAATAGCAGAGTCAATCTTTATAAAATCTAAAAAGCCACAACTTAATCAAGAAATTTCTAGCTTTCCTTTGAAGATTGCCTAATTATGCCTTTTCCCATTCTAACTTAGAATTTATTTGTTTGTTTACAATATTTATGTACAGTTTGCTCTTTATTGTTTTACTTTCTTTTACCCAGGAACATGATTATGAACACAGAGATGTTTGAAACGTTGTTATTTGTTGGTGACGGAAATAAATTTAAGAATGTTTGGCGTTGTCGTAATTCTCCAGTTCCTTATTAAACTGAGGTTCCCTTCCACCCGCTCAGTATCGGATAATAATAATAATAATAATAATAATAATAATAATAATAATAATAATAATAATAATAAGAGGATATTAAGGCTTAGAATTCAGGCTATGCAGATTTTTTCTCTTATTATAAATGACTAAATTTCTTGGGATTGAACTCATAGATAATTCTCCTTTATAGATTTTGTAATATGAAGACAAGGGAAAGAAATTACTATCTACAATTAAACTCTAAAAATAATTATAAAAGCTTTTCGTATTAAGGTTTTTGTATCGTCATTTCAATTATTTTTTTTTTATTTTCAAACTTAACAAAAGATAAGCTATAAGACGCAAAGGCTTATTTTTTATAACAGAATACTAAAAAATGAAATGACTTTTCTGTATCATATGATATTGTCTTTCATTAGATATTTCTTATTAGGTTTTTCGAAAAGTAATTAACAATTTGCAGGAAGAAAAATCGTTTCAATCAGAGTGAGTTTAATATTAAGTGAATTGGAAACATTTTGAATTTCTAATGCAAATGTCAAATACGAACTACAATTTGTACAAGCGGATCTGAGTCAAAAGGGAGTTATGGTAATTCTAACAGTATCACCTTAATACTATAGAATGTTCTAGAAGTTTTATTCCAACTGTGACTAGATTGTGGAATGATACTGTAGTACAGTATTTAACCTACGAAAATTTACATTTTGTTAAGTGATAAAAAGACAAAGCCTATTAAATAATCAT
Source organism: Palaemon carinicauda (assembly GCF_036898095.1). Lineage (NCBI taxonomy): Eukaryota > Metazoa > Arthropoda > Malacostraca > Decapoda > Palaemonidae > Palaemon > Palaemon carinicauda. The sequence goes on along the minus strand of NC_090756.1, from coordinate 40,844,404 downwards.
CAGTCTTGATTTATTTTTATTAATAGAATTATATTGAAAGGTTTAGTTTTATATTATTGGATTTATGATTAATTCTACGGTGATTTCATATTAAGCCAATGTCTCTCTCTCTCTCTCTCTCTCTCTCTCTCTCTCTCTCTCTCTCTCTCTCTCTCTCTCTCTCTCTCTCTCTGTAGAATTTAAAAAGTAATATAGAAAATAAGAAACATTTTTCTGTTTTTACATGGTTTCGGAAACTTTTCTAATAAGAAATAATCTGAAGACAGAAGCAATTTATCGAATATTGACCTACACACACTCTAATACCACCAGAGTTTTATATACCCAAATGGATCATACAGTAGTTAAAAGAGGCGAATTAAATTCTACAGAATAAGTGATTCGTATTTGTAGAATACCACAAACAAAATAAAGTAATTCAGGGTCGACATTAGTAAAAACCGATTAACACAATTTATGGAATAATTCAAATGTATTAATATGTAAAAGGATATTATCATCATTGAGTGTCGTCATACGCATTTGCCTGTGTCCTATACCGTCCCTGTTATAATATATACGAGGTATTCACTATGGTAAGGGCCTATTTACTTTATCCAAAGTAAATAGAGTTTGAAAATTGACAGAGTTTAAACATCGACATCTCTGTTACTTTTTAAGGTATTTTCAAAATTCTTACAGTACTTTAATTCCCATTTGGTCTACATTATGATCCACCTATGACATTATTCATTGATTGACTGATTGATTATTATTATTATTATTATTATTATTATTATTATTATTATTATTATTATTATTATTATTATCATTATTTGTATTATTATTATTATTATTATTATTATTATTATTATTATTATTATTATTATTATTATTGTTATTATTATTATTATTAGCTAGGGTAAAACCCTAGTCAGAAAAGGAGGATGCCTTAAAACCAAATGGCTCCGACAGGGAAAAATAACCCAGAGAGGAAAGGAGATAAGAAAATAAATAAGCCACAGGAGAAGTAATGGACAATTAAGTTAAAATATTTTAAGAATATTTTTGTGTGATAATGCAAATGTTTAAAATATTGATTTTGAGTTGATTTTATCCGTGTTAGTCATCGATTATATAATAAGACAATTAGATTCTGAAAACATATTCAGAGCTACAAAGTTATACAATTGATATATGAAAGGAGTTTATAATGGATCGCAAGCCATTTTTTTTTATGAAAAAAAATCCTGATATTTTCCAAATATATAAATACATAAAAAAAAATGTTTTGTATGTTATTTAGCAAATTTTTATCATTAAAACATTTATTTCAATGTTGCAGCCCAACATGAAATGACCTTAGGGGCTCCATTGTTGCAAGAGCTCTTGCTTGGCTGAAAGGGACAGGCAATCTTCAAGAAAATGAACTGCTTTGGATAGAATTTTTACAAAACGATAGATATGATTCCAATAGAAAATCAATATCTGGAATCTCAATCACCTACCACAACCTAACAGAATAATAAACATATTGTTTTATAGTAAAATTTAATCACACTCTTTCATATACCTTATTTTCCTAGTCCATAGGAATAGCCAGTGATGTTCCGGGTTGTCTGCTAAAGGTGTTGCCATGTTTGTTTTTATCTGCGATTTTTGCTTGTTGAGTTATTGCTAATAGTTTGATGAAGGTAAAGAGGTCTTTAGATAAACCTTACATATTCAAGGGAAGGGTCCTCAAGATGCTTGTTGAGTTATTGCTAATAGTTTGATGAAGGTAAAGAGGTCTTTGGATAAACCTTACATCTTCAAGGGAAGGGTCCTCAAGATGCTTGTTGAGTTATTGCTAATAGTTTGATGAAGGTAAAGAGGTTTTTGGATAAACCTTACTTCTTCAAGGGAAGTGTCCTTAAGATGCTTATAATTCCCTTCATTAATGTGAGATTTTTAACGCTTTTATAAGCTCATTCAACCACTTTGCAACTGAGGCACTTATTTTACGTACAAATACTCAATATCCACTTTACTTGTCGAGCAAGATACCACACGCCACCGATATCAAAATCTCTTGTTTTTTTTTTTTTTTTTTTTTTTTTTTTTCGTATGACCAGGAGCAGCACTGAGTCTAACTGCACTGGCATCACTGACACTATTACTCGTCTTGAGGTCTTCCTTTGGGTAATCCTTACAGACGACGCTGCTTGAAGCATTACTGAACTGCTTGACAGTAGCAGAAAGCTTAATGGCTTTCCTCCCTGTGGAGTCCTCGTTGGAGTTTTAGAAGTCCTCTGTTTCTTCCTCACATAGGTAGGGAATGAGATGGTCCTCTTGTCTGAGCCAATAACTCCATCGCATGAACAAACCAAAGTTTGTTATAAGCTTTTCTATGATGGGCCCCATCGCTGGGCAGGGAAGACTGACCTGATACAAGATAGGAGATTTCGAAGGAGATTTCTCTGAGGCTAAACGCCATAGAAGAGCGACTTGATACAAGATAGAATATTTCGAAGTACTTGCAGTATATCAATAGCACGTTTGCCACCATCAGGTTACAATGATGGTTCTATTCCACCCAAGGGGTGTTGGGGGTCGTAAAATGTAACCAAAGCAGCTGGAGGTCCACAATTTTAAGCTATTTTAGAGCGATTTTCATGTATCTGAAACTTTTCTCCTTATAATTGCATTGACAAGGTGAATATGCATTATGCAGTAACAGCATCCGATAATATAAATGAGCCATATCAGCTGTAATTTTTACAATTAATTTTAATACATAACTAAACATTCCCGGGAAACTTCATCAACTGACTACATCTTGAGTTATATACTTAATCATTAGAGCGCCTGCATTCTTCCGTTCAACTCTCAATCAACAACAATTCTTGAATCATCGAATTTTAGTTAGTCTCTCCAGTTTTTCTAACTTCATTCATTTAAGAAACACAATCTCTTTATTTCCAGCTCATGTAAAATGAATGTTTACTACTTGGGAGTGTGTGTGTCTGAGAGAGAGAGAGAGAGAGAGAGAGAGAGAGAGAGAGAGAGAGAGAGAGAGAGAGAGAGAGAGAGAGATCCTTATTATTTCCCAGTATACATAATGTATACTTCACCGAGACGGAACGAATGCGACAGTGACTTGATTAGTTTTTCTCTGGAGACACCCACTCTGCGGGAAAGTGGCTGCACGTTAAAACAGAGAGAGAGAGAGAGAGAGAGAGAGAGAGAGAGAGAGAGAGAGAGAGAGAGAGAGAGATGGGGCTATAACAGAGTAGCAGATTCACTTCAATTAAAAATGAATTCATTTGGATATATTTTTGCATATATTTCTCAATATTATGATTATCATAACAATTGATAATAATTTAAAGGCTTTTATTAAATAGCCCACTTTCTACCAATCACTACTCTGCTCTAAATCTGTATAAACGTCAAATTTCCATACTAATTCTTAGCGTTGTTCATTGATTTCACAGGAAAAATTACATAAGGTGACACTGAATATCAGCTAATATCACCTCCAATATCTACCATTTCCTATTCTTCTTGCGAATAGAAAAAGGCGGGAAAAC